>NC_055957.1:25885689-26485689 GCF_018492685.1 Alosa sapidissima | reverse complement strand
TCTCTGCTCTATGCATTTCTTGGTGCTGTACAAACACCCATATCCAATATCCAGGATTCCAACACATTTTGCATTTCAAAATTCCATACTCAAATTTCCAAACTTCTCGGTAGATTTTTCTGACCATATTCTCGACATTGCGGCCACTTCTGGTTTGAGATAACTCGGTGAAAACAAACATATGGACAACTAAAGTGAATTAAAAAATGACACTTAATATTCGTCCATTTAGCTGGGTCATTTTTAGTTGTATCATAGTTGTATCTTGACGATGGGGACTCACAGTTAAGCTACACAACAGTAGGAATGGTTCATTATGACCTGAGTGAAGTGATTAGTACTGCAAATGCAATAGTCTAGAAACACAAATATTTCTCCATACCCTTGTTTATTTTTTCCATACTTATCCAGACCTGGAAATTACTAAAATCAAATTCCATACTTTTCCAGGTTTTCCATACTGCGTAGGAACCCTGAATATCAGTCTCCTTGTTGAACATGTCGGTCTGGCTGACCAAAGATGAGAAACATGCCATGTAATAAACATGGAGACTAAAAATAGAGGACGAGGCCAAACAGTAAGCTAAAAGGTGTCAGTTTGGCATGACACTGCTCCTTTGCTAAAGCAATATTATGTTTAACACCAGAAACACAGAAACCTCTCCTATACAACGAGATATGACAGGAAATTAAATAGTGATGAATATTAGACTACATCAATCCAACAGGCATTATGCACTCAAGATGATAAAATGTAAATAAAATCAGCCATGTCAACTGACAACTATGGATGGATGTATTCATATTTAGACTATTTAAATAATAGGATTAATAATTTGGAGATCCCATATCCCCTTACTTCCTTTAACTCATTGAGTGCCAAAAACGTAATATTACGTTTCTCCTTCCCATGCGTTGAGTGCCAAAAACGTAATATTACGTTTTTAGCTCTTTCTTTTAATTACGAAACTAGACACTCTAACACACCTTATATGTGATTTTGGGAACTCTGTGATGAATGGAAATGAAATATATGACAATCGAAAACTCATGAAAACGCACAATCGGGACATTTTCTCTGGACATTTTATCATAACTCGGTTGCCGCTTTGGGTCGAATCAGTGACGCATGCACGTCATCTCAAAACCAGGCCATTTTCGTGGGTCCATCACTAGGTGGCAGTCGTTATACGTTATAGCTCCATTTCTAGAAAAAAACTGCGATTTTGATGAAAACTAGCCACTGTTTAGCTTGGGATTTCTCAGGAACAGAGGCGTGTAGAAATACACGGTTTGCACCCACTGAGAGCTTAAAGTCTCACCTTTTAAACGAGCCATTGTATGTGTTCATAGCTATAACACAGAATATGCTGTGGCTGTACAAAAATCATCAACAATGGTCTAGATTGCTGGCACTCTAGACAAAGCTTCCTAAAACAGCTTGGCATTCAATAAGTTAAGGTCAGTGACCTCAAGCTTGCTATGGTCTCACACATTAGTGAACATTTTGGCAATTTTATGTTTAAGAAAACAAAGTACTGTAGGTGCAGTAGTCTGGAAACACATTTTTTTCTCCATAACCTCTTTTCTTTTCCCCATATTTTTACAGACCTGGAAAATACTCAAATCAAATTCCATACTTTGCCATACTGTGTAGGAACGCTCAATCTAAGGCTCAATCCATATAGGAGAAACTGGTGGCTTGACAATGTAAAAGGCACAATAAGCTCATTTAGTCTGTTCATTCCATGCTTACCTGGTCGGGGCACAGGCTGCAAGGCAGGAGTCTGGGCTTTCCTGGCTGATGCCCCCTCCTAAAAGAGGGGAGACAGAGAGGGAGGGATGGAGAAGGGGAAGAAGAGAGATGGCATGAGGAAGAGAAGGAGAGAGAGAGAATGAGAAAACAATCAAACAAATAAGGTCACATTAACATTTAGCTGTAGAAGAGCTCATCAGACTTGTGCCGGCTCCCTCTCTCCTGTGTGCCTGCTCATCACAGTTCCTCGCCTGGCCTGCACTCTCCGCAAACACGCAGCATCATTAGTCTTAATTGAGGAGCTTAAAATCTATGGAGTCAAAACAACGCCATAAAGATTGTGAGCCCGTAAAAAGATATTCACATGTGTAATAGGGTGTTGTCTTCGAGGATATCATTTGTACAAGTGTAGAACCGTTTTGTGTAAAATCGTACCTGCAGAAATATTTTGTGCACTTGTGAAAAAAGTTTGCACACGAAAGATAGATGTTGCACTTCTCCCATGCCTGTAGCTATAAAGCTGTTCCACACACATTCAAACTAAATCCCTGTGGACAAATGGTTTTCACAAGCGTACAAAATATTTCTGCAGGTACGATTTTTTTTTGCACATAGACAAATTAATTCCACAGCTACAAAACGGTTCTACACTTGTGCAAATTATATCCTCGAAGACAAAACTCTATTACACATGTGAATATCTTTTCACGGGCACACAATCTTTATGGCGTTGTTTGACTCCATAAAAATCATTTAAAAGTGCTCCGTTTGACCGATCACCAGCCTCCTCCTCTGATGCCTGCAGATAACCTCCACCCACACCACAGGGACTGCGTGGTGGGCTGATTCCCTCCCCCACCATCACCACTACCCATCCCATCCAAAGCAATGATCCATCACCAGGTGACAAGAACGGAGAACAGATGTTCGCCTAGTTCTGCAAATCCAATGTGCTTCCATTGTGTTTCTGAAGCCTTGAACACAAGCCAACGCACACATTACCAGTCTTTGTGGTTTTTCAGTTAAAGAATGGCTTTGGATTTTGACAGTACTGCCCACCCACAAGCCATCACACTCACACACACACACATTCTGAGGGCAACATCCTTCCCAAAACAGAAGGAGGACACAGCTTTCCTTCCTGCATGTCAACGTTTTGGCATGAGTAATGCGTTCTACATACTCGACGCACCCGACCGGTAGCGCGACACCGTGACGTCAAAATGACGTAGATCTTGCTGGCGCGCCAGGATTTTAGCCAGGTAGCGCGAGGTAGCACACCACTCATTTTTTTTCAGACGAGAGCGACAAAGCGGAAACAGGAAGATGGACTAGTTCGAGGGCAAGCGAGAGTTGCAGTGTTTTGTTACAGTCGTGAATTTGTAATAGTTTGCTGGATAAGTTAATAAAGTTACCAGCGAGAGTTGCAACACATGGAATTAAGAGGAAAGAATAGAAACTATTTATTTTCAAACAAAGGATACCTATTAAGGCCTGAACAAAATCTCTTTCCACTTCAGGAAATTACACAAACTCAGCCAGCTGCTAGCTAGCTAGCCAGCTAACTAAACTGTTTAAATTATTAAAATTTCCCTCGGGATGACTAAAGTATCTATCTATCTATCTATCTGTGCGCACACCTTGGAAACTAGATGATAATGATGGTGGTAGTTGTGAATAGTAGCAACCAAAGTCTGAAGTACCATCACAGAGGCTAGCTAATAGCAGAGCCCGTTTGCATTCTCTGCTACTAGTGTTTCTTAATGCAGCATCTTCTGCTGTGTAACGTACTTAGCATTAATCTTTTCACAACAGCGACACCTCTGTTCAGGAGAATATTGCAACTAGTGTCATGACCATGACGCGCGAGTATAAATGGTTATGGCGCTTCTGTGACGTCACATTGTCGCGCTATAGGTCGGGTGCGTCGAGTATGTGGAACGTTCAAGGCAGCAGCGGTGGCCTTTTCTCCCCTCCATCCCTCCCCTCCTCCCTCTGGCTGGCCTCCCACAAAGGCAGGGAGTGAGTAAGACCCTCCTTTATCGCTCAGGATGGGGTGGGAACCAACACAAAAGACTCACGTGGGGGGAAGGGACATGACGTGCCACTGGTGCAGTAAACTGTCAGTTACATAGCTGTAGACACACACACAGACTCTTATTTCAGAGTACAGGCAGGCAAATAGCTAAACACATACCAAATTAGAGTGCAGTACCAATTTATATATAGAGCTGCCAAGTAGGGAGCACACATGAGAACAACCCATGGGGAACACAGATATGTATTTTTGGAAACAGAGAGAGGGGGCTGTACTGAGAATAGTGAGCGACTGAATGAGACTCAGAGCAATGGAGAGAGAGGAATATGAGTAATGCAGCACATACTAAAAAAAGAGGTAGCGAGAGAGAGGTAGCGAGAGAGAGGTAGCGAGAGAGAGAGCGAGAGAGAGAGAGAGAGAGAGGTGAGCAAGCAAGGGGAGGATCATCCTGCCTAGCAACGTCATGAAATCAGAATAGGAGCTGTTCACTCAGCACAGCACTGGCTGCTCTCTTCGACGCATCGGTCCACCCGTCAGCCTGCCTGAGAAGTGGCCAGACCCAGGGGCATGGATTATGAATGGGGGGAGGAATGAATGAGGATCAAAGCAGCCTCTGCATCCACGCGAGACGCCTTTGTGTGACAGACCAGGGGGGGCTCACAAAGACACCGGGCATAGAACGGGAGAGGAGAGCGGCACAGGAAGCGGTTCACTAACGAACGGCAGCAGGACGCAGACCGAGGCCAAGCAGGAGGAAAAAAAGGAATTTGGAAAAAAAAGGAAGACTAGCGATGCGAAAAATAAGCGGTGTCCATGGAATGACGGACTACTATCACAGCTGGCAGGAGCGCATGTCCATAACCGTGGGGTGAGGGTGCCAACTGTGTCACGAGAAGCAAGCAGCAGCCGCCTCTGCACAACGAGAAAGGTAACATTCAACACGACTGCACATAAATAATAGTGCAATCGAATAGAATCGAATTCTGTAGATATTGCAAATAACCTTTACATATCAATATGTTAATAAAAGTATCAAGGCATACATATAAGCTACATAGGCCAAAAGTAACTACATATACAGAGACATTGGTATACATCTATAAAAAATGAGTGCGACAACATGGTTCTAGGCGGCTCTTTCTGGTCTTAGTCAGGTGTATAGCAGTAGACTCTGCGTGTGAGAGAGAAGGCATTTCTGTTCATATCCTGTGATCCCCCCCCACCAACAGGGGAGAGCATTGAGTGTTCTGTTGCCGAGAGTGTGTGTGTGTGTGTGTGTGTGTGTGTGTGGCCACAAACAGCCCTTTGTCCGCTAGACCTCTCGGCAGCCAGTGTTTTTCTACAGCATATGCAAGGAACTCACACTCTCTGGAAACGGAAGACAGGCAAACGAGAGCAGGTCAAGAAAAAGCTATATCAGAGCAGGAGACCGGCTGGAGGATCAGAAGTAAACAAGTCAAGGCACACTTCTGCAAAACGTTACTTTAAAAACGTTCATTCAGTATCCTCAGATATGCTTTCGTTAGAAGACGCGTAAACTGTTTGGTTTCAGTATATCTCTCTGCCTGTAAACAGTCCAAGTAGATGTAAGTATTTGGCATGTACCAATGTTGATGGAAAATCATGTTTTACCACCCATTTTCTGGCCCACTCCACTTATAAGGTAAAACAATTAAACTCGTAAACCAACTATGCAGCAACACTACTTAGCTACATACAGCTGATGCAAGTGGTCTCTGTTGCCTGTTCCTCGCTACCAACAGAAACAGTCAATGCCTCTCATCCGGATATCAATCTGAAACTAAGGATAAGAGAAAGCCGTTTCCATGGCAGCACTATTGGTATGGTATACTGGTATTATCTCTGAATATAGAAAAAAAAGGAAAGCTAAATCCCATAATGTGCTGATTTGACACAGTGTCAGTGTTGCCATGGCGAACACAATAGTAAATCTACTTTACTATTTGACCATACTAAGCTTTAGGGGATGTCTACAAGCAGTGTATTTTAAGGCTTTAACATTGAGTGTGATCTGACAAAATAGCTTTTGATCATCTTTGACACTGGCTTATACGCCTCAGTTTGTCACTGCTGGCCTTCTCTTTGGGCCATCAAAATCTTAATCAGATTTTCTTCTTTTATTTCACAGATTAGAGAATGATATCTAAAAGGCTGTCACAGACAGATAGTAAGCACAAAACATCCATTACCTAGCTTCACATATTGAAGAGCAGTCACAGCAACTGAAAACTCACTTTTAGCCTCATGAAGAACAAAGCTGCGCTGCTCAGCTTGGCTCCATGTGTAACATTGATTAACATAGTTGGATCATTTCATGAGTAACCAATTATTGATGAGCAGCGCAATATTCCAGTGACTAAGCGTGACATGCATTTCCAAAAATGCTTTCAATATCTTTCAAAGAGACTCCTGTCATATGTGTCCTAAGTATAAGTATATATACTCTTTTGATCCCGTGAGGGAAATTTGGTCTCTGCATTTATCCCAATCCGTGAATTAGTGAAACAGACACAGCACACAGTGTACACACAGTAAGGTGAAGCACACACTAATCCCGGCGCAGTGAGCTGCCTGCAACAACAACAGCGGCGCTCGGGGAGCAGTGAGGGGTTAGGTGCCTTGCTCAAGGGCACTTCAGCCGTGCCTACTGGTCGGGATTTGAACCGGCAACCCTCCGCAGCAAATCTATAGGGATCATATTACCTATACATATATAAACATAATGCCCTAAAACAATGAATGAAAAAAAGCTTTTGTACTGTTAAATCACACAACTGTAAAACTTGGGCTTAAACATTAAACACAGCCTTACTTATCCAATCTTTTTCTTATCTTTTCAACAGACAAGCATGAACGAGTCCTTACTGCAGGATAGCATTTCACCAATAGTACTTCCTGAGTGACCATCACCATGAGCTGCGCGTCAACCTTCTCGTGGGAGCCCTAGAGGGTTTTCTCCAGGAAAGTGGGCACCGTCCATCATGCCCAGATGGTCAAAGCTTGACTGGATGTGACTGGCATTGATGTGTGCCAGTGGCGCTCGGCAGCCAGGATGCAGTGGAGACGACGGCACTGCTGCACACACATCGCCGTACTCCTCTCCCTGCTCTCCTTCGTAGGCTTGCTCCTCATCCTGGGCCACCAGGACTGGCGGCCCGGACGCTCCAGCAGGAGGGAGAGCCAGAGCGCTGCAGCTGCCCGCGGGCCAGGGCAGCCCAGAGCAGAGGCCACCCACGGTCAGGGCCGCAACCACAGCCTCCTGCCCCGCGTCAGTGTGGCGTGGAGGGATTCCCTAGCTCCGCCGGCCAATGCAAACCCCAAGCCTGTGGTGGACCTCAGCTCCTTCCCTGGGGAGGAGGGTGGGGTGGTCGGCCTGGAGAACTCGCTGGGTGCCAACAGCAGCCTCAGCGAGGAGATGAAGGCGGCTGGGTCCACGCTGCTCCTCGAGCCCTACGAGTACATCATAAACGAGCCCAACAAATGCCGGGACAGCACACCCTTCCTGGTGCTGCTAGTCGCCACCGAGCCCGAGCAGAGGGAAGCCCGGGATGCCATCCGGCAAACGTGGGGGAATGAGAGTGTGGCCGACGGCCTGGGGATGGTGCGGCTTTTCTTGCTGGGAACAAGGAATGCCAGCAGCAGGGCAGAAGGTGAGGAGCTTCACCGCTCTTTAAGAGCTGAGAGCCAGGTGTACCACGACATCATCCAGCAGGAGTACCTGGACACCTACTACAATCTGACAGTTAAGACTCTGATGGGAATGCACTGGGTGGCCACCTACTGCCCTGGCGCCAACTACGTTATGAAGACAGACAGTGACATGTTTGTCAACACAGAGTACCTCATCCAGAAGCTACTCCGGCCTGGCACGCAGCCGAGGAGGAGGTACTTCACTGGGTACCTCATGCGAGGGTATGCGCCAAACCGCAACAAAAACAGCAAGTGGTACATGCCACCAGAGCTCTACCCAAGTGAGCGCTACCCGACTTTCTGCTCCGGAACAGGGTACGTGTTCTCAGGAGACATGGCGGCCAAGATCTACAGGGCCTCGTTGAGCATACGGAGGCTTCACTTAGAGGACGTCTACGTGGGTATCTGTTTGGCCAAGCTGCGGATTGATCCGACGCCTCCACCAAACGAGTTTCTGTTTAACCACTGGCGCGTCTCCTACAGCAGCTGCAAGTACAGCCACTTAATCACCTCCCACCAGTTTCACCCCAACGAACTTCTCAAGTTCTGGCACCACCTGCAGAGCAACAAGCACAACGCCTGCATAAACACACCCAAAGACAAAGACAGGGCCGGTAGGTTTCGCCAAAGAAAGCTGCACTGGGGCCAAGTTCTTGGGTGATCAATAATCGGTAAGGAGATACAAACTCTATGGCCATGATAAAGGTCTGAAGGAAAGGCATCACAAAAGTGGAGTTAAAAGCACAAGATGGTATGGGACATTATCTGTTAACAATTTTTTTTCAGTCGTTTCAGTTTTTGTGGTCCAAAGTACAAATTTTAATGTACATATTACTATAAGAGCGAAAATAAATCTGAGCAAAATAAGACCTTGTCAGGTTGGTTTCATTTTCTTTCATTTATATACCGTAAGTCAAATGTGGCAATATAAAACAACAAAATGTCTGGTTACCCCAGACAGCATTCTAATCTGGTCGATCTGTCTGTCTGTATGTGTGTATGTGTGTGTATGTATATGTGTGTGTCCATGTGTCAGACCACATAATGAGAAAACTACTGGCCCAATTCATTTAAAATTTTCAAGACAAGATAGTCACCATATGATGCTCCTTAGAGCTGCAACAATTAGTTGTTGATTAGTTGTCAACTAGAAATTCAATAGCCAATTATTTTTGTTTCAACAGACTAATCAACTATAAAAATCGTTAGTTGCGGCCCTATCATCTTTATAATCTGCATAAGGAACCGAATGCCGGAATTTCGTTTCACTTTCTTTCACCTAACCAGGTGGGGGAAACGATTTTCAGTCACCTGACTGCTCTTGATTTACATGTGATACAGTGGTCAGTCTTGAGATGCTGATTACCTTGCTGTGAATCTTGTGAATGTTAATTGCCCATGAAAGTGGATGCTCCGCCAATTTGTATTTGGAACATTTAATGGCGTATAAATCAATTTCAAGGCTAAACAAACTACACCTCCAAAGAAGAGAGTCACACACCTTCTTAAACATGAAATTCCAAGACTCTTTTCTACTACAAAATGTATAAATTCAAGCACTATCAATGACCATGACTATTGTCAAAAAGTTCTTGGTTTATAGGCGTCCAAACAGGAAGAAAATCCCACTTGAAACTGTGCCTAAATCAATAACCATTCCACTAATTAAAGCCCACACACATCTTTCTCAGTCACTTGTTAAGCAAACCTCCACACTATCATTTCACAAGGTCACTTTAAGGCAAGCTTCATCAACTCCCTGCTGATGTTCCAAAACCAAGGTAATCATACAGTCTTCGGCTCACTAAAGAGGAACTAGGCAAATAGATTCCTGAAAGAAGAACTCTTGCTCTTCATCCAGCTTTCCCTCAGCTATACCAACAGCCCACCACATTTGAAAGCCCATAATGACCTTCATAAGACACCTGAACTCAGAGCCAGCGTGCACCAGCTCTAAAACTGCTTGGGTCCAGTTGAACACAACACAGTGTTACCACCGGTAACTAGAGATCTTTGCTCATAAACTTGATGATATGAGCACCTTGGGAAAATGTTGCGAAAGAGAGACAGGAAACACATACATACAAACAAACAAAACACAAGCAGCTGCTATCAGACACAGCAAACCTTTAAAAAGGTTTCTAAAAGGAAATGCGGAAACGTAATGGAAATTTCTGTCATAACAAATGAAACAGGCTGTGGAGTGACTACACACTGCACAATACGACGCGCAACATAGACAATACACCTGATCATAACCTGACAGTGTTCAATTGCAAGGGCATGATTCTATAATCTGTGGCCCAAATAACTGCTCCTATATGTTAAACGACTGCTGGTGATTTCCTGTTTATAAAATAGACTAGCACATCCATTTCCTTCAGAATTATACCAGAGAACTTACCGTCACAGACTTCAAGGTCATGCCGTGATAGGTACCCATGGTGTCAATCTTGAAGCCCTCCGTTTCTGCAATAAATTAAATTTGTGTTAGTAGTGAGAAAACAGGGTTCAACATCATGCACAAACAAGAGGGAGCCTGTGTGCTTACCAAATCTGTCACCAACTGGATTAGTAGCCAGCTGTTCAATCAGTCACCACTAAAATTCAACATCAAGTAACAATAATATATTATGAAGCTCTCCAGCTAAACTACAATTAAAGTGCAAGAAATGAAAGCATTTCTCTGCAAAAAAAAAATCAAAAAGGAGTCTGTACCAAACGGCCACCATTGCCAAATATACCCCTCAAAAGTGTCCTTGATGATTAAGCTTTCCTGAACAATTGCAGGGAAACTTAGGGAAATATATTTTGTGTAAAGGCTAGGGATAAAAAAAAAAAATCAAAAACTAGATTGCACTGATAAAATATGGAGAACTGAATAAGAAGACAGGCTTCATATAACCAATTGCAAAAGAGACATACACTCATGTACCTCTGTGCTTATTCTTCGTAATTTCCCAACTATTACCCGCGGCTTATACATTGATTTTGCAAAATTTATTCAGCTATGAGGTTAATACACGGGGGCAGTTAATATGGTATTTATATGGCTTTGTTTCTTTTAACTTGCATAAAACACTGTCTTGTAGCTTATACACAATGTAGCTAATACACAAGACTTCCTCTTGACCTCTCTTTGCACAGCATACAGGCAACAGAGAGGGGTTGAGGCTCTGTGCCTTAAGTCTTAAGGGGGGTTCAAACCAAAGATTTGTGACGAGATGAGCTGCAATGTTCTAAAACCTTGCAACTGAGACTAACCATGGTGAATGCTTTGCGATGGCTTGGAACAGGTGGCAACGACGTGCAACATTTAATTAACACCTCTGCAATTCTTTCTGCAACGATTTCATCTTGTTGCGAATCTTTGGTGCGAATTGGGCCTTAAACAAGCCACATCAGGAAACTTGTGAACATCCTTGCCCAACCATTTATTGTGGAGGATAGCAAGACACATTTACATGTCTTATGACAATTAAAACTCTATGGTGTGGAGTTGTATCGTGGCGTTGTTAGTGTGCAACTGTTAGAAGGTACATGTGAGGAGGTGGGGTATTACATTAGCACGGCCATTCTACTAATGATTACTGCTAAGCTACCAGACTCAACACAGGAAAAAGGAAAATGCATGTAGACATTTTTAGAAGTTTTGCTGCATTCAGCTGTGGCAGTAAAATTACATTGGGTCAATTGCCTGTGCTGAAAACGGCACACAATCAATCAGCGAACAATTACCAAAAACACTACACTAGCTGGCCACAGTCCATGAGTGAAGCCAGCCAATTGGAAAAAAAAAAAAAACGTATACGCCCCAAAATAGCCGATACTGACTGGCTGAAGCTAACCCTCTTAAGCATGTCCCCTGGGTGCCATCAACTGCACAGCCACCAGGTTGATTCCCATGGAGCCCACTGTACAAGCACCCACTAAATAAATGAACACAGCCTCACATTTACTTCGTCGGTCATTCCCAGCTAATTTCATTTCAAGTCACACTAAGTCTAAGGTCTGCATGTCATTGGTCTGTTAACTGCAATATCATGCATCAGGGGCTTCTTATGCCGACCTGGTGAAGAGGAAAGAAATGGAGAGCTAAACCACACACAGAATTCAAATGAGAAGACTAAGCAGATGCCACACTCACCCTCCTTCCCTTTGAACCTTTCCTGATCATATCTGTTGTAGGCAGCTGGGACTGGCTGCTTGTTTCTTGCGGAGGGGTCCTGGAGTAAGGAAGGGAAATGCACAGAGCAAATTCAGGCTTAATCTACTTATTTCGATACATATTTGAATGATAATACTCAGTCCTTAGGTCATGTTGCTGCCCATACAAATAAGTTAGAGCATTAGCACTGCCAATCAACCACCAAAAGGTTTCCACATTCTCAACTAAATGTTCAACGCCATAATTCATTATACTCCCTGCATGTATACATGTACATATACATGCACAAATATATACTATAAATATATAAATAAACAAACAAATAAATAAATATATTAAAAATTACACCTACACACATAGGGAAAGGATATAGTAATTACTATGCAGAGACAAAGACAAGGATATAACCAGCACCTGCTAAGACATTCTATTACACCATGTCCAACATCAGCCTACCAGCAGCTTTACCAATCGATGGCTTAAATAACTACCTCCATCACAGGTCCCCACAGTTCATTTCAAGCTTCATTTATTTGATACATGGTCTCATCTTTGCATGGCAGTGTTCTTATTTAATGTAATTTGGGGCAATTTGATGCGTGTGTGTGTGTGTTGAAATGAGATCAAGAGGAGTGCAGGTGTGCGTCTGCCCTTACCACCTGAGTGGGGTTCTGTGCTGGTCTTTGTTCTGGGGCTCGGCCTTCCTCTCTGGCCTTCACTGACTGCAGGATTGCAAAGATGCTCTTGGAAAAGTTCTAGAATCATGACAAAGAAAAAGAGCCATATTACAAAAAAAGAGCTGTGTGATTCCTTAAAGAAGCCCTATGCAGGTTTGGTTATTCCTTTGCTGTTTCTGGGTTTTCGCCTGATTTGGGCTCGCATTTTTCACGACATAGCTCCCCCTGCAGCTTCGGTAGCAAGTGACTGCTACGCTAAACCCCCACTAGCTAGCGAGCTAGCCATCAAGAAACCGAGCTAAACACATACAGGGCTCACAATAAAACGGTCGAGCAAACACATTGTTCAAGAGACTATCAAACCACATTACAAAAACAAAGTTCACTCAAGGGTAGGCTACTTACAATTTCAACAGCAACAAAGCCAAGTCGGAGTTCGTTTTGCAGTCTTCTTAGAAACTACAATCTGACTACATTTTCGAGGCGCGATTGGATACTTCCGCCGAGTCACATCCGGATGTGTTCGGACCGCGACCAGAAAGTTGCATATTCGGTTTTTCCGCAGAGAAGCACTAGGGGGAGACGAAGCACCCACCAAACGACCCAAAAAGTGTTGTAGAACCATCAGAACGACTCTTAACCTGCATAATTAAGGTCATTTTTGCTAAAATTGTTGCATAGGGCTTCTTTAAACCTGGGCCATGTGTGATAGTTGGGCATTAAGTCAAATTCCATTAAGCGCCTCAATGCATTCAGTGACTAAAATGTTACAAATCATGTTCCATAATTGAATGCAATCAGTGAAATAAAAACTCTCATCCTTAGATGCAAAAATCACTTGCTATGGTCGGTCAACCAACAAACGGATACATTTATTGTCATGGTTGAGCAATAATGAGGATGATCAGCATTTATTTTAATGCACAGAAGAACTGCTAGAAGCTGCTAAGAAGATATAAGAGTCAGAGGGATAAGAGATAAAATATTTGGCAGTTAAGCTGTGGCAACGCTGCCATCTTCAGGCAAACAGTCAAAACTACAGTAACATCTGCATGAAAAAACTTTTTTGCAAAATAATTAGGGAGGCACTATTTGTGAAATTCCAGGCAGATACCAATACTGTTGAATAAAATAAGGATTTGGGGGAAAAAAAACAATATTTTTGTTTACTTCATTTTTGTTGTTATTTATACCCTTTGGTGACAGGGAAACAAAAAAATTGATGAACAATTTTCAAATAT
This sequence comes from Alosa sapidissima, assembly GCF_018492685.1. Classification (NCBI taxonomy): domain Eukaryota; kingdom Metazoa; phylum Chordata; class Actinopteri; order Clupeiformes; family Clupeidae; genus Alosa; species Alosa sapidissima. The sequence continues at coordinate 26,472,098 of NC_055957.1, read as the reverse complement.
TTCATCCATTCACAGTACTATCCCTGACTGTGCAGAGATAAACATCAGTCACTGTCATCGACAAATGTCATATAATTTGCCAATAGGCCAATACCAGTCAACAAGGTAAATACTGGCCTGAACCTCTGAATCTTAACATTTCTTCTAAACCTCTCTTATACCCAAAATCGTTTTGTTGCACTTGAACTACACAAAGACGTGATGAGTCAGCTTTTACCTTTCCAGTGCTCTGAAGAATGGTGGTCCGGGTCCGCCAAACTCTCTCTCGACTTACAATGTCTCTAGTCACGTCAACTTCGGCGTCCACAAAGCTCCTCTGCTTGAGGGTGATGTCGTCGTCCAAGTCTGTTTTGATGGTCGACCGTTTCTTTGCCATGATCTTGGCCTTGATGGCAGCAATCTTTTCCACAGACATGGCCTCGGAGAGCGACCTGTCCAGGTAAGATATTACAAGGAGTTTAGACCGTTTGGAAATGTGAGCAATATCACACTCGACATCAATTTCCTTTGCACGCAATTACATTACATTACTATAAAACTTCAGACATCTTTATTTTAACAACCATTTTGTGCTGACAATGTTATACAAGTAAAATAAAATCACATCCAGGAAGATATCAAGTCATTATCAATATCTGCATTAAATATCATGTTCTATCGTTTTGATAGTCTGTCCATCAAGATTGCTCCACAGCATTCTGTCTTGTGCCAAGTCCAACTTGTGACATTTACTTTAGGAGTTGAGCACCAAAGCTAGGGATGCACTGATACCATGTGTTTCAAATCGAGTATGAGCATTTCCAGTTCTGTTCCCTTTGCTGATCCCAAGTACCGATACTAAGTGCCACAAAAATAACCATTAGGCTAGCATAAAAATACAATGAATTTCTAAGTTTTATTTTTTCTCTTTGTTTTGGTTGTTACAATAAGCCTAAAAATAAATAATAATGAGTTTCAAGACTATTTTGCACTGTTTCCTTGCTATGTCTTCCAGGCTTAGGATCGTGGAACTGTCAGTGGGTTCATGAGCATTGGAAAAACATTTTTCCCAGTGAAAACATCATCGTTCACATCTCCTTATGTGGGAATAATTGGTGGGAAACTGGGGGAAGAGTTTGCTAACAGAGGTGCCCAGATGTAGGCTTGTCATCACTTTGGTCGTGACATAGTTCATTTGTAGTCCATGTGGACTTGCATGTTCAACAACTTTAATATGAACTTAGGAATTTTGCCATTTTTGTCACTTGTACGCTAAAATTGTCTTACACTATACTTTAAGCCAAATACATTTGTTTATTTAAGATTAACGAGCGTTTTGTTTGTTTTTCATACGGCCTGAATGCACCATGTGTCTTTGCAATCTAGATTTAACGACAGTTTTAAGCATTTCGGGATTCAGGATTTCCTAGTGTGAGGCTGCTTTCAAATGTTAAGCTTGTACCTGATCTGGTCAGTCTGCACAATTCCCTCCTTGTGTCCTTCCAGACGTGCTGCCAGACGCTCTTTATCAAGACGCACACGTTCTTCATCCTGAGTCAAACCAAATGAATCAGAGGTGAGGCTGAAACTAGACCACACGCATGTAAAAGTACATTCTGAATGAGATATCAAAAAAAAGAAGTGGTTTGCAATGACAATCAGTATGTGGTTACCTCAATGCGTGGTTTTTTCGCTTCTGATGAAACCTCATCTGCTGCCCTTTTGACTGTGTATACGAGAGGGTGCTTAATTACTCTCTATAGAATCTGCGTATTTAGTATTAGCAAGGACCAAAACAAACAATCAAAAAAAAAATTCAAAGCGTGTCTAGGCCAGCTGGCAATATAAAATACATTACAGATGCAAAATCTAGACCAGCAGACCAAAAATAATGTGAATTAGTAGCAGTGTTGTCTCCAGGGTCCAAGTTAAGAGGGAACGTCATCGAACACCAGGGTCTAACCAAAGGGCGAACACATTTATAAACAAACCTTGTGTTGGTCTCTGCAACCCGATTTCAATAGGTGCACTTCTGTCAATACTTGCTGAAGTAGCTGTAAGACAGAGATACATAATGAAATGTTGAGAAGCCTAAAGCAATTTAAGCCATTAGATAAACAAGCCTGAATTTTTAGCTACATTTACTTACAACTTTCTCCATTGAGATGCGAGAGTAAATCCTTTCGATCGGGTCTTCTGACTACAGGTATGTTCTCTGTCTGTATGGATGAAAAAAACAAGGACTGAATGTCTGTAAAATACTGGTCACTGCAAACCAGAATGACACTTTCACAAGTTCAAATGACAGACCCAGCTCATAAACACCTACAGCAGTCAGATTATGCAAGGGGGGGCGGGGGGTACTTACAGCTGCCCTGCGGACATAGGAAGGATGAGGAAGATGCACATTGTTGAGCAGGAAGAGAATTGAGTCCAAGGTGTAGTACTCTTTAGGCTGGCCCTCCTTTCCAGTTCTGTAATTATTCAAATCAAGACATTCCAGAAAGCATATTTAACAATGATGATTACAAATAGTTCTCTTCTGTATAGAAACTTTGGCTGATGACAGGACCTGATCCAGACCAACTCAATGTCAAGGTCTGATATAATAAACTTCAGTAATTAGCTCGATCATTTCCACTTAACTTACTTACTTAGACCCCAATTCACAGAAAGGCACATACAACAGTGTTATCAAATTACTTTAATAATAATTACTTATTACTTCAATGCAAATTATAAATAACGCTAGGGTCCTGGACACACAGTTTCTAGTACAAAATGTGTTTCGATCAACATAGAACATCTCTTGAGCACATGAGCCACATATGATCAACATATGTCATGTCTTTAACTTACTATATTATCTTTTACAAATATCAACCATGAAAGTTACGCTCACATAAATATCTGAAAAACACGTCTGTAAAGCCTCCATCAAATCAGTTTCCCAATATATCCCTTCAAATACATTTTCCTGCAAGCAGGCAGCTAACTAGCTCAATGTAAGCTAGCTAACACGTCTAGTCCTGCATAGGTCAGTACACAATCTTTGCTAAGGAAACAAATAAAACGTCACGTGTTATGTCAAGAACAAGCCAAAGGCCATGTTTTCCCGACCGAGTAAGGTTGGTATGCCTGCTATGACAACTAACGTTAAGTGTCCACAGAAGCAACTGCTTCCCTCCATAACGCAGATGAAAAGTTTGTGTAGTTGTAGCCTAGCTAACATTAGCGTCCCCTGCCATCTGCCATAAGCCAGAGAAGCAAATGATAGCTGAACTAACTAAAAGAAATAACGAGATACTGAAAAGGATGACGTACCCCCAGATAACATAGTTGGTCTTGACATTTTTGGGCCAAGAAAACTCTCCAAAAATAACTTCATCTCCTTTTGCAACGATTTCCTTTTTCTGGATGTTGTATTGACGAAGAACACTCAAAACGTCCGCCATCTTCACTTCTCTTGCTTGTGGCTGCGGGGTCTTGAAAACAAGTCCCCTGATCTTTTTCAGTATAAGGCTGCCCCAAGGGTTGCCTGAATTCTTTTTCCCAACACAGAGCAGTCAGACTTGTTGACAAATGTCCATATTTATCATTTTACGTAATTGTAACATTATGAAATGATTTTTTTTTTTATTATATACACATGGCATAGTGTAACCTACAATCTGGGTGTAATTCCGACAGCGTGTTTTCTTTCAGGCAAGAAAATAGTCCTTTGTTTTGGTAACCCTCTGTACATTTCTGTAGCCTATGTAGGCCTACTTCCCTCTGGTCAGGCAGACGGGTACATGCGGCACATGTCATGCCTACAGTAATCAAAATTCTATTAGAATTAGAATTGACAAATTGCAGATATAGGTGACCTGCCAGTACTGGTTTGCTGTTGGACCAGCATCATCTTCAGTTAAAGCAGTTGTGCATATTAAGACACAAAATGTTAGTCATGAAATTAATCATGCACTATGTATATTTAAATCTTAAATCTCACTCAGACTACTGATATTGCAGTATTCCTGCAAGTATTGCAGTATTCCTTCCCTCTCTTCAATTGTTATTGTATATTTTTTGTAGATTTGTACATTTTATAGTATTGCTATATTGTTATATGTCATACTGTCATACTTTATAGTATTGCTATATTGGATATGTCATACTGTCTTTCCTAGATAGATAGATAGATAGATACTTTATTGATCCCCAGGGGAAATTCAAGAAATTCCTGTTTTTATTCTTTATGTAAAGTGAGTGTTGTACTTTGAGAGCAAAGATTAACCGGAGTCAAATTCCTTGTTTGTTTGTATGCAAACCTGGCCAATTATGATTCTGAAGTAAAACATATAACTGAGTAAATAAATTGGTTAGAATAAAGAGGCCTAGGCTTATAAGGGCCCTGTGAGTGTTGGAATAGGGGAAGTGAAGGTAATTACCCAAATAAAACTAATCAAAAGGATACCTGACACCACTGCACCAAGAAGCCTAGCCTAACACAATCATCTGCCCTTTTAAGCAGTTCCCGAGTAATCCGGTTTTGAAATCGAACACATTTCTACATGGTCTTCAATTTTGGGCCGAAATTATAATGCATTCTAATGTAAACTAATTTTGTAAATTGCTTAGCCATATAGAGTAGCATATCCCACTATCATGGTTCTTATTGCCAGATTCCAGACAACCCCACTTACACAGATATGAATAGGCCTATTTCTACTGGCATGCTTCATAGTGACATTGATGCAAACATGATGAGACACAATTGATTTATCTTGATATAAAGCCTGACATAAGTCAAATGCAAATATTACATCATACTTCCAAATATGGGTAGCCTAGACTGTCCTGAAAAAGTAAGATATAGGCTAGCATTACAATGACCAAGATAACAAGCTTATATAAGATTAACTATAGCTGAACAACACAGGTGACCACTCCTGCATAATTTCATGGAGTGCTAAAATTTGTTTATTATATTTTTATTTATTATAAATATTTTTGACCAACTGAAACTCATCAAATATGCTTTGTGGTTGTGAACTTATTGCAGTATCATCATAACTATCCCACCTGTGTGTGCATGGTTAACATTCTAAAGTGCAAATTAGTTTAGGCCACAGCACAAATATTTCCATCCAGCACCCCCCCCCCCAGCTTTGAGATAAGTGTCTGTGTAGTATTGTTTAACATCTCTATTGTGCTGTATCCCTTTGGTTGTGAAGCCTTTGGTTTAAACTCATAGGGGCCTTCCAAATTCAACCCAACATGCAGAAAAAGCAGCCTAGAATTCAAAACTGCTAATTATGTTATTCAAGTAGGGAAGAACAACATGTTTATAAGGGTCCCTTGTGATGTTACAAGGAATTAAGGATTCTGTGTATTATGACTGTATCATTTAAACAAATAAGTAGCGAGTTCTTATACATGACAATAGCATGTATTATTACATAACTTACACTAAAGATATGTATGATTTTATAATCCCTTTACATAATTATTTTCAGCAGCATCGTTTCCATCCAGCATCCCATCTTCATCCTGACAGTTAAACCAAATTAATCAGAGATGACAAACCACAGACCACACATGTGTAGCAGTACCATCTGCACAGAGTGTTGATAAAAGTTGAAAAAGAAAATGCCATTGATAATCAGTGTAAGGTTACCTCAATGCGTGGCTTTTTTGCATCTGATGAATCTTCATCCGCTGCTCTTCTGACTGTTTATGAATGAGAGGGTGCCAAATTACTCTCTCTCTCTCTCAAATTATTATTTGGAGTGGCTTAATATGATGAGTGTAGGAACATGGAGGCATAATCAAAAGAAATCACAAGGGTGAATATTCAACAAACCTTGGGTTTGTCCCTGCAACCCAAGTTCAATGGGCACGTTTCTGTCGATACTTGCTGATGTAGCTAGAGCAAAGAAAAACATAACACAATGTTGAAAAGCCTGAAGTAATTTAGGCAATTAGATAAGCAAGCATGCTTTTTTTGTTGCATTTTTTTGTTGCAACGCAAATATCGGCCGGCCGATATATCGGTCGATCCCTAGTTCAGAACTGCACAAATGTTGACTATTACAGCCCCTGAATGCATGCTGAGTTTTGTGGAATTAATGGATGTTCTGATTGCAGGCATTTAAACTGTAGGTAAACTGCAATGCAGGCTGCTGCAGCTCAATTTTACTCAAGTATAGGAACATTTGAATAATGACCTGTTCTGTATGCGATGCTGGCCCAAAGAATTAAAGATCTCAACCTGTGTACCAAAAATAAATACCACAAAAGAGCCCCAGAATAGAACACGTTTAGTATAAACAACATTTATTTGTTCAATATTTAAAGATGTATAAAGCAGTGTGTATTAAGTCTAAGGAACACAAATATTACAAAGGTACATTCAGGTTTATGTTACATCAAAAAATGTAGTGAGTTCCTAATAGCATAGCTTAAATTAGTTACATAACTACCCTTATTACACTACAATTAGTAGCCTAATGTTTTCATAATTATTTTACAGAATCAGCTTTTCTAGCAGCGTTAGTGTCAACAGACAAAAAATACCTTGATTGTGACCTTCGGAAGCACAACACAACAATGAAGAAATATGCATGTGAAATACATGAACGGCTAAGTGTACAACAGCATTTCTAAGTATATATCCTATGACTTACAAAATAAAGAGCTTATTTGAAGACAAAGTCAAAGGTCAGCTACAAAAGATTCTGCTACTTTCTCTGCATGTTCTCCTTATTGTATTTGCCATAATACAACACTGAATTGCTTGCTATTTGATGAAACCAGTACATGGTTAAGTGCACCTTATGACTTTTTCTATAGTTTTGGGATCCAATAGAAACAACAAATGTGTTGTAAACATGTCATCAGGGTGTATCACGTCAAGAACTTAGCCTCTTTTCCAATAAAAATGTATTACATCAGTGTATTACAATATTACATGCACTGTATTCACCGAAACCAGGGGTCAATAGACATTAACATTGTTTTGTAAGATTGGGCAAAAGACCAAACGTTAAGTGTTTAAAGGCCATCATTAAAGGAGAACTTGGGGCCCTATTGATAGATGTCTTTAAAAGGTGCTCTAAGCGATGCCATACGTTTTTTAGGCTAAAACATTTTATGTCACTTACTGCAAACATCACCTAACCATCCACTAGCTGTCTGTGTCCTGAATACACTGTAAAAAAATGCCATCTGTGGACAGCCCGGTCTCCAAAAACGGCAACAAAAACAACCTGGGCAAACCTAGCCCATAAAAACATAACAAACTGTTCCAGCAAATCACAGACGAGATGCACGTTTAGGAGAGTTTCAATTGCACGGGAGCAGCACTGGGGGGAGGGGGAGGAAGTAGCGAGCTAGCTCTCTGTTTTGTTTGAAAGACAACAGAAGTGACGTTACCCAGTATCACTTAGAGCACCTTTAATATTTTGTAATATTTGGCAAAAGACCAAAAGCTAAGTGTTTAAAGGCCAGCATTAAAGGAGAACCTGGGGCCCTATTGATAGATGTCTTTAAGTACTTTCATTAGGGAGAAAAAGCAAAAACATGTTCAGCATTAAACTAGCTAGCCTGCTAATACCAGTAATGCGTTCTTGGGAGCTTCTGGCTATCATAGTAAACTTCTTTTCCCACTACTGACAAGGTTCATTACAACTGTCAGCCAACATGGACAGGATTCCTACAGATACACCTCTGCCTGTTAACCCCGGTAAAAGTAAATGTATAATATATATTAATCTTTTGAGTAAGCCCGAAGCCCCCATATTCGGTTTACGTTGTTGTCGTTTAGTACCTAAAGACATCCAACAAGAGGGCTCAGGTAGAAAATGGCAACATCCAATATCATACCATATTTCCATTCAGTCTTTCAAACTCTAGGTTCTAGGGCTTCAATAACATTGTGTTACCTCATAAAAAGACTGGGAATACAAAAATGTGTGAAAGTGTGTGGTATACCGTATCATCTGTCAACCTGTGAAATTCACATCTTGGATGTCAAATCCTGTTTTTAAAATATATATTGAAACTCATCCAGCCGGCTGGATGACAAAATATAACCTAAATAAAATGTAACTTTTTGACAAGTGAGAGACATCATTGGGCAGTTAAAGGTGCCATGTGTAATGTCCGCCAAAAAATCAATTCATACTCCACATTCCATAAAAGATGGGGCAGTATACCTCCAGAAAGTGAGTTGGTCTATCCTAGAGTAACAACCGAGACACGTGTATTGCAGTTTGGCTGGCGGTTATGTTGCCTGCATACCGCCTCCCATGGCCGAAACTGGTATTATGACACCTGTCGGGCTGTGGCTAGTAATTTAGCATGCTAATTTAGGTTGATCTCTCTGCAGCACTATACCTTGTCATTTTTTTAATGACATCATCGCCCTTATTTCTTCTCATTCTTTTGATGCGTGTAGCTCATTTTTTGGATATTTTTACCTCAATTCTTACACATGGCACCTTTAAGGGTTTCTTTGTTAAGTCCATGGAGGTTGTGCTTTGTTGGGCACATCAGTCCAGTGTGACAACAGTTCACTTCAAGTTCCTTTCTGCAGGAGTCTGTTCTCAGGGTCATAGCGATGTCCAGACAACAGTCCTCTCATATGAGATCCAGAACAAAGTTATGGATGATGTCCACAGCTCTGGAGTCAAAGCCACAGATGTCCAGCATGCCTCGGTCGTCAGGGTCAGCCACCGAGAGACCCGTGGTCGTCAGTCCACACACAACTAACTTTGAATTGAGGCCCATTTTCTGGAGACGACAAAAAAAGTAGTTCAGTCAATGGTACACTGGAACATATTTCCGGTGTGATTATTGGACCAGATGCTTAGCTACAGTGTGTGTGTGTGTGTGTGTGTATGTGTATGTGTTTGAGAGAGTGACTGTGGGTGTGGGTGAGTGTGTATGTGTATGTGTTTGAGAGAGTGACTGTGGGTGTGGGTGAGTGTATGTGAATGAGGACAGAAGGAAAACATATACACACACACACACACACACACACACACACACACACACACACACACACACACACACACACACACACACACACACACACACACACACACACACACAGGATCCGCCAATCTAACTCAGGAAATACACTGTCTTTGAAAATTTCTAATTTATATCAGACAATAACAGGGAGGAATGAATTGGAGGACCTGTAGGCTTGGGTGTCAAGATCATTAAATCTTTTTCAGGTATAGAAAATATCTAGTCAGACTGGAGGTCGTCTGGTCAAAGAGCAATGACACATCACCAGTTCAAATAACTCCATAAATTCTTACCATTCACAGCTATACATGGCAAATGATTAGTGAAGTGAACTCCACTACATAGGGACTTACCTGTCTGTACATTTTGAGTGCTTCTGCCGGGTTGGCCTTTCCAAACCAGGTCTCATTGTTGGTAAAGATGAGGAAGACGTCCACAGGCCTCTCACTCTCTGAGGCCCAGAGGATGGGCAGGGCACAGTCTGTGCTGCCATCAGGGATCTGAACACCCAACACAACTCTGGGTCAGTGGAATAATTTTACATCTACAGTATATTCTATACGTTGACCTGCAGCAAAGGAAGTTGACATTTCACTGTTAGGGTTACCCAAGGCACACAACCTGTACAAGAGCAACCTTTATCTTAAAAACTACATCACTGCTGAATACAAGACGTTTATTAAAGGCTTCATATAGCCTGGGTGTTCCCATGCTGCCTTGAGCGCGATTTGATTCACGCTGCTAAGGCAGCCTGGAGACCATGGAGCAAATTTTCGCCTGAGATAGGGAACCAATCACAGAACAGGGGGGAAAGCAAGACGATGATGAGCTATGCACAGACGCATTTGATAGACATCCGTGGCACCCAATAAACGGATCTGGGCATTTTTTTCAAATACGAGAAAATGAACGTTTGGTTCCCAGACCACGTCTCATTGAGAAGTGGTGGCGCTAGCCAAGCTAGGCTTCATACCCATCCTGTTACACTATGGTCTGAGAGAAAGTGGAATAGAACATTATGTCCAATATTCCAATATATGGTTGAATGTTCTGCATTATGTCCAATATTCCAATATGTGGTATAATGTTCTGCATTTCTCATTAGTGGGTCACTTTGATACTAAAAGTATGATTGTATGTAATGACTGTATGATATCTGTACTGTCCCTGTGTATATCTTTGTGTGACTATGTATTTAGAGATAAGCGGGAATATTATGACTTTGCAGTGTTTCACTGTTCTGCATGGCTGCATCAGTAGCCATCTGCTCCGGATTGCCAGGTTGCCACTAATCAGAGTGTGATTCAGCGTAGTCCACGTGAAATGGGATGACTAACGGCATCTCCCGTCAGCCTGGAAGGATACTTAAACCCTAACTATTTCCTTGTCTAGTTAGAGCAGCTGATGGATCTTTAGGTGAAGCCATGCTGTCTCTCCTTTGATGCGCATCATTGTAAATAAACTCTGTTCCTGATTTATCATACTATTGGTCTGACTGGGTTTCTATTAAATCTATGGTATCAAAATTACCATCAGGTCAAAATGAGAAATATGTCCAGAAGCAGACTTGGTAATCAGCAAATGTTTAAGCACACTCTTGGTGTAGGCCTATGTTAAATATTACTTCGCTTTAACCCTCTCTGGTATGACTAGCAAAAGCCAGAATGTTAAACTAAACTAGCTTACGGAAGCTAGCAGGCTAACGGTAGACAGGCGGCACATACTGTATATCAGACCAGACGCCATCAATGGTTACAACAATGCTATAATCAGATAGTACAGTGTTTATTTCGACAAATTTTGACAAATCCAAGCAAAAAAAAGTGAAAAAAAAAAAATCACATTTCAACAGATTCGGCAGCCATTACCGTTGTCATCTTTGTTTACTTTTCACAGCTGTTTCTGATGTTGCGGTAAAGGATTATGGGTAGTAGGGAGCATGGAGGATGCATCGATGAAGCCTTCAAAAACTACTGTTATTCAGGTAATTCTAAGATATCTTAAAAGGCAGCAGTTTTTTCCATTTTGAACAGAGCCACTCCTCCGAAATGGAAAAGCTGCTATGCTACAGGAATTCGGAGATAAGTATAAGTATACTCTTTTGATCCCGTGATGGAAATTTGGTCTCTGCATTTATCCCAATCCGTGAATAAGTGAAACACACACAGCACACAGTGTACACACAGTGAGGTGAAGCACACACTAACCCGGAGCAGTGAGCTGCCTGCTACAGTGGCGCTCAGGGAGCAGTGAGGGGTTAGGTGCCTTGCTCAAGGGCACTTCAGCTGTGGATATGGGCATGAGAGAGCAGTGCTCAAACACTTCCCCCGCCCACATTTTTCCTACTGGGTCAGGGATCAAACCGGCAACCCTTCGGTTACAAGCCCGAAGCCCTAACCAGTAGGTCACGGCTGCCCCACACAGATCTCTTTCAACGGACTGCTGTCTGTGCATTCCCTTTATATTGTATCAGAGTTATGTTCATACTTTGTAGCAAAAGATGCATATTTAGTTTGTTTGTCGCTTCTCAACTGTAAGGGGACCCCGAGAGCTAATCTTCTTTAGTGCTTATTTAACATTAGGGCATCAAGTCAGCAACATTTTTAAAATCACATGTTTGTACCTTCACCAGTTCTGCTGTAACTTGCATAACAGACATCTCAGCAGAGAGGTGGATTGGGGTGACATTTCCCTCAGAGAACACCAGCACCTGAGCATCCTTCTCCGTCTGCGTAATGACCTTGAACAAAAAGTATGACTTGCATCACAACCCCTGAAATTACAGCCATACTTTCAAGAATTACAAAACATTTGATCAACTGTTGTTTTTAAATTATATTCTGAGAAGCAGCAGCTGGTTTGTTAAGAAAACAGACACATTGTCAAGCCATTATATGTTCTTCACCTTAGCATTTGAGAGAGTTAAAGCATTCAAGACACTGAAATTCTTCCTCGCTCTCAACATACATTCGCAGCCAGTGATACCACAATGTAGGCATCTGAAAAATGTATACCAGAGCCATGGGTTGCTAGGAGAACCCGGGCTTTGTGAATGCTCACCATGCTCATGACGGCAGCTGCCGTGGCAGCACTGATGGAGCTCCCCAGCGCAGTGCTGCTCAGCGAAGCACTCACGTCCACACTGACCACAAACCTCTTACCTGTGGCCTCCACATTCTGTGTGTGTGTGTGTGTGTGGGGGGGGGGGGGGGCATTAACAGGAGACAGATGTTTGTAAACAGTCATTCTTAACTGACGACAGAACACATTCTCATTTCAGGGTAAAACACATGTTTTAGTTTTGCTATGGATATATAGTTGGAACACAGCTTAAAATAAGCTAACTAAACCTCTGCAGGTCATTCAAACTGTTTCAAATATGCATGTTAAAAGACATTTGTGCAGTGACTCTAGGTTGTATTTTTATATGACTGAACCACATTGTATTTATACTAGGTAGTGTCATACATCCCAAGTTAACAAGATAGAGAGGATTATTTCACACGTAAAATGCAAATCCACTTATCCAAACTGACAACCAACCCCATATGGTGTCCCTCCTTCCACACATGCTAATGATGCACATGGTATCAGCCACTACCGAATGAGAGCCAATGAAAGACAACTGAGATCTCATGACACATTACAAATCCCATATCCCCTATTCACAGATACACTGACACTATTATCATTTATGGCTTAAGTTATACCCTCAGAGGCATCTTGATATCAGTAGTTGTAAATATGTGCTGTGTTTACATGTTCCAGAAATCAGACTGACCTTAAAGCACTGGAAAAAGGCAAAGTCCAGAGCTTGGATGATGTGTGCATCTGGCTCCCATTTCAGTTTACTTCTGTTGCCGTGGCCCCTCTTGTAGTTCTCTGTTGCCAGCAAGATGCTGAATGGATGCAACTTTGACTGAAAGACGTTGGAATTTAAAATGAATGATGCAAGCTAAATTACACAGAGATCAGGTACATCAGTTTACTGGAAAAAAGGTCACTTCATATTTCATACTGAAATTAGTACAGTTAATGATTTTCAAATCACATATTACTTTCTTCAAGTAGCTTTTCTATTTGAAAAAAATGACTCTAAACTAAATTCTAGGTAATCAATGTGCAGCCGTTACCTTTTTCAGAGCAGTGTCATTCTGAATCCTCTCACAAACAGCTGCAACATCAGCACTTCCTGGGGCAAAAACCTTGTCAGCAGTCATCTTGCCCAAATGTCGGAGCAATGCAGCCAGTGGCATGTCTTTTAAGAAAGCTCTCCATACCTACAACCAAGCAAGACTGTATGTATTTGTCAAGACAACTGAGAAAGTACATCATACCAGATTATCCTTTACACATATAAATGTACTTCTTATGCTGCCTCTAAAAATGACCATTAGACCAAACTATAATATACATTAGTTTGATTTTAAACTCATATTGTTGAAAGAATTATGGGACCTATGGTCACATGAAAATCTAAGGCAGACTGTAATACCACTGTAACAAATACGTTCACCATATACAATTTATACCATACACAATTTAAACTTTCAATTGTATGCCGTGCAGTAAGAGCCGGTCCAAGTAACTACAAAACACTACAATTCAGTTCCCAAACACACAGATCAGCCATAGATCATTCAAGTGGCAGACCTCTTTGGACTTGAGATGATTTGTGAGGATTTGTTCCCTCTCCAGCCTGTGCTCCTCAATCAGATGGATCACCTCCATCTCGTCATTCGAGTGCTTGGTCTTCTCCACGGCCTCTAGGTATGTCAGGACTTTGACAACATCCTCAGAGTTTTCTTTGTCAGCGTACGCAACCTGAACCTCTTTCCACCCTTTCGTTATGTACTTATTAATCAGCGCAATAGCTGTAAAATACAATATTATTTGCACTATGAAGAACATTTGTTATTGATTTTTGTTATGAACACATACATTCATTTCAACCTCTATTTTACCACACACTTGTAATGGCAGTCATCATTTCACATGTGTGGATGATCCCTAAATCGTTAATCTATTTTCAATTCAAAGTCAGGATACTTTTTCATAAAACACCAACAATTCTTGCTCATCTACTCACCTTCATTGGCTGGCTTCATATGTGAAAGTCTAAGAAGGTCCTGGTGTGACCAGCCTGCCCTGTGTTTGCACTTGGTCACAGCCTGAGCAAGAACTATGGGGTCCTGGCTGTTGTACCAATCAGCAACAGCTTTGCGCAGGCCGCGACCCCACATACCACACTTCATTCCGTCCTTCAATTCCTTCTTAAATTGAATAAATGCAAACAACTGGCTTGGGAGGTGACATAGGTCCTTCAAGGCCCGAAATGCCGCCTGCTTGGTCTTTGGATCCGAATGCTGTGAACAGACGGCCAAGGCGAACAGTGCAGGGTTCGAGCGGACGGCTCGTCCGTCCTGTCCAAACCTGCGGATTTCCTCCACCACATCGCAGCCTTTGCCATTCTCCAAGAGCTGGATCAAAGTCAACACGCTTTCCATGCCGAGTGATGGCTCCTTGGTGTTGTAAGTAGGTCCTTCTGACCCATAACACAGAAACCGGCGAAGACGGCAAAGGTCCATAGCACCCATGAGAGGGTCATCGACGGCCCCAGGCTGACCTCCTTCAGTAGTGCACTCCGTAGAATCCATGAATCTGCAAACTGCAGAAACAACATGACAGAAATATGTCTGCATCAATAGGTAACTGAGCCTGTCATCATAGTTGTGTCTGTCATGTCCAAAACCATGGCAATTTCTTAAATTCACTGGTCATAGAATACAATTGAGCTGGAGCACTCCAAAGAAGTACCAACTTGCATCGAAACGGTTTGCCACATAGTTAACTTAAGCCAAGTCAAACAGACAGTGTTACAGCTTCACAGATTGCAATAATATTCTGAACCATGGCCAAAATAAGGCTAACGGTCTTAACACTATAGATACGCCTGGGACCGCCAACGAGTGAAGATACCTGTTGGAGTAGTGATGGATGCTGCTGACCAAATTGCAGTATTGTTGACCATAACTGTCAGTTGTTGTCCAGCCATATCGTGGCTAACGTTAAAGTTAGCATTAAACTCCAACCAGCTGACATGGCTGGCATGCATTACTCTGATAGCTACGCTAACAAGCTAAAGCGATTAAATGCCTCCATCAGCTGAATCCAAAGCGTTGAATTATTATACAATGGACAGTATATAGTCTGAACACCATCTTATATTAGTTAAATTAACAGTCTTTCGAGATGGTGAAATGTCAGCGTCATAATTTGTAAGCCACGGGACAACAACTACAATACCAGCGAGCTAGATATACTAACGTTAGGCTGCTACCATGGGGATGGATGCAGCGACCTCCCATCCTCAGTCCAGCCATAACTTTAACGTTAGTTTTTCATTCTGATCAGTTCATTTCAGATACGCAATGCTGAAGTGATTCTTCAGAAATGTCAATGCAGTAGATTGCGACAGAGAACCGAAAACTGCATTAGCTTATGTTAAACTACAGATTTAACCATATCGGCAGCTCGAGATGTATTTAGCTTGAAGCTAGCTGGCTAGCGAGTGTGAATGCTTGTGCAGTAGACTGGTTGAGTCAGACATTCCTTGCAGTCTAGGATGCTGACTATTAAACCAGTTAATTGTAACTTTACACGTCCCTGAGTAGTAGCACTACACATTTTGCAGTACTTACCACAATCCGTAGATTCAAATACTTAGTTAGCCTCAGCCTCACGTCCAAAAAAGGCCTTCCTCCCTCCCTAGGATCCGTTTGTTGGACCGTGACAAGCAAGATGTGGCCGAAGTGGTTGCTGGGAGAGACAGCTGTGTTTTCCTCTCTCACCACGGTGGTCACTGGTCAGGGCTACGGGTTCAATCAGGTTCGACCATAGACTATATAGAACTCTATATAATACAGTCTATGGGTTCGACATGTTAGACGCCTCGTACTACATTTTTCGATACAATGAATGGAAAACGTGTTTCTAAGGTAACTAATACACGCTCACTTGAAATGTGGCTGGTCAAAATGAGGTCAACAGGGCAATCAATGTTCGGAGTTGGCCGCCAGGTAGCCTAAAGTAGGCTTAGGTCTAATTAAACGCTCTATTCAGGTTTTTAAGAGATTGGCTGGCAATTTAAATGTAAATATCTCTACTCTGTTACTAATAATATAACTTAAAATAATATAAACTGAAAATAATTGCCTGTTAAATACAGTTGGCTACCTCCAACTCTCAATATCTCGTGCTCGTCCAGGAGCCTAGGCCCTGCCTATCCTGACTGTTCGTTTATAAAGTAGGCCTAGCCTAGCCAGCCATGTGCAGTGTTTGAGAGGTGGACGGGACGAGCCTAGCCTACACAATTCCTTTACGTAAGTAGATACACCTTGTCAAATATTAGGCCTACTTCAAGTTGCTAAGTCAGAATTTTACTTGACTTAAAGTACAGAAGTACTTGCTTTTTAAAAATACAAGTATTCAGAAGTAGGGCTACAATTATTTTTCCTTTTTTAATGTATTTGTAATGATAGGGTAATGTTTATTTGGTCATTAGCTACATCCTTTCATAGGACCAGATCTAGTTCCTTACAACAATATTTGACCTATTTTTTTATAGCTTTGCAACTCAAATAGATGCAATAATATAATTTAAATAATTATTCATTCTCTGTTCACAAATCTAAAACATTTTAATTGCCGAATAGGCCCTACTTATCGTTTAATGATGTAGGCTAGGTGAAAGATCTAGCTATGTTGTGAATGTCAGGTGATTGTCTTATTTCATTCCAATTTCACAATGGATCATGGAGGATAGCCTGGTTAACACCAGACCATTTCTCAAATCTCAATTGCTAACAGGTTCGTCTAGGGTCTCCCAGGTTACATGGAGGATGTTCTGATGAAGAATCTGTTGTCAACGTCAAAATCAAAGTGAACTTTATTGTCAGTCTACCATGCAACAAGCTGTTGCACAGTGGACAGAAATTATGTTTCTCAACCTTTGAAGAATCTGTTGTCACCATCATTACCTCAGCCAATTCAGCCAAGATGAACTTCGTGATGGTCTATCACATTATTGAATTTAAAGAATCAAATGTGGTTAAAAGTAACAAGTAGGAATGCTCATATTTCAATAGTGTAGTCAGTACAATATTTGTCTTTCAAGCATTGTGGAGTAAAAGTCACAAGTTTCCAAAAATATTAATACTCAAGTATAGTACAGATACTCAAAAATCATGCGCAAGTACAGTAATCAAATAAATGTACTTAGTTACTGTCCACCCCTTGTTACATGCATGTTGTTGGAACCAACTGTAGTGTTATTGATTTTTCCAAATGGAAACAAGACAGTGAGATCATGGCTGGTGTGAAGATGCTGACTACATCTTCCCTGTTTTAGGACACTGTTTTTAATTCAATGCACTTTTGCACATGTTCTTGTGTGCATGTTAGCTGACTAACTGTCTGCAGGTGTTTGTGTAAATTTGTTAATTGGGCGACACCCACTCTGGTGCCTTACAAAAGGTCCAGGATTTTGGTGTGTGGAGGCAGACTGATGTAATGTGCAAATTGTATATGTAACAGCCATTTTAAAACAGTTTGTTAAAAAAAAGACTGTTTTCTACAAACATAGCTGGACAGTGTTTAATCTTTTAAAAATGCAAGATGAAGGTCCATATTTTTCACAGCTGGCTCATGTAGACATAGCCCTACTGTTAATTTAAAATGGTTTAATTAGGCACATCATCCTCCTGTGGGGGCACCAGCCTCCCCTTATTTGGCCCAACATTGGAGAATGTACAGTTGCCAGACGCCTGAACAGTAGTAGGAAAGGTGGCGAGGTACCAAAAGAGCCACTAGATGGCCCAACTAGCCTGGGTTTAGACGACAACCTTGGCTCCAAATCTTTCCTTGTGTGAGAGAAACTTGTTGGTTGGGCTGTCTTTGAAAGTTGCATGCATTCAAGCCAATTTGTTCACAGGTATTACATTTATATATATACCGGTAGGCTACATATAAATATCATGTGTGTAAACTGACAGGAATGAACATTGAACGCATACTCAAACAAGACAGAATAGACACAATTAATAAAACAGATCAAACACTTTCAGTCAATAAAATAGAGATCAATGCAGACCATCTGTACATTGCAATAAAAACACTGTCATGTCCGACATGCCAGAGATGTCAGTTGTTTAGTGGAAGCTGTGCAGCTGCTGTACTATCCATAAGGGTCATGATTATGCTCTTGGGAACAAGCATGACTTTCTCTCAACACATGCTTGTCAAATTAAATATGACTGACATAATAATAGCACTGGGGAGTGTATCTCTTAATTTCTTTGTGGCAACTGACACTACCATGGCACATTGTCTCTCACTCAATGCAGAATTCTCCTGCGATTCTTTTTGGTTCTTGTGCATGCTGTGGTGCGTAGGTCTTTGTAAAAGTCTGACTGGATGAAACGAGGGTAATTGCCACTCTCCATTAAGTGATATACTTTCCTCTGTGCCACAACAAAACAGGAGGTGGTAGGATGCTGGAGGCTCTGTGTGATGCAGTCTCTTGTGTGAAAATCCAAATTAATCTGAAATGAGAACATATGTTTTATATTCCACTAGGTTGTGGTTGTGTTGAGGCTTGAAGTTTTACATCATGCAAATTGAAACCCAGAAATAGTGAAATCAACTGTACACAAATGAGGACCAGTATGGAAGATCTGACGTGGACCAAAGGGTTATTACATTTTTGACATTATTTGTTTTTGAAGTAGAAAGGTGATTAAACAAGACTACATTGTGTATCAAAATACAGTATCCAAATTATGATTAGGTTTCATTACAGGAATAGCTCTGGAAGGGTTAGTAGCCTACATTTTATCAAATGTGAATATGCCACCTGACCTGTATCTTCTAAGATCAGTTGCAAACAAGACAGAAACAACTTAAGGATTGTGTGGGCTTAAAGTTGCTTTTGCCAAAGTCAATTAAGTGTGTTCCTCTTACTGTCATTTGTCTGTGTGTGCTAAAAATACCTCTATAACAAATAAGGTGTACACAAGGATCTTGATTCTCAGCAAAGATGGGAGGGGTATTATTCGATTGACTATTGAACTAAAAAATCAGCAACCTTTTGCAGATTGTGCAGATACTGTACCATATATATTTCTAGTATTAACACTCAAATAACAAAATTGTTTCACAGTTGTCAAAATAAGGATAAGCTTTGTTGTATGTTTACCTACGTTACCCAGTTTGCAAAACCAGTTTTTATTTCTTATGCCCTTAATTTCTAGGTATAGGTTCTACTGTAGGTATTGCCTAATGTTTCATCGCAGTATGATATGCTGACTCTGAAAAAACAACTACACAATTTAAAGGTGGCATATTGAAGATTGAAAATGATTAGTTGATCATTTTGAGTTATTTTGTACACCTAGTCATATAGACATTTTCTTATAAAATGTCAAAGCAAATCTGAGATGGAAAGAAATTGATAATATAATGACCCTGAAGTTAGACAGGTTCACTTTTCAAGTAAAATGTCTTTTTAAAAGATGGTAAATTTGCTTGCCATTTTGTGTTGCATTCTGCATACCTGTTTTGGAGAGTCCGTTTTGATGAATTGTTCATACATGTCAATAGCTGTGGAAGCCAGTATTTGTTTTGTTTTGATGCGTTTAAATTCTTCACAGTACTCTGACTTCAGAAATGCTTTGAATGCCATTTGTCCATCTGCAATAGGAGGCAAGCAATTAAGTGAACACCACTGCTAAGCTAAAGAAGTTTTCAAATGTTTACTAAATCAAAAAGATTTAACTGATTACTGGGAGGTGTTTGGCCATTTATAATCAAGACTGTATATATTTCATTTTTTGTATCCTTACTCTGGTCAGTCAAAAAGCACTCAAAAGATTTAGTCCAGAGGTCCACATCAGCAGCAGTTGGCCTGTTCAATAAAGATGAGACAAATGAAGTGAGCAGAAAGTACAGAAAAGTTTAACAAAGAAATCAAGTTGAATAGACTTAATCATTTAAAGGCAATTTGTAGCACATACCCTTTGGGGTTCTTTTGTATTGTATTTTTTGTCAGACTTTGTAGGTGGATATGAATTCGGGGTTTCCATGATTTTTGTCTGACATATAGAACATACAAATCACTGTTTGTCCAGACATTTTCATAACAACTATAGGCTAAATGATATGCATATGTATAAAAACGGAAATATTCTTACATCATTTGTCCATAGC
This sequence comes from Alosa sapidissima, assembly GCF_018492685.1. Lineage (NCBI taxonomy): Eukaryota > Metazoa > Chordata > Actinopteri > Clupeiformes > Clupeidae > Alosa > Alosa sapidissima. The sequence goes on along the minus strand of NC_055957.1, from coordinate 26,451,833 downwards.
CTGGATAAAACACTGAAGTTGTATCATCTTCAAACTGCACAAGGTCCATTTTTCAAACCCCTGTACAAAATCACAGCATCTCAGGAGTATTAGTGCACTGAGTGTTCACCTTTGCTTTGAAGTTGCAAGTCTTTATCCCCAGAGACCTGATGCCTCACAAGAGTAAGTTGATGGGCCACTTTCAGCATAGAAACGCTGTGTGACGAAATCAGTCATGCTCCAATAGAGATGAGAGGCATACCATTCACCATACAATGGAGGGCCTTTCTCGTTGGTTAAATATAGCCTTGCCTGCCCTAACTCGTGTTAGGCTGTCTTTAGACTTTTTTATGCTTAACTGACGTGGTGTTGCTAGAGGTAGACACATTGCACACAGTGCGTCATACCCTCTCGTCAGTGACATGTGGTGGCAGAACATGCCAGATTATAGATATTTTTCACTGAAAATAATTTCAGTTGATTAGGGAGACCATAAATGTTCTTTGAGTCCATCTCAATGGAGGTTGTCATGCTTTAGCATACACAGTGAATATTGCAGTTTGATGACAACCACTATTTCATATATACCTTTTGGAAGCACAACAACATACAATAATAGTTTCTGTCTACTCAAAGACCCCTTAAAACCTAAAAAAAGGTTTTGGTGATGTTCTGACTTGATGGTAGTCATTGCTGGTAGTAGGAAGTAGACATTTCATTTTCTCCACGCCCTTATCATTGTTGTTAAGGACATCAAAGATCCTTGATTACTAGCAAGCAAAGATTCTAGAACAGAGCTCTGTTCTAGAATCTTTGCTAGCAAGATAGCAAAGATCCTTGATTACTAGCAAGATAGAGCAACGTAATTCGTTACTATGGGAGCAAAACGGGACAGTTCCGGTCTGCATAAGTGGGAGTGTCACCCTACGTCACTAAATAAACTTTCTCTCTTAATGAGCAATAACAACAGATAAACATAATTGTGTTCACAGTATTATTGTCCATAATCATGTGTGATACCAATGAATCATTTTGCCACTGAATCACTAATGTCAGTAGTGTTATTCAGCTAGTTGTCATTTCAAAGAAATTACACTTCTCCGTTTAAAATGTTACCTTAGCTAAGAGGCTAGCTAGCATGATAACAACCGGACAGTAACTGGCAGCAGCATGGTCTAATATTAAGTTATTTTATTACAAATCCGAACACTAAAAAATTACACTATTAGGCTTGAAATGATCCCAAACACTTACAGATTATGACACAATTTTCCAAAAAACCCTCAACAAATCCAGAAAGACAAAATGACAAATTTATTGGTAAAATTCCACAAGTCTCCATTGACATTAGTGCAGCAAGGGCTTACTCTGGTCTGCATAAAGGGGGATTTTCCCCCCTCCCCCTTGCAATAATCGAACGCGGAAATTGTCGAACGTTTGCGCCTCTCGCTCCGCTTGAACCCTCTCTGAAGATAGAGCCAGAGAGGGTTAAAGCAGAGAGGGTTAAAGCGGAGCGAGAGGCGCAAACGTTCGACAATTTCCGCGTTCGATTATTGCAAGGGGGAGGGGGGGAAATCCCCCTTTATGCAGACCAGAGTAAACCCTCGCTGCACTAATGTCAATGGAGACTTGTGGAATTTTACCAATAAATTGGTCATTATGTCTTTCTGGATTTGTTGAGGGTTTTTTGGAAATTTTTGTCATAATCTGTAAGTGTTTGGGATCATTTCAAGCCTAAAAGTGTAATTTTTTAGCGTTCGGATTTGTGATAAACTAACTTAATATCAGACCATGCCGCTGCCAGTTAGTGTCCGGTTGTTAGCATGCTAGCTATCCTCTTAGCTAAGGTAAAATTTTAAACGGAGAAGTGTAATTTCTTTGAAATGACAACTAGCTGAATAACATTACTTACATTAGTTAAAGTGGATAGTTTATACTCAAGTGAATTTGCAACAGTATATTAAGTTTAAGTGAAGTCCTTCAACTACTAGTCACTTGTTAGCGCATAGCTGTATTGCCATAGCTACTCCCATCCACTTGTATAGCATTTTAAGCTAGCGTTAGCTAGCTAGCTAGCTCGGTTCACATGACTAATTAAATTATTAATATCATGTCCTAAAGAATGATTCATTGGTATCATATATGATTTTAGACAATAATACTGTGAACACAATTAGGTTTATCTGTTCTTATTGCTTATTAAGAGAGAAAGTTTATTTAGTGACGTAAGGTGACACTCCCACTTATGCAGACCGGAACTGTCCCGTTTTGCTCCCATAGTAACGAATTACGTTGCTCTATCTTGCTAGTAATCAAGGATCTTTGGTTAAAGCGGAGCTAGTAATCAAGGATCTTTGATAGAGCAACGTAATTCGTTACTATGGGAGCAAAACGGGACAGTTCCGGTCTGCATAAGTGGGAGGAGTGCATGGAGGAGTGTCACCTTACGTCACTAAATAAACTTTCTCTCAATAAGCAATAAGAACAGGTAAACATAATTGTGTTCATAGTATCATTGTCTATAATCATGTATGATACCAATGAATCATTCTTTAGGACATGATATAAATAATTTAATTAGTCATGTGAACCAAGCTAGCTAGCTAGCTAACGCTAGCTTAAAACGCCATACAAGTGGATGGGAGTAGCTATGGCAATACAAATATGCGCTAACAAGTGACTAGTAGTTGAAGGACTTCGCTTAAACTTAATATATACTGTTCCAAATTCGCTTGAGTATAAACTATCCACTTTAACTAATGTCAGTAATGTTATTCAGCTAGTTGTCATTTCAAAGAAATTACACTTCTCCGTTTAAAATGTTACCTTAGCTAAGAGGCCAGCTAGCATGCTAACAACCGGACAGTAACTGGCAGCAGCATGGTCTAATATTAAGTTATTTTTGCAAATCCGAACACTAAAAAATTACACTTTTAGGCTTGAAATGATCCCAAACACTTACAGATTATGACAAAATTTTCCAAAAAACCCTCAACAAATCCAGAAAGACATAATGACTAAAATTCCACAAGTCTCCATTGACATTAGTGCAGCAAGGGTTTACTCTGGTCTGCATGAAGGGGGATCTCCCTCCCCCATACTACTGTCTACATTGCACTATATTTCTTGACCTGTCTCTGTATGTTTCATCACCTTTCTATACTTTGCCTCACATTGCAACACAGCTCAGATCTTTGGTTGCTATGAAGGCCAGTCGTTCTAAATGGATGGTTGCTATGGCCAAAGGCCAGTTCTATCTCTGCCGTTGTCAAGCGGGCATATCGTAGAATTCTGATTAACCTTATCTTAAAACATCTCTATTTTACTTAGCCCACTTCCATACAGTGGGTCCCATTAAGAAGTGGCCACTTCATTCACGCTTACCGTGATACACACAGCAGCATTAAATTAATCTGTCACCATACGCCTATGCCTACGTTTGCAAAGAAAACATTTTAATTTGATTCACATGAAACGTTACATTTCATGTACATGTTGACAATGAGTAGGCTAGTTTTGGTTGTTGGTGGTGTTATTGCATCCCTTAGTTATGCCTACAATGCAAGTTCCCTCGCGATTGGAAGCTCCTGTAGACAATAGTAGACGCATTTCAAAACATCGCGTTAGGAGTCCTTGCCACTTCTTTTAAGCTGTCACAGACGTAGGTGCTACTTTTAGGGCTAAAGTGCTTCGTGAATTACTGTTAGTAAAAAAAAAATAGCAGTCCTAAAGTTACACGTGACGAAGTTACGAGTGCAAGTATCTCATATCAAATGACTATGGCATTACACTAAACAACATAAATCCCAATTAGCAACATAGCACTACATCTCCTCCCTATAGCTAGCCACACAAGAAATTAGTGATACTACATCTCTGCTTAGCATGCTTCTCCGCTTAGCATTCTAATAACAGAAGGGGCACATTTATGTTGACCACTACAACATGACTCATTATGTCTGTAACGTTAACTGTATAAAACACTTACTTTCATAAAGGACGCAAACTCAAAACGTGTCTCTCTGAAGCCCTGTTCTAGAATCTTTGCTCTGAAGGCTGTGTTGCTAAGGCAACATCAAATAAACGAAATGATAGTCTTTCAGTATTAAATGTGTACGTGTGATTCCGAATGGATGTGTGTGGTTTGCAATTAGAATAAACAAGAAATAACATTTCCAATAATTTCCCATAATAAATTACATAATATTTGCACCTTCCTTACTTGTGAATCTCACACCGTATTTCAAGTAGGCTACACTAGTGAAATGTAATACAACGTTGCCACCTAGCGTTCAGATAGTTCTAGGCTATTTAACATTAACGTGACATTGCTTGTTTATTCTTTCGTCAACTCCATGCTTTTAGGAAAACAATCTTTTTATCATAGTACCCTCTTCAATGAGCGATTACCAGCTCGTTTTTGTAACAGAGATAGCTGTTTATTATCCCTAGGTTTACAGAAATACCTATTCATATTAATACGTAGCCTATGGAGTGCTGCCGACCACTGTTCATTACGGCCCAGAATGCCTTGCATGTCTTTACAACAAAACAACACAGTAAAACCTAATGCCCGTAAACATATGCATTTGCATACTTGTAACATTTTTAATAATACTCTCCCATTATGATATGTAACAATAATGAAAAATTTAATTTGAATACCGTCAATGTGAAAACAACTCTATTATGTAAGCTATATATAGCTACTGTTCTCCTTGCTCTTTCAGTTCGTAAGTCCATACTATCCCATGGCAGAGCAAGGATTTCATGATTGGGCAAGGCTTCCTGGAGGCATTGTGTCTGCTGTGAGACATTGTGCATACATGGAAGGCATTGTGATAGAAGGTTAATGGTGAAAAGGTGAATGGTGTGAGTTACCAAATACCTGTGGGTGGTTTGCCAAATGATGGAAACTTTTGGAATATATATATATATTTTTTTTGCCTATGCACCCTCACACTGGAGTCCCCAGTTCATATACAAAATTTGGTATCGATATGTGACAGTGTTCCTGAGATATGGACGACTTCCTGTTTCGGAGCTTCGCCGCCGATTTCGTTTGGCTGTGACGGGCAAACGCTTTCGAAAATCAAAAATCCTTCCGCTAACATTTGTGAGGCTTGGTCCAAGGATAATGTACGTCAAGTTTCGTGGCGTTCGGACCAAATTTGTGACCTGTGAAAATTTAGTTTCGCTTTCTGTTCAATCCAATATGGCGGACGAACGGCACGCCCACCTGACGTCATCTTCGCGACCAACTTACACCGGTACTGACCGGACGTTTTAAAGTTGGAACGGTGTCTCTGTCTCAAAGGGCCTAGGCGCTAGGGCTGACACTTTATAATAAAACTTAAGAAGAACAATAAGTGTGCTGCTTTGCAAGCACACTTCATAATAAAACTTAAGAAGAACAATAAGTGTGCTGCTTTGCAAGCACACTTAATAATAAAACTTAAGAAGAACAATAAGTGCGCTGCTTTGCTAATAAAACTTAAGAAGAACAATAAGTGTGCTGCTTTGCAAGCACACTTAATAAGTGAAATACTCAGTTGGAGCGTGTTCAGGTACAGTATGAATATAGAGGGTCAATCTAGTCAAACTAATGCAATTGAAACGTTGACAACCGCAAAATATCCATAAACGACACTGCAACGATTACTTTTGACCTGTTGTTCCAATACCAAACTTTCCGCCCATGTTTACAATTGAGCGTTGGAACTACTCTTTCTACCGAATCCACCGAATCCAAGAACAGTTCTACTCTTAAGGTTGTGACAGAGGTTAGCCAACTACCCTTTCTAGAAACATACACCAGTCTAGTACTGTGGTCTCTGACCTGGATCAGGCGAGGTTGTGCTTGTTTTGCAGTTTGCTGGGCCTAAATACTGTAATTTCCCAACTATTAGCCGCGGCTTATACACTGATTTTGCAAATTTTCTTCAGCTATGAGGTTAATACACGGGGCAGTTAATATGGTATTAATATGGTTTAGTTTCTTTTAACTGGCATAAAACATTGTCCTGTGTAGGGTTGGGTATCGTTTGGGTTTTATCCGATACCGGTGCTAAATCGATACTTTTAAAACGGTGCCGGTGCCAAAACGGTGCCTGAACCGGTACTTTGTTGTAATGTTTTAAATTAAAATGGTCTAAAGCACGAATTGCTTTTTTTTTATTGTTAAGACAAATTTGAACATGAAATTGAACTGTTATATTCAATTTACTATCAATATCTCATTGCTCCTACGAATAATACATTTAAATGTTAAAACAGCATGCATCACACAATGGTAAGCTCTGCTTTCAAGTTTACCCAGTGTAGGCGGTTTGGCCATAGCATGGACAACGGCATTTGCAAGCAAGCTAATCTAACAGGGACTCTACTTTTCAGTTAATTCAGTGTGTTCCCAAATGCTTCAAGAAATGTCATGTCTTAACACATAACACGCAATAGTTTTGAACATGTTAGGCTACATGTCGGTGTTGAAGTGTTTAGATTCCCAATACTAGCCTAGTAGGCATTTTAACAGCAACTATGGCTATGCGCTAACACCAGTCAGCTGAGTTTAATTAGCTAGCGATAAAGTATGTCCGCGACATCAGGTATGTAACCTACATATTTATGTTTTTGCCAGCTAACTTTTAACATGATCTTCATATTCATTGTGATATAATGGCTATATGGGCCTCATGCACATGAAAGATTAATATCTTGCCATTATGTTGTTTAGAACACACCTTGTAATAAAGTTTTCACCTTACAACTTTGGTAATATTTCAAATAAATGCCAGTTAGCGCATTAGCAAGATATGTAACATAGGCTACTGTTGTTGTTTCATAGCCTTTTTGCTTGTGTGTAGTTGGGCCCAATGCTAGATTTTGACAGGAGCTTGTGATATCGCTTTAAAGTAAGCTAGGCCTACTTGGGCTCACGCAAGCTGTCAAACACTGTCCACTCGCCTATGTGGTGCACCCCTCTGGTTTATACATCCAGTGTTTATGTTGGGTAACTGTATCTGGATGTGTTGCTATCAGAGCAAGATGTTAGAGATGGCGCATGACATGCAGTGATGCCTATAAAAAAAATACCCGGTAATAATAATAAAACAAAAACGCTATTTAAGGACCGAAATGAGACACCGAAATCCACGTTGTTATTCGATGCAGTTACCCCTGATTCCTCTTCATGTACAAATCTATCTGACCGTCTTACATAAATGTTTACAATTTGTGTTGTTTCTTCCTTACAGGTTCTTCTCTACAGATATCACTGAATGGGCAGTACAGGAATCAACCTGAGTAACAAGTGGCGGGAGTTTTAGTGGGATTCAGAAAAACCCAACAAACGCATGTACAACATTTATTATCTTTATCTGTGCTTATGTACAATACAGTCATAAGTTAAAATGTTACACATTCACATCATATACATATAAATAAATTAATATCCCTTAAATGTATACCATCACACCGGTGTGATGGGAATGTTGGAAAATGAACGTTCTAAAAAATATCTGGGTTCATTGAATTCCACATAGAATGTTAGAACCTTGAATTGTTGTGGAACGGAATCTTATGTTAGAATGTTCAAAAACCCACACCTTTAAGGGTTATGATAAAAGTATGTACAGTAGTACAACATTTGTACAATATCATAATCTTGCCTAAAGGCACATTTTATGTTTCATAATGGAGTTATCAATCTCAAAATGACAATAACTTCAGAAATGTGTTGCATAGCCAAATGTGTATTGAGTTCTGATGTCACCTGCTGGAAGAGCAAAAGGCTTTTTGTTTATCTGTGAAACTGACACAGTATCCTGTCTAAAGTTCCCCTAAGATTTTGCACACAAAGTCCCATGCGCCCACAACCACTCTGCAGACTGTGCTATGGTGACTGAGTCAGCTCTGAAAAAGTGTACGCACACATCCGATTCACAGATCAGCAGATAGCCGGGTAAAAGTGTTTCTAACAGCAGTTCCCACTCTACTGTGCATACTTCCTTCAGTCTGTTCCATCTTCAACCGCAAAAAAGAATATTAAGAAAATAATCCTTCTTTTTTGGCATCTCTGGGGTTTCTGGTAAGTCCACATAGTGCTCTGTGTAGAAGCCATCGTCCAATTACTTGAGGCAGGACACATGTCCTCAGCTTGACCAGGCCTCAGGCTGAGGCAATCAGAGAGTTGTAAATGTCAGAGCGCAGAAACCTGGGGTAGGAGTCCTTCTCCATGAGCCTGTACACAATCTTCTGGGCCTCATCGAAACAGGATATGTTGGGGGTCCTCACATTTTCCCTGATGTGGTCTCTGGTCTGATGGTCAATGTTAATCTGGAAGGAAATATAAAATAAGTTGAAGTACCGGTGTGGTAAAAGCATTGATAGAAATAACACATTGTGTTTGTATAAATGTGTGTATAAGTTATTTTGTTGTTTAGTAGCAGTACTGTACCTCTTTGGGTGCATTAGCTTCAATGTAACACTCAAATATCTTCTTGGCCTTGGATATGAGACGGGAACTCCTGATTTTCTTGTATTCCTCACAGATCAACCAAAACTCAATGTTCTCATAGCTGAACTCTAACTTGAGGAAAGCCTGGAAAGCTGCCATTCCATCTGAGATTCCAAAACAGTTAAAAATTAGCTACAAGTGATCTGACCTTTTCTCATGGGAAGCATGAATGAGTTCTGTCAGTCACCTATGCTGTAAGAGGCTCTTTCTTTATTCAATTCTTTACATGGCAATCAGAATTTGGCTTTGGTATTGTGTTAAAATGAGAATATATATAAGCAAAATAGGAAATACGTGAAAATGTTACATACATTTAGATGTCAGCAGATTCTCGAGTGATTGAGACCAAAGTTGAGTTTCACCAGGTTGAAGTCTGTTGGCAGAGGTAATTGTACACATGTAAAAAGCAGAGCCTTGATGTACTTCCATCAACATTTCAAGCAACAGGATAATGCATGTAAATGTAGTGCTTCAGTTTTCGTTGTACTCACTTTCCTCTGCAGTTTAGTTGTTTCTTGAAGTCCTTGTTTCTGAGGAGAAAGACATACAAATTAGAAAGGGAATAAATTCAAAAATGTTATTCAAATCATTGAGTAACAGCAGGCTCCTCATCTGTCTAAAGAACTCACTTGTTCTGTCCCCGCATCTCAAGTCGTTTCATGGTTCTTCTGCTATCCTGTTCGATCGATGGGATTATCAACCAGGGCATTTTACGCGCTCTTTAGTACTCGGCTCACAGCACATGTGCAATCTGTGTTCAACTGTTTGTTGTCACCCATGAGTGCTTTTATATAGGCTTGTAGACAAACCGTTGCTATGACCTGGATTAGGCATCACCTCTCTGTCACTAAAACCGCAGCGAAAAGAGGAAGGCGTCAGTGGCTGACGCACGTGCTATAGCTGAAACTGGCGCAAAGCGGCCTGACTCTAAGCCTGCGTCTGTCATGATGTGTTTACAGTTTTAACCTCGGATGCAAATATGACTGGAAAGTTTTGAGTGTGATAAGCAAATGCTGACTTTACATATGTGACTGTTGAATGAGGCAAGGCTTTGTCTTGGACTTTGATGAGATAAAAGCAGGACTATGACATCTCTGCTTGAGACCATATAGCACTAATGTGGTGATGGAAAGTTTTCCATGGACTATGTATTCACCTGTCAGTATTCACCACCATCTGACCTGGAAATGGTAACAAGTAATTTTGCAGACACCCACATACAGTAGTACATCTGTGACAACCAAAACATCATACATTTGAAAGATGGAGCAGATCCCATTATGACCACCCTGTAACCCTTTACATTGAGGGGATAAAGCACAGTATATGAACCTTTATGTTTCTATTAAGGAGTCAAGTGTGGAATGGATGATACCCATTACAGGTCATGTCACGAGAGGAGGAAGAGAGATGTGTGCTGAACATTTTGTCCCACATACTGTAGATACCCAAAGCCTCTCTCACCACACACTCTCACTTCTCCATTTGCAGGCTCTTACTGTCTCAGGTCGGGCTGTGAGTCTGGAGACTGTAAGGCTGAGGCCATATGCAGGGATCGTGTAACTGGCTTCTATCAGTGTCGGATCCCTCTTGAGCATCAGCTGAATGAAAGCATGGAATGTGGGTGTCACAGGGTCAGAGATCTGTGGTTGCATGCAGCAGGGTTCTGCCAGAGGCTGTGTGTGTAGGGATGATGAAACGAATAACTAAACAGCGTTTTTGACAGCGCACAATTGAAATGAACATGACAACTGCTATGCGTGGATCTACTGAACTACTGAATCTCATCTCGCTGCTCTAGCTGAAACTCACTGACACTGTATAATTAATATCCTGTTTAAGCCTCAAGTTGGGAGTTGGGTTTTGGCTGTTCTCATGAGAGATATTTTGTGGACATATAGTTATGTGCTATGCTTCACTATTTATTTACTGTTTTTTATTTCACATTTTTCCTCTTAATTGGATGCTGGACATACCAAAGTTAGATGAGAGTCTAATGTCAAACAGCAGCCCCCAAAGCACATGATGCCACTATCCAAATCTCAAGGCATCACAATCAGAGGCATACACTACCCTCCATTTTATAGCAGGAGTTTTGATTTCCAAGCTTCCAACATTGTTTTTTGTCATTTCTGAAAAATAAAAACAGTGCAGCCTGGAACCTTAGATATAAACGTCCACTACACATCTCATCAGGTGTGGCTGCTTGTGCTATACTGAGCCAACTCCAAGTGCTTTACCACATGACCAGACGATGCTTCCAAATGCACAGGTCACATGAGAATACTTTCTCTAGAGAAAGGTCACACAGGTTTTGAATATCACGGCTTCCCCAGACATGGTTTACTGAAGTAAGTCAGATGATTGGAAATTTGCTGGGTGTGATACCTGTTCACTTCTGCTTGAATCCATTGCGTTGGTGAATGTGATGTTTGTGGAAGTTCAGTTCAGTGTGTGTGTGTGTGTGTGTGTGTGTGTGTGTGTGTGTGTGTGTTGATCTGGATACAGTGCAATGTCGTGGTCCTGAACAGATCATTCAGGACATGCATGGTTAGGTAGCTGACCTGATTGACTTCAAGCCACTAAGTTTTTAGATGTGTACTTAGCACATAACAGGCCCACGGCTATACTCTAGACTTAATTGTTTTGCATAGGTTAGGCATGGAGGTATTCTGTATGAAATGGCGATCTCAGATCACAACTAGCCCAGGACAGCCATTTAGTCTGTAGCACCCAGCCAAATAATAAAATCAGGTTAAATCCAAACTAAAACCACTTTTGGAGTATTTCTTCTCGAAACATGCGAGAGATGTGTGTTGTCTTCAATTATCATAAATGCTGAATATGAGCAGAAGACAAGAGGAAAGGGAAGTTGTGGTTTGCAGTGCATTCCCTAACCCAGTCATATCTCGACGATGCGCCATTCAGAACAAAATATGCTGAAAGCATGTGCTGTGCGGCTACCGCCATGCTACGGTTTAGTGCTCTCGTATACTACGCAGGCCTGTTCAGCTTGTTTGTCTGCACCATACGCAATAACCAGCAGACAAACATCCTAACAGACAGGAAGCAGACTTGTTATACAGGTATGCTCTAAAATATAGTTCACTGTTTTTTTTTTTAACAACAAGGAAACTTTTTAACAACAAGGAAAATATTATAACCTGAATAACAATGCTTTGTGTGTGACACACATGTCAAATTCAAGAATTCAACTTGAATCTTCAATTTTAAACTTTGTATCTCTCCATCACCTTTTGATCAAATAACAAGGAGTGACAAGTCAACATATTTGTGCACATCATGTGCTCGCAATTTTGCATAGTGTGTTTTTCCAACCATTAAAGGCACATTTCTGAATGTCTCGATGGGTACTGCAGCTGATGTCTTTTAAAGTTGTTTTCCTGTGTTCCGTGTTTATCTCAAAGTAGTTTGCATGTTCCTCAGCTGGTTGTTATATAACATGCAAAACACAGTTCCCTAAATAGGTCTGAAGGCTGGATAGTTGCAAATTGTTGCCACCTACTGTTGAATCTTCAAAAAAGAAAGGTTACCTTACTACACTACAATCACTATGGTTTTATGGTTAACATTGAAGGACAAAGTGGACGCAAATCCTGTACTTGAGTGAAAGTAGAGATACACATGGTCAAATGTTACTCTAGTAACAGTAGAAGTCCTTTTACATTTCCACTTGAGTGGAAGTACAAAAGTACTTGCCTTCAAATGTACCTCAAAAGCCCTGAAATGTATTATGACTAATACTGTTGTTGAAATGATTCAGCACAGACGTAGGCATTCATTGAGCCTTTCTCCTTCATTCAAGGACAAAATCAACTGAGAATTGTATGTAGAAAGAACTAAAAACAAACCAATGTGATAACTTATCTTAGAGACTTCAAAGTAACCACTTTTTGCTTTGTGGATGGCTTTACACTTTTGGACCAAATCAAGATGTTCCCTTTTGTGTTAGATAGTTAGATAGTGTCAGATTGTCTATAATTGTCTGTCATTGTATATCTATCTGTCATTGTCTATCATTTATCATCATTTGTTTAATGGCATCATGAGGCTATTTATGGTAACATCAATATTGTGAAAAGGGGTCAACAGTAAATAGTGGATATAACGATAACATAGGTTAGGCAACACCATTATTTAAAGCCTAGCTCGCTTAATAGAAAATACACATATAAGTACACATGTATTTTGGACTTTTCCCCAAAAGGAACTGGTATTTTGTCCAAAAGGAACTTCAGCTGTTCAGCTGTCACAAAATGTAGTGGAGTTAAAAGTAAGATATTTGGCCTAGAAATGTACTGGAGTAAAAGTAAAAATAAATAAATAAATAAATACTCAAGTAAAGTACAGATACATGAAAAAGTGACTTGAGTACAGTAATTGAGTAAATGTACTCAAGTAATATCCGCCACTGTTGAAGGACACTAGAGGGCTAAAATGAACTGACCTCATAATAATTGTGGGTGTGTACAAGATTGACAACTAAGCAACCTTGAGTCAGAAACTATATAAACATATTATTATTATTTTTCACTATATAAACATATTATTATTATTATTATTATTATTATTATTATTATTATTATTATTATTATTATGACTATGATTATTATTAACTACAGAACAAATTTGCAATTGTCTTTATGGGATATAACCAAATAACATAAAGCAACAATTAACTATACCCATGCTTTGCAATAAATCACAGCTTTGTAAAGTTAAGTCATACTTTATTTGACAGCACAATCAAAAGTGGTCACCATTTTTACATGACCAACAGGGACCTAAACTTGGACTGTAATCAATATCCTTGATATCCCCTCAGCGAGACATAAATTAAGTATTCCTGACTTTATGGCCATGAAAAGGCCTTCTGTGGTGTTTCCCTTTCTATTCTTTAGATGTGCTTTTACCTGCCTAAAGAGTTAGCTCCAACTGAGTCCTCTTCTTAAACAATGGGTATCTGACACTGAATTGCCTCATCTTATCTGACTTTTTGAAAACCAAAATGGGACATGGATGTGGGAAGCAGTGGCTCAGGAGAGCCCAACTCCTCCTGCTCGAGCTGGTCCGAGCCCAACTCCTCCTGACCCTGTCGAGGTGTCCTTGAACCCCAAAGTGGTTGGTGCCTAGCAATGCATCGTCTGCCATTGGTGTATGAGTGTGTGTGTGTGAATAGGTGAATGTGAGGCATGAAATTGTAAAGCGCTTTGAGTGCTTGTGGGAGTGGAAAAGTGCTATATTAATGCAGTTCATTTACCATTTACCATTTTACCATTACTTTGGTAAAGGACTTTTCTTAGAGACATGTCCTGAGCAGTTACATACTTAGAGAGTCCTACGCATGGTGTGAATGTTAAAAGTTATTCACCCTTTGGGTGCGAGTTAGAAACAGACTTGAAAATAAAAGGGGAAAAAAGGAACTCTCAAGCGGCATCTGACATGGTAACCTTTCTTTTTCAGTAACAGAAACACAACCTCTCTTTTAATGAAAGAAAAACTCTTGAGAGTGCGGACAGTTTTCTGTGAATATTTTGAGAGCCGTAGGGCCTATATGACCAACTTTTTTTTCGTATGTTGGTATCAAGGGGCCATGTCAACCCATTCCATATCCCCTCATTTGAGGTATAGCGCCACCTAGATAAAAATACAAAAGCAAAAATGAGGCATTGTAATCGCAGGTATCTCTAGTTGACATGTTCAAAATTGCACAAAATTTGAAGTGTAGGATCATTATAACACCCTCTGAATGCATGCCAAGTTTCATGAAGTTCGTGGAAGTTCATGAGCGTCCATACAATAAATGAATATATGTACATTTAATGAGTGTACACCAATCGGCCTGTAGCTGGCCAGACACAGTTTTCTGTGAATATCTCGAGAACTGTAGGGCCTAGGATGACCAAAAACTGCACAAAATTTTAGGATCATTATGACACCCTCTGAATGCATGCAAGATTTCGTGGAATTCCGTTCATGGGGGGCCATATCAGCTGCACACACAGGCATGCACACACTCTCTTTCACACACAAACACACAGAGAAGCACATATACACAAAAACAAACACACACTATGCACACACTCATTTACATACACACAAGTTGCAAGAGTAAGGGCTGGAGTAGGAGATTATATATGATCATAAAATCATGCCGAATGTGGACTGGACACGCCCTAAATGTTTTTAAGCTTTGCGCCTCAGACCATCCGTTTCTGATCACCAGGATGGGGCCCTCAATTCCATTGTTCTCAATACGACTCCGCACACAAGCATCACACTTTGCTGCCGCTGTCATGTAAATTACGATTTAGTTCCATTTTGTTGGTGCCACTCCATAAAATCCATTGTCCATCCAGTGTTTGCCAGTTAAAAACGTTGGTGCTGATGTACATGTCGGCTCAGTTGACATAAAATATCACTGAAGCACTTCAAGTTTAGCACTTTAACGCCTACACTGTTAAACGTGAACTGAACATTGTTAATGAAGATGGACTAGGCTATATTTATGTTTGTTATGCACTTCATTGAAACGTGCTGTAAGTCTAGGTTACATTTTGCACATGCTCTTGAGCATATTTCTCAAAATGAAAAGCTCATTATTTTCAACTGAACTCAAAGATAATGAATATACAGTAGGCTATATGGAGTATTTTTTGTTTGTTATGCCCTTTATACTGTGTATAGCCTACATTTTGTACATGCACTTCTGCTATAGCAGTTATTTCAGTTTATAGCTATATTTGTGAAGAATACATTGTGTTGCCTCAGGGCCACTGCACATCTTTTGAAATTTGATTGGAAATTTCAAAATACAGTATGTTTTAAAGTTAAGTTCATAAAGTAACTTTCTTTGCTTTCATTTGATTCCCAATCAAGATACACTGGTAAGAATTGCTTTACATTGTTAATATGGACTTTTGGAAATAATAGAATTTTAATCATGATAAAATATGTGATTAATCACAATAAACTATAGAAATTCAGTGAATAATCACAATATATATATATATATATATATATATATATATATATATAAAAATCGTTTGACAGCCCTATGTGCTAGTGTTGTTGTTAATGCTATGTGGTGCGGCTTTACCTGATTTCCCTTCTAGGATGGAGAGGATGATGCAACCAGCATTCATTTTCCAGTTCAAAGACTCTGTGAGCTGGACTGTGCTGACCTGGAGCACACAGGGTAGGCCACATGTTTTCACTTGGACGATCTTATCTCTAGTCTCCATTGTGCTGTTCTGGAAGTTAACTTTTTAAAGCTAATGTTTTTTTTCTCTTCACTTTTGGAAGCTATGTATTTTCTTAATTTCTGGTCGACTCACCTTAATTTCTGGTCCCCACCTTTCCCCCACCATTTCATCATCCAGTGCATTCATGCATGCATAGAACCATTTCATTTGGCTCCTCTGGCTAGTTTGCAGATTGCACAAGCCACCAGGTGGTCTTGTTGCACTAAAGCGAACAAATCTAAAAGCCTAAAGCTGTTACATTACAAAAGAAAATACTTATGCACTCCTAAAATAAATAAACAAATTCAATATGTGAACCCCAAGCAATTACTCCTGTTAATATATGCTACTGATACAAATTGATTTATTCAGAAGTATCATTTAGTTCAGGCCCAAGATAAAAAAAAAAAATTAACAGAACATTTTACTCAAATGTTTTTTTACTGAAACTGTGTTCTTGCCTTAATTAAACTTTGTGCTGGTTTTAATTAGTTCACATTTTATTCACAACAACTAGGCAGCACAACAGACCAAGACAGCTAATCACATATTTTTTGTTTCCATTGATCAGTAAATCAGAAGCAAAGCATTGTTAAAACACAAACAATGTATAGCAGAGGTTATTAGACTAAAAGACACTATAGTTTTTGGTGGCCGTGTAGTAGGCTATCTTTTATGTATCTTTATTCTGTGTAACATCATTATTTTGTGAAACTAAATTATGTAGTATCCTTAGCATATGGAAAAGGAAAGCATTGTTAAAACACAAACAATAGCAGAGGTTATTAGACTAAAAGACATATCAGAGGTTATTAGACTGAAAGAGACTAGTAGCCTAGTTTTTGGTGGCATGCGGTCCTTACACACTCATCTAACAGCTGGCTGTTCACAGTGTTCGACTATCCATCCAGTTCTTAGGTCTTGATTTTTAGGTTTTAGCTTGTTTTCTACATTAGCCTACTATGTGGGAAGAGCCATTGTTTGCGTAGAACCATTTCATTTTTCATTCAACAAAATACTTTAATAACTTAAAGGAAAATTCCGGTATTTAGCACTTTGAGTCCCTTTTCTGGTTTGTTTTGGATGAACTAGAGTGGTGGACACCGAAATTTTGACGATTGGCCCTGTCTCGACTTTTCTGACTCGTTTTGAATCGCCTTTGACTTCTTAGAGTGGCTGCAAACAGGCATATTGTAGGCTACTCAAACATGTCCTAAAACAACCCTTAACGTTCGTTTTCAAACTGTGCAACTCACCGAGTCGTTAGTGGTGTTCGTTGATTATTAAAAGCAAATATATCGGCGCAATGTATGATTTCCAGCCGTCTTATTTGCTATTGTGGAACTATTCACAACCGCTCAATATTTGAACCTGAAGCATAGACGGTGGCGCAGTAATATCAACGTGCAATGAGTCTTCCAAAAGAAATCAATGGGATTTTACAAAATGCTAAATAAAACACGACAGAAACTGTATTTCGCTACACTACTTGTTTTGGAACATCAACGAACACCACTAACCACTCGGTGAGTTGCACAGTTTTGAAAACGAACGTTAAGGGTTGTTTTAGGACATGTTTGAGTAGCCTACAGTATGCCTGCTGGCAGCCACTCTGACTAGTCAAAGGCGATTCAAAACGAGTCAGAAAGGTCGAGACCAGACCAATAGTAAAAACTTCGGTGTCCACCACTCTAGTTCATCCAAAACAAACCAGAAAAGGGACTCAAAGTGCTAAATACCGGAATTTTCCTTTAAACTAATCTAACTAGATTAAACTAATCTAACTAAACTAAAATAATCTCACATTGACCACCCACAGACTCTGTAGGCTACATATATTAACATGAATCAAGAATCGCCTCCTGGTCCCCTGCACCAGGTGGGATTGCAGGCCGTAAAGAAGGGAGTGGCAGGCCAGTGATAACACATAATAACTATTTATACAGAATGGTCCAGCCAGGTTCAGTTGACCTGTTGGAAATCAAAAGGATAAATGACTCTGCTGAAAGATCTCCAATGAGCCATAAAACTAGTGACTAATACAAACTGTCTCTGTTTTGTATGCAAACTCCACAGAGTGATGGACTTTATTTGAGTGCCTTAATAAAAAAAAAAGGTTATTATTGTTCTGACAGATGTAGATGAGTTTATTTAGAACTGTGCTCTAATTTGCATGCAAATTCACAGCAGATAAAAAAAAAACCTCAGCGGCATTTGTATTGATGTTTTCACTGAGCACTAATACCATAAGAAAAAAAAATAAACAGACCATAGTGAAACAGCATATGAGATAGCATACAAAATATCATAAAAAAACTGAAATAATATAGGTATATCTAGCCCTGTAATTGGTTTAATCATATTCAGTATTGCATACCTAGTTATTCAAGAAAACCTTTCCTTTCAGTAAAAGACTGTTGAATGTATTCTAATGTGATCTGGCATAGTCAACTATTTCCAGCTCTAACACAGCATATGAGGTGCTGTTACCTTTACATGTGCCAAGTTGTAGGTTCTTCAAATAAGTTATGATTACAACACATGGAAGATGAGATGAAATGACAAACCAGAATGGATAGAGGCTGGATTAGTCATTGAAAAAAAAATGAAAGTGCATTTAGAAATGTTGCCTTGACTATTAAGAGCTGCTTGATGTTTACATTAATCTATTTACATTCGGTTTTGTACTCCACATGTGTTGTTACGTTCAGCCTTTGCCTCCGGTTCTCAAAATGCTTTGGTAGGCATCAGATTTTAAGAACCTTGGGTAACAGTCTCTAGCCATAAGACAATATATTAGCTTTTGTGCTGTATCAAATGAGTTCAGGTTGGGCTGGGAAATGTTCTTGGTTATATTTGCTCTGGTGGTACAGTCAATGTTGATCTGCAAATACAAATGAGGACATGGTCATTTTAAAGTGGGCACTAACTGGAGATCATATCCGTTTGGGGACCATAATATGGGAAAATGTGAGTACATACTCTGTACTAAAGAACTTTAGTCATTTCATTTTCAACAGACTTATATGATAACTAACAGATTATAGTAAAAAAGAATGTTAATTTCTCTACCTGTTTGGGGGCCTCCACTTGCACAAACTCTGTATATATTCTGTTTGCAGAGGTGATCATCTCTGGAGTGCTCTTGATCGTCTTGTATTCTTCGCAGGCCAGCCAGAACAGGATGTTCTCCTCACTGTACTCTGACCTCAGAAACTCCTGGAAAGCTGCCTGACCAGCTACAGTTGGAAGACCCGGAAACAACACTTCATGAGGTTTGAGGAATTGTTATTGTTTGCAATCAGTTGTACATACAAATGCTGCCATTCCGATATTTCTCAAGCTCATTTGTAAAGCCTATTCCATGAATCACCTGGGTGATGAATATACTGCACATTCACTTGCCTTGTAAATTTGACATTTTAATGTAAATTTGCTTTAGCACAGACTGACCCACCCTACTCAGGCTACATCTGCACTACCACTTCAGCAAGTCTGCGCATCAAAAATGTAACGTATATTATACTACCACTGCACATACACCCAGTACATTCTAAATGATGTAGTAGCCTCTATTGCTACAAAAATACAATGTCTTTGCACTTCTGGTAACTGGATTTTATATAAGTTTTGTACTCTTACTTGATGTACTTTAGCGATGATGATACAGTTAAAATTAGTCTGGTATGTTGTTGATAAAGAGTTATCAACACTTGGTAGAATAATAAAAAAACTGCAGTGCAAGAAATGCTGTTCATTGATTTGAAACAGTTCCAAACGTGACGAAAAAATGACTGAACACTTTTTGTTTAATCTGAGTTGATTAATGCACTGCAACAAATGTCTTACCTTTGCAGGTCAATAGTTTGTCTATTGATTCACTCCAAGTATCAGCATCCACTAGTGGGTCTTTAGAAAAGCAACAAAATCTGCCCTTGAAAACAACATTAAGATCTTTCACTGATGAAACATGATTTTTACAGCACTACACAATAAGATATGAGACAGTTATTCATATTGTATGAGATCAGCATGAGAGAATCTGGCTCTCACTTCTAATTCATGCTTTGAAAAGCCTTGTCAAGCCAAATGCATCATAAAAAACCTCTGATCCCAGGAGCAGGAACTGCTGAGTGTGTTTACTTCATATGCTCTGTATTTTGATAGGCACTTACTTGCAGTAGTGAACCAAAGTGAAGATCCATGCCTTTCAAATGTACTTTCAGACAACTTCACAGAAAGAACTTTAAAATCCCCTGCTTCAAATACTCATATCTGTCTTTGATAGAGTTCATTATGTGTGTAGAAATAATATATGATCGACCCCTCATAGATAAACTAGAAGCAAAAAGACACTCACTTTATGGCCATGGCCTCCACTGTTGTCTGCCTTGTCCAGTGTCCAGTGAGTGTAAACGTTTGACTGTGATTTGTATTGTGGTGGGTCTGCACATCTCTCTCCAATAATGGAACACATGAAAATCAGCATGCAAAGCATTGTTTTAGGAGTGCTGCCTAACATGTCTGCCGGATCTTCAGGGAGACCCAGACTGAAACAGTGATTTAGATGGAGTTTTTGATTTCAGTTGGAGACCTTTGATATGTCAGTCAGACATTCCATTTATGAGTTAAAAAGGCTTAGATGAGATATCAAGACAGTCAGATATCTGCACTGACTTTCTAATGTTAAAAGTGATACATCTATCTGTCTATGTAGGCTTTGAACTAGAGATTTTATATGATGCATATGTCTATTTTATATTGCACATGAGCCTGTATAATCCAACATGAATGTATGTGAATTCGAATGACTTGACATACCATGGCCCACGTGACTTTGATTTATGAGGTTATTTTGTTACAAACTACTTTATGCTAACATTTTTCATGCTATACATTTTTAAGAATACACACATTACAGACAGACATAATAAATAATGAAAATAGTTTGCCTGTGTTTTATCTGTCAGTAATTTCAAAATATGTACTTTGAAGAAAGCATACATTTGGTATTGGGTTTTCAGCCTTTGTGAATTTCATGAGTGGAAGCTTGCCTCTCAGTGAAAACTCACTGGGCTTTAAGCGCAGTTGGATGGACTACCCATCTTTGCATTCATTCCCTTTGAGGGGTCTCCCTTTTGGCAAAGATCAATCTCAATAAGATAATCTCACTTATGTCCAATGCATTCATGCTCAAAATAAAAAGTGAATGCAGCGTTGACCTGCACGAGGTCGGCATTGTATGCGTATACACTGAAGGATTGAAATCGTAGAAAATATTGTGGGATAGGGGCAGTGTTATTTTGGCCCACTCTTCTGATTGTTATGCTCTCTTGAGCAACTTACATCAGTTTTGCATTTGCACTCCATAATCTGCTTACAGTGCCTATAAAAAATATTCACCCCTCTTGGCTATTTCCACTTTTACTGCTTTTATAAATGGAATATTGATCAATATAATTTGGCCTTTTTTACAATAGTTTACAAAAAACCCTCTTTAATGTCAAAGTAAAAGCAGATTTCTACAAAGTAATGTTAATTCATTAAAAATATATAATGCGAAATAAGTGATTGCATAAATATTCACCCCCTTCAAGTCAGCATTGAGTAGATGCACCTTCGGCCGCAATTAAAGCATGGAGTCTGCGTGGATCGGTCTCAATTAGACTTGCACATCTGGATACTGCAGTTTTGCTCAATTTTTCTTTGCCAAACTACTCAAGCAGTTGGTATCCGCCAAAAATAGCATCTAGTCTGTTGGCCAAAAAGCTCAATTTTGGTCTCATGAGACCAACGAACCTTCTTCCATTTGACCTTGGAGTGTCCAACAGGTCTTTGGGTGAACTAATTTAATAAGGGCTTTTCCTCACCCATAGAGCTTTGACTGGTGAAGAACTCAGGCAAAAGTTGTTATATGCATCATTTCTCCCATCTCCGCTACTGAAGCTTTTAACTTCTTGTCATTGGTGGCCTCCGCCATCATTATTTTTCTGGAACGGTCACTTAGTTTGTGGTGATGGCCTGGCCTGCTCTAGGCAGATCTGCACATTTGCCATATTCCTTACATTTCTTAATGGTGGATTTCACTGAACTCCAGGGGATGTTCAGTGACTTGAATTTTTTTGTATCCATCCCCTCACTTATGCTTGTCAATAACCTTTTCTTTGAGTTGTTTAGAGTGTTCTTTTGTCTGCATGGTGGAATTATAGCCAGGAATACTGATTGACCAGTGACTGGACCTTCCAGACGCAGGTGTCTTTATTGCTATACTATACACATTCACTGCACTCAGGCGATCTCCATTTCACTAATTGTGAGACTATTAGCACCAATTGGCTGGACTGCTGTTGACATTACTTTGTAGAAATTTGCTTTCAGTTTGACATTAATTTTTTGTAAATTATTGTAAAAAAAGGCCAAATTAAATCGACAAAGATTTAATTTATTAAAGCAATAAAAGGGGAAATATCTAAGGGGGTTGAATACTTTTTATAGGCACTGTAACCTGTGGATGATTATGGAGAGTGAATGGGTTTCAAAGTCACATTTGACCATTGAATCTGACATTTGTTTAGGATGGATCTTGTTCAAAGGCTTGCCAATAAAGTCAGCGGCTTTTAGCACAGCTAAATATATATTTAAAGTTGTAAAGTCAAAGCATAATGCACCTTCATATTGTGTATAGCCAGAGACAAAGGGATAGTTTTTAAGAAAGACCTTTTTTAGGGCTGCGGTATAACCCATCACCACATTTGCCTTGATTATATGCAGTGCTAATCACGTCACAGGCAAACACATCAGATGTGTTGAAGTGTATTTGAGTTGCTCTGTTGTTAGCCCGTGCGCTTTAGAGAGATGTCCTGCGTGTGTGTGAGATGGTGTGTGATAGAGGGCTGCGAACAGATAGAGGTGAGCCTGAGGCCACTGCACAGCACAAAGTTTCGTTGATCTGACATCATCAGTTAGCCTGGCTGACTCTTTCTCTCCCACCATTGAGCCATCTTTGACAAGCAGAGGGATTCAACAGTGAGCATGTCTGTATAATGTATGAACATGTGAACCAAGTGTTTCCTCTGCACAGATACGGAGGTTTGAGACTCGCTTCGCCAGTGAGAATAGAATGAATATTTCATGTCGGGGAAAAGTTGGCGTAAGCAATTCCCGGCAGCTCTATCCCCCATATGCTTCATAACTGGCTGTTCAACACAGTCAGAGAGCATTATCACAGCATATGCTACACAGCGAGATACACTGCACACAAGCCCTCCACCTTAAACTGCAGGGCTACCCATGGACAACAGTGAGTTGTGTGCTGCAATAGCCTTCTTTGAAAATAAACACGATCACATTCATATGAAATTGTGCCATGCATGATGCAGCACTTGAGAGGAATTTCAACAAAAGTGCCTTTTGCAGCTGCCCACACTGACCTCGATGGACCCCGTCCCATCCGGTTGTTGGGTATGTAAATTGCAACAGGTAATGGAAAATACCTTGCCCAATTTGCATTTGAAATGATGGAGCAAGCCAGATAATTTGATTTCCAAAACAGATGGGCTTGGAGTTAGTATTGGGATCCCATGTAATCAATGCAAACACTCGCTTTTTTCATTTCTCTGTGAAATGATGTAGATTATTTATTTGTTTAAGAGACTAGATGTGGCTAACTCTCGGATGTGGCCCTGCCATTACGTGTCATTTAGTTTGTGGTTTGTTGACTTATTGATGTGTACATCATCAGAATGAAGGATCATTGGGGGATTTATCCCATGTTATAGTCAAATGTTCAGGCAATTTCAATATTTAGGGGCTGAGTAGATACCTTGTTGTGCAAATTACTTCAGCTGAAAGAATTTTGAATCCTTATTGTGAGTTATTTTGTCCAAACTGGTCGGTTGGTTCTGTTTAAAGCCTTTTTGAAAATGGCTGACCTCTGGTATTTCCAGACTACTTGGTTCTGCAACTGCTTTTTCTGTCTTTACATATCTATCTTCGTTAGCTGCCATGGCAACAGCCTTTGTTGCTCTATTTTGACCAGTGGGGGGAGCTGTGCTTCTATCACAAGACTGAGGTTGAAACTGATGCCTTGAGCACAGATGAACAGTAGATCCTGCCTTGCACATTGGCATGGGAGTCAGCAGCTTCAACAGTGGATGTTAAATGATGAATATTTCACGTCCAAACCTCAGCAAATCCTCACAGAAGTTTATCTGCATGCCTCGGGTCATGAAGGGCCTCTAGCGTGTGTTGTGTTTGGATCTCCTGCATGTAATTGTAATGATTCTTTGATTCAGGCTATTCCACCTCCCTAAAGGCTTTGTCTCTTGAGCTATCTCTAGAGGGCTTCATCATTTCACACCTTTGCTGTTGAATTCTCACAACCATTTTTTGACATCTTAGAACTCCTCAGATTGTTTTTTCAAGGATGTGTCTTATGTTGCAAGCCAGAAGGGAAGAAGCCAAAATAAGATGCTGTGTGTGCAGCTCAATATAGTGTCTAAATTAGGTCCATGTTTTAGAGGGAACCACTCACTTCTGGCGCAAAGTTGTTAAAGTAAGTTAGAAAAGGCCCAAATCTTAGAGTGTGTACAGATGAGTATAGCTATCTGATGCTGAATGCATGCAAATGTGCACAAATTATGACAAAATCAATCTCTATAATGTTGCCAGAAGTCATTTATATGTGTGCGCTGGGAAGTTGCAAGAGTAACACGGCTCAGCCATAAAATATGGATTTGTGCTGGGCCTTAACTCCTGTCGGAGTAGGAAAAATAATCACTGGCGATGATAGATTTATCATTCCGCTGTGAGCTAATTCCATCTTTGTTGCCACACCATTTTAAATGAGGGAGAAAAGGTGCATTGCAATACCCTCTATGAGCATGCATAATTGATATGCACTACAAATCTTATCCAGCGAGGTATGATAAAATGTCATCAGGTACGAACAGGATAGACTTCTGTACCCAGCAAGTCACACTTCTTGGTGCTGTGAGTGTGCCAAGAGAAATTAGACATTCCATGGGAGACAGAGAATATACCTTTACATTTTTTCCCTACACAGGACATGCTTAAACAGTAACTTCATGTTTCTGGTATCTAACAAAGCAGGACTCATGCACATAAGATAGGAATATATGTATGTATCAGTGCTTATTCATAGCAATGTTTATTTCATATTTAACTGTAGCAAAAGCATCTATTTACACTTTACAAGTACAATAATAGATTAAGATAGCAAAAATTACATTAAATAACCTAATTTATAAAACTAGAAACTTTATTAAAATTTGATTAATGTACAGTATTATGTTAGTATTTAGGTACAGGACTAGAAAAGTCTTTATTTATATTGACCTACTCAACACAGGATCTAAGGAACATGTTGAAGCACTATAGCCATGACTCTGTACCAGATGTCGAGTCGCCTCGGTCGTTAAAAACAAAGGACCGGGACCGCCTCCTTGTCATTGCACCTGGGGCTTTTCTCCTGGTCAGGCTCAGGTAGATGTCTGATTTGAGGAATCGTGGGTAGCAGTCTTTCTTCATAAGGGCATAGATTTTGCCCTGTGCTGAGTCGAAACAGGTGGAGGTGGGTTGGGCGATGCTTTTCTGGATGGCAACTCTGGTCGAGTGGTCAATGTTAATCTGAATGACAAACAGGTGATTGTCAGTGAGGAGGAGACCACCCACACATTGCTTTTATAACCTCAGGTCTCTCTCGTTCAATCCAACTGAGAGCTCTACTTCCCCTGACTGCCTGACTTCTTCTCAGTCCTCTCTGATCAACTAAATTCAGATGTCTGTCTTCATCTCCATCACAATTCAGTCCTTTCCTCTTTCAACTGGAAGTTTCACAATGTTAACTCTAATCTCTTCCATACGTGTGTCGGGTGCACAGACAGACAGAAGTCCTCTCAAGTTGAGATGTGTGGGTGAGTGAGAGTGAGTCAAGCAAACACAGCTGTCACATTCTGACAGGAAAACCACACGCCTCACTAACGGTCATCTACCCCACCGCTCGTGGGCTCTGTTGCCATGAGAAAAGTATAGCACGTATCAAAGTGTTGGTTTCACGTCAAGTTCAATTTTAGTTTTCTGTCATACTACTCATGCAACATACAGTACCTACTTTTATCTGTGAGTCAGCAGATAACTATTCAAGGGTAAATTGCCTTCATAACTTCCTCTGAAGTTCTTACACTGAGCAGTGTCCAGTGGCATCAAAGTAATGGGAGTAAAAGCAGACACTATGTGCGGTGTGTCCTGGATTACTGTTACTAGCCTACTATGGCAATGTAGACCTACAGTTAAAAGGTGGCTAAAAGGAGTGGCAGTTACCTCCTTTGGAGAGTCATTCTCTATGAACACAACATAGATCTGCTTGGCTTTGGTGAGCAGTTTGGTGTTTGATTCAGTTGTCTTGTAGTCCTCACAGGCGAGCCAGAACTCGATGTTCTCCTCGCTGAACTCTGTGCGAAGGAACTGTGTGAAAGTCTTAACACCATCTGGAGAGAGACAACAGGACAAATGAATTAACGCAGGTTTAACTTGTTCAATTTAGTAATCAGTATACATAATTACTTGATGCTCTAAATATGAAATAGATTTGCATAAGCCTGAATTTAAGTCAATATCATGAATATGATGCTGTGAAATAATTTGAAGGACATAAATGCAATGTTACCTTTCAGTGATCAAATGCATCATTGTTTGTGTGTGTGTGTGTGTGTGTGTGTGTGTGTGTGTGTGAGGGGGAGAGAGAGAGAGAGAGAGAGAGAGAGAGAGAGAGAGAGAGAGAATGAATGTGTGTCTGTGAGATGAGATATGGAAAATGATGCAGACCCTAGAAACCACTGCTACTATTTTGCAACATTACAAACAAACTATAAACAACCTTGGTCAAGACCATACTGACCATACAGCGCCAACTATAATTAAACATAAGTTCGCTGAGGGACAGTCTTAAACCAGGGCCCAGCAGTTTTGAAAGTGCACTGAAAAGCTGCTTACCTGAATCATTTAGCAGATCTTCAAAAGAATCACTCCATTTCAATGCAGTGTCTGTTGATATGCTGAGAAGACACACAGATTTGATTATTTTCATTAAAATGCAAGAGAAAACATATTCACTCTCAGAGAACAACATGTACATTAAATGTTTGTGAGTGTTAATGCTTTTGTCTTCCAATCTATCTTCCAATCTATCTACCAATATTAGGCCAATTTCCACAAAGTTAAGGTTCACTGAAACAATTGAAGACAACTCATAATATGGTGTGCATAAGGCTTATCCATTACAAACTTGATGCAATGTTAACGGTATGACAGTGAGCCACTGTTGTTTTTAATAAATGTCCCACAGATTACTCGCATGATGTACAGCAGAATGATAAGCATGGTGTTGCTAGCAATGCTCAAGCTGGAGGTTTAGTCCCATCAGAGCAGACATATTGTTGGACTGTATGCATGGATGGATTTTCATGGTGGCCAGGTGTGTAAGCGGGTGTAAATGATGATCTGACTGAATCGGGATGTGTCTTGATAGCATTTCCCCCGGCTCTGTCTCAATCCTGATTGACTGTGAATTATTGTCAGGTCTACTCTTGTGTCAGCCACTGGGCATGCTGTCAGGAGGACCAGGGTGAAACTGCACAGCCCAAATTAGGCAATTCTATTAATATCCAACTCAGTTTGATAGTCATTGCTTCAAAACAATTGAAATTGGCTCAAGGTACTTTGCAGGGGCCAGAGCTGAAGCCACCCTAAGAACTAAGTCAAAGGGACGAAGAAAAACTCACTTTAACAGGAAGAACTCTTGAGCAGAACCTCGGCTCTTAACGGGGTGAAAGGAATAGAAGGAGGTATGGGCGGACAGGAATGAGATCATACAAAGTACAGATAGACACATGGTGTCTACATTTTGTCTGAATCTGCAGTAATGTTATGTGTTGTGATTTTTTGGCCAGGCATGTTTATCAAGCCAAGTCTGTGACTCTCTATGCAGGTCCTAAGACGTTCAGGATGGCTTCATGCCACTCGTCAGGTGTTGGAGATATTCTGGAGATATTTTCCGTGGGGAAGAAGAAACCTTATTCTCAGGTTGAGCTGTTGACATGATTTCTCATGGGCAAAGTCAAGGGCTCCCTCACAAACAGCTAAGCTATGAGTTCCCTTATTTGTCCAGTTCTTCTGAGGTCTTTCCCCCACTTAATCCCAGTGTAACAAGTATGTTGCAAATTTAGCACACAGTGGTCAAACACATGAGATTGAGGCCTCACCTGTTAACCTTTGAGGTTGCCTTCTTCTCTGGGCTGACATTTTCATGAGAGCCGGATTTGGCGAGAAGTAGACTGAATCTGCTTTTCCGATCTTTGTCTTTTAATCTGTGAAGGGGGGAAAGTGATACTTTAGTTACAGGTTTGCTTTTGAATGAGTATGTGGTGAGTAAAATAAGAATGGAATTGCAAACTTTTCCCTAAACAACCTCTACCATTTGAAGAGAAAGGATGGGGAAGTGAAGTTGTCTGTAAAGGCCTCTGTTTCTTTCTGAGTGTGCTTGTTAGAGTCAAAGCATATGATCAACACTAGACAAAGGGAACTTTGAGAAAAGCAGAAGTCTGCTATTTTTGCCTACTTGTGTTTAAAAAACTTCCATTTACATAAGTACTGCCAATAAGTCAAAATTGGGAGGATTATAGCTGGAGAATATTTTTCCGGGTTTAATACTTTTAATTTGTATCCATGGGCTTATCTGTGGGCATAATTTTTGACGACATCAACAGTTTCACGCAGGCACTGTGTCTTTCATCATACTGTATAGTCTTTCGAACGTTCGCCTCAGCATTTTCTCTAACATTCACGTCTGTACTGCATCAAACAATGAGAAGCCCAGTTTTCTCTTAAACTGAGTTCCCTTATACTGCTTATCAACTATCAGGTACAGACACATGAACACAAGCACCTCCAGTAAGACAAGCTTAGCTCTGGAAGGGGAATTCCTTATATCTCTCATGCCTTACTAAATGACTCATAAATCTTGCTTGATCAAGCGTCACCAAAACACCTTATGCATTTTTGTGTAAGTTTTGTACAAAATACAATAATGCACACATTTACTTTTTCTACTTTCACCGCACTAACTAGCTTACGTCATTGAGCAATCCAAAATTAAGGAAGTTGCAGATGTCTTCATTTGACATGTTGAGTGAATTTTGTAAATCTTCATTAATTGAAATATAGTCAACAACATGTGCAAACAAATAATGTCTGGCAGAGCATACAAATAGCATTTTAGTCAGGGTTGTCGTTAAAAACGTACCTTGAATTACTGTCCCTCAACAGGGCATTGCTATCTCCTGGGTCGAGCATGTTGAAATATGCTTCCTTCTCGGGGGCTGAAAAGTTGAAGTGAGGAAATAGAAAAAGCAAGGTCTCCATGCTCTTCCCCTTAGTCTGTCAGTCAAGAAGCTAAACCCTCAGAAAGGTGCACAGCTACTTAAACACTTCAGTGCAGGGAGTATTCTTCGTTTTAAAGTTTGTAAACAGTACATTTCCTCTACCTCTCTCTCAGCTTCCGGCGGTGGGAAATTACCTTGTGCTTACCGAATACTCTACAGTACTCTACTCTGGCAGAATTTCCAGCGTACCAGCTGAGCTTGCCGCCCCAAAAGCTGATGCAGGGTGCTTTCTTATTTACCTGCAGGTTAGATACCCTAAACCAGCCTGAGGTGAATGGTGATGAGGATCAGATGTAACGCTATCTTTTAGTGCACCACTGCAGTCACTAAATGCCCTGAAAGACAGCCGCACGTGGCATACAGTATGCCATCTAAATGTTGACGTTCATCTATATTTTCAAAGTCACTATGCAGTTTGTGTAATGCAGTTGCAAGAATGCTTGAGCACAGTATTTCAAACCAGCACCAAATTTCCTCGACCATCTAGTCACCAGCTATGTACAGCAGAGACAGCGAAGTCAAATGAAATGAGTAGAGAGATGCGTCCAGAGAGACCTGACGCGACTGTTTCCACAGTATCAGGGTTCTAATGGTGATGGACAGACACACTGTGACACAGCAAATGACAACAGGGAATTGGAGCAATCTCGGGCCGACAGAGACAAATGTGATATCTTTGTCTAAACAACAACTGCGACAGTGGCAGAATCCCTAAGAGGAGATGTGTCTGCCGTAACAATGGAGGATTCTGTGGTCTGACTGTGTACCCACAGATATCTGATGGAAGTTGTGTTTAAGAAGAAGAAAAAACAATCCTTTTGTTTTTCTGAAACTGTAATGAATGAATAGTTCCTCAGGACTATCTCATTTGTGTAATTTTGCAATAATAAAACAATCTACTGGACAGCTGCTTCAGCTAAATCAAATAACTCCAATAACTTTGCATTTGATTTACTTCAGTACATTCAGAACATTCAGTACCGTTCTGCACAAGAAACTTTTCGTAATATTTGGTAGAAGGACACGTCACATGTAAATGTAAATCAGGTTCATAGGCCAAGTATACTTGCGTATACAAGGAATTTGGTCTCTGCATTTATCCTATCCGTAAATTAGAGAACACACAGTGAGGTAAAGCACACTCTAACCCAGAGCAGTGAGCTGCCTTGCTACAGCGGTGCTCGGGAAGCAGTGAGGGGTTAGGTGCCTTGTTCAAGGGCACTTCCGCTGTGGATGTGGGCATGGGCATGGGAGAGCGGTGCTCAACCACTTCCCCTGCCCACATTAAACCAGTAGGCCTTTAAGACCACTATGTCTCAAGATAATCATCAACATGTGGATGTTGGGGAAAAGGAAGTATCTACCTTGGTGAAGAGAGCCTTGTCTATGGGAGCATTGATTGGCCTAGAAGCTATTTCTTTGAATGCTAGTCAGTATTTGTCCTGGTTATTTTGTCATGTCTGGGTTACATTGTTCTGAGGCGACAAGCAGTTGTACTTAGTGTTATCAGAATTGTTCAGTTTTAAATTGCAGTTCATCAGGACAATAATCCAAAAATCGATTTTGTTTTTTTTAAAACGTAAAATAATGTCTGTTTTATATATTATAATATCCCCTGAAATGTTTGCCACTGACTTTGCAACATAACCTGAGAATAATGTCAAATAGACATCTTTTGGCATATTTTGCCAAAGGGATTAAAACCTCTGCTGCATGCCACGATAAAAAGTGCAAACAGTGTTGTTTAAATTTATGTCTACAGTCCAGAGAACTCACAGTATTGTCTTGAAACAGACAGTATTCTCTTATAACACAGAATTCAGCGATGTGCCTATTACAGGGCCCATTACAATGAAAATTCAAAATGTAGTCCCACATTACATCCTCAGAGGTTTAAGGCCTCTTTTACTAATTTTAGTTTTTTTTAGCAAACTTCCTCCTTTAATGCTGGATTCCCATACTGTGCATTCCCCAAACCTCAGTGGAAGCCCATTAGTATTAAACAGCACCAGCAATAGACACTAGCACTAGCACTAGATAATTCACCTCGAGTTAAACTCCATTTACTGCAAAAAGTAATACATTTCCATATGACCATTAACATTAATTATCCCAACATATTGAAGCTCCTAAAGGCTTGGCTGTGATATAATCCAAGACATAGTTGTCTTTCACTTTCTGCACTCACAAAAAGAGAGTTTGTGGTAAGGTGTTGAGGAAGCAAAAACACTTTGACCTTCCACAATGCGCTTTAGCTCTCCTGTCCTTGCAGACCTTTCCTGAAACTTTGTATGCTCCTGTTTTTGCGTCTCTGTTCCTTTGTCATTCGTTGCTCTCATGACAGTGCATTCATTGTCTTTTTAAGACTTCATCCAGACTCTGTTGTTGCTACAGAGGTCTGAAAGGGAATGGTGTTCTTTTTTGTGCTCTTGGCCCTTCAAGCAGACAGGCAGATGTACTGTCGAGTAACATACAGCATCAGTGTTGGCAAATTCAATCAGTTCAACTGATGGAACTATAGTGTGTCATATGTAACAGTACAGTTATCCTTCAGACCCTAGCAGAACTGGACACATTATGAACACTGCTTTGACCCCCCAGAAACTAAGGTGGAACAGAGAAGGCTGATTGAACCAAAGAGCCTGGCTTTTTCCACGACACCACAGAATGACTTCTGAAAAATAACCTAATGGCTTTTGAGATTAAACCAAACTCAGGGTCAGGGTCTGATGTTGACAGACTTCATTTAATTTAGGTTCACATGAGACAAGACATACAAAACTGAAAGGAGGCCTCCAGCCCAGCCACATGTGAGGCTTTATAGTATTAATTACTTGCCAGATATTCAGAGATTGTTTGCTGGAGATAATGTGCCGAGATGAATGATTCCTCTGTAGTGCTTTCCCCTCTGTAATTAAGATAATTACCCCAGTGCTATGTCATATATTTGTTAATTTAGAAGACAGGAGATGAGACATGTACCTCCTGAATACTAGTGTGGAATACTGGTGGTAGTTGTGCATTTTTACAGAATTTCATTATCCTGTTTGATGTTATACGCATGTGAGAATGTCACCCTGCAATATTCACAACGAGGAAAGGACCTTGAAATGGCTGTAACGTCAGGGTAAGTTGCATTAGACGGACATCTTGTTTTGTGAAAGTGAGACAGGGGCAGCAACATCTGCGTCATCTAGTATTTTATTTAATGCATTTTGTCCTGCAATAGCTTATGCTACCATGTTTCTCAAGTTCAGAGGAGGAAACCTGACAAGCTGGCCATACGGACGTGAGTTCACTGAGCAGAGCTGCCTCTAGCCACATTGAGGCAAATAAACACATGCATCTGTGCAGGGGCTGTGTAATGCTAGACTCTTGTGTGGACAGAGCTAGTTGTTGGGTGCAGCACTGAGGGGCCAGTATGAACCCTCAATTTGTGTTTTTCTTGCCATTGATGTCCATCATCTACAGTTTTAGTTCCCTGTAGGAGAGTTACTGTGTGTGTGGGTTTTTACACATAATAACAACCACTTGTTTAAAATCACCTCCCTCAGATAAAATATCAATCACTAAGTTTGACCTAGCACGCATTAACTCTGAAGATAACATGATTGTACCAAATAAAAACTGGCCTCCTGAAATTCCCCAGTGTTGAGGAGACCAATTGGGATCATAGTTGATGATACTAGATCATCAGCTGTTGAAAATCCAGTAGAGTTCAGTGGTTGGCTGCCTCATTGAGCCTCGTGGCTGTAAGGGATGCTGATAAGCTGCAGATCACTGCACCAGAGCCATGTGAGATGAGGCTAGAAATAGGTGACCCTTTGTCCTCACCACACCACTTCCTCACAATAATACACAGCTTTCCAAATATCTATAAAAAGCTATGTGTGATGTCAGGAGTTAGTTGTAGACCCACATTGCTGTAAACTGCAGTTTGATGAGAAATTCTACTCAGAACGCAGACAGGCGAGCCTTTTCTGTGAAAGTGACCTGTGTGCAGTCAGAAGCTGATAATGGAGGTTTTGCACTGAGACACAACACGACCCAACACACAGCACAGATAAAACTTTCTCATTAGCTGTGGTCGACTTGTTCACATAAACAGCACACATACTGTAGATTGGAGCCTGTCAACTACTCTCTTATTCGGCTCAGATCTCAAGGATCCATTTTAAAATATTCATATTATTTGGCTTGCAGTGCAGAGATGGGGGAAAAGTACGAATGAACGAGGATCTGCATGGGGGGGGGGGGGGGGGGTAAAAAACATCAAATGAAACAGAATTGAATAATGTCAGTGTTTTATGTTTGTGTAAGCTCTTTTGTCCAAAACCCAACCTTGCGCGCATCAGCGCCTTCGTTTCTGCCACCTGGATCCTTCTCCTCCTCCTGGTTGATGAGAAACCCAGAGCTCCTCAGAGGCACACTTTCATCTCCGGGTGTTCCGACGCGGACTGGAAATGAGACGGGGGGGCAGGCGGCGTGGCGTGGAGGCGGGGGGGCGGCTCTGTTAGAGGCGGGGGTGGCCCTGGGTGTGTTGGAACACGTCCTACTGACAGCCTCCATCTTCACAGGGGCGTCAGGATGCTGCCTGGCACGCCGGCATGAGACCAGACCCCCTGCTGACCCCCCCATCCCCCCCACACCAACTCCTCTGCTCTTCCGGCCTTTTCATCACCATCACTGTATTAGCTATTCTCTTTCTGAGCACAGCAATTGTGCATGCCGGCTGGCGAGACGGGCTTCTGAGAATGGCATGGAGTCAGCCAAAAAGTATGACAGGAACTTGAGTTGTGTTTTTTTGCATTAATTTGATCTCTCAACAGGCTGTATTTATCATTCATGTTTGTCATAATAATGGCAGTCATCACAGTGGTAGTAAGTGGTAGTATAAACAGCACAATGTCAGCACCATCATACATGCATGCTGGGATCCCCCCCCACTCTGGTGCCACTCTTTTTTTTACCAGAAAGCACTCGGCTTCCTGTAAAGATCGAGTTTCTCGGCTGTGAGGCAGCAAACAGCTGTCTGGATACGACTCAACAGAAAGCACCAAAATGGCTGCTGCTCTCAGGAGTCCACTTCCTGTGAAGAACCGCAAGTGAAAGAGACCTGAAAGCCAACCACTAACTAGGGGGATTTGCATGCTTATGTTAACTGGCTTACAAGAATTTTATTGTTTAGTGTAAAGTGTTTTTACAGAATAAAAAGAAGAAAGATGAAGTCACACTTCTCTGGTATAAAAGCAACATTCAGTTATTTCTCAAAGGGCCACGTGTAGGCCTACTTTATATAACGTGTATTATAATCCATAGAATAAAATAAACTGATTTAAGTGTATTGTGCTGATGGCCATCTTCATGTCAGCTAGGCTACTATGTGATCAATTACATAATGAAAATGTTGACAAAGATCATAAAACAAATAAGAATATTCTGCTCTAACAACTGACAATGATCTTAATATTAAACAAAAAAGATTTTCCACACAAGTATTGTCATCTAGAAGAAAGAGTTCTTCTGGCCAGAGAGTGTCCTCAAACCGGTAAATTGCTGTGAAGCTGATAACTAACTGAGCTTCATTAATGTTTCATTGGAGTTGTTAAGGGTCCCTCAGTGAAGACAAACTGAACAATTGAAGGGGGCCTCAAATGAAGTCTATTTTATGTTAATATATTTAAGACACTGCTTTGCATTCTGTAAAGTGGACAGATGTCAATCCTGACAGATGTGTGTGAATAGAGATCAGTGTGGGTCTGCTTGTACACTAGAGCACAAACATGGTCATGAGCACCCTCTGGTGTAATGACTAGAGTAGAGAACTAGAGTAGACCTGCAGAATATTATTATGACCGCCGCTAGCAAAGCGGTCATATAGGGATTGTCAAAGTTTTTTTTATTCTTTTTTTTTTTCTTTCCGTCATCTACTTCCTGAAATTTTGGTCAACTATACCCGGGACACCGAAACACCGGGGCACATGAAATTTGGTGGGTATGTAGCCCCACTAGACTTTTACAGAAAAATTTCATTTGGTCCCCGGGGGCCACCCCCCCCCGTGCTGGGCCCCCCGAAACCCCAAAAATGCAGTTTTTCCTAAATAACTACCTGAACCGTGGCACCGAGGATGAAGAAATTGTTATGGTATGTTGGTCTCAAGGGCCCACATCAACCTAGCCCATTATCACTCATTTGTGAATTGCACCCCCCCAGTAAAAATGTTAAATGCAATATCATTCTGCTTTAATCGCCCCTCTCTTCAGTTAAGATGTTCAGAACTGCACCAAATTTTATGTGTATGATTAACCTGACATTCTCTGGGGGTATGCCAAGTTTCGTAGAATTTCATCCGTGGGGGGGGGGGGGTCTAAAAAAAAATTAAGTTATGTGTACATTTAGTGACTGTACACTCTTTGGCCTGTAATCGGTAATTAGAACGGCCGAGAACATAATTACAAATTCAGTAGGATTAAAGGAAAACCAAATATTCATCATCATTTGGCTGCATTTCCAGTATTGGCGTTACGTAGTCGTTTGTCCACCAGATGGTGCATCGTTGCAGTGAGACGTAATTTTGTTGGAAGTTAAAGGAGAATTCCGGTGTGATATTGACCTAAAGTGTATTGAAACATGATACCGAGTGTGAACGTATGTCTCATAGCCCATCTCGGCTTGTCCCCTGCACTCAAAAATCTGGCGCTAGTTAGCCGATGCTACCAACAGCGTTTTCAATAGTGGTGCTTCGGCATCGGGCTAGCCATGCAGTAGCAGCAACTGGAATCCATGCATTTCCACTGAATTATTTTTGGAATCTGATCCCTTATCATACCTGTTCATTCTTACTCGTTGCTCGACTTATCGTGACTAAATTCAAGATGGCTGCAAACGCTAAACTTCGTGAAGATACTGTCTGTATAAATCGTCTTGTAAGTAAACTACCAGTGCTTTTTCAAAGTTCTCAATGTCTCGTTTTAAATGTCAGGGCCCTCGGAAGTCTACCAATGAAGTGTGGAGATACATTGAGCCTCGTAAATGGGTGTAAAACAGTGATTTATTTGCATGGCTAGCCCGATGCCGAAGCACCACTATTGGAAAAGCTGTTGGTAGCATCGGCTAACTAGCGCCAGAATTCTCCTTTAATCTAAAGTGGGTTGGAAAGACAATAGACGCTTCTTACAAGGACTGTAGTTTACCGCAGAGAACATCTAATAAGGGTAGGATGATTTCCACATGAAATTCCCATTTCTTCTTGAAGCCGAAATAAATCTGAGAATGTTTATCGGACATGCTTGGTTTTTACTGCAGGTAGGCTACGTTAATCTTATACAAGTTATATCAAGGATGTAGGTAAAATAATGTTACCGTTAGCATTGGTTGAGTGATGGAGGCCAATTTGATTATTGATGTATTTGTAGAAAACCATAAATGCGGTTATGACTACCAAGCAAATTGATAACAGCACTAATTGTATCTTTCGACTGTCATCTCATTCTCTTCTGACCATAACCTAGACTACAGGAGCTAAGTGAGTTACAACATGTTCGCTAACGTGATGGTTTTCTAATGGAAAATACCTGGAAGATAACCTGTCTATGATGCATCCTAAACACCGGGCTGGGACATTTCTGCTCAAAGTATCAAAAAGCATCTGAGTCCTCTATTAAATCCTCTATTTTCAAAGGTAAGGAAGAGCATGGCTCAAAGTAAAGTAACTAGGACTGAAACTACATAAATTCGTCAAAGGGAATAATTTGTGTCAACTAGCCGCAATGTAGATTTATTAACGCACCCGTGATGATCTACATCTCCATTTAAACCAAATGTTTTAGAGCGCACATTGAGAGATGTATCCAGGGCAGGGCTGTACCTACACATATTTGTTGCACGTGCTACAAAAATCATTCTTTGCGATGGATGATTTAGTACCAACGTTACACCGGTCCGATACAGTTTTGCCTATAGCTATAACATGAGACTGAGACGCTTTTTTGTTTGTTCAAAGTGCGTGTTTAGGGTGTGAGAGGGGAGTCGGTGTGCTTTGATTCCAGCTTGGTAGTTGTAGTCTATGCGATTAAAAAGCATGTGTGTGTGAAGTATCCAAACAATGATAACACTTTCATTATGGCTGCTTTAGCCACAGACCTTTAGCTACTGTACAGTGGGTCCCATTTAGAAGTGTCCACTTCATTCGCGCTTTCCGTGATTCACGCAGCTGCGGGAAATGTAGCCTAGCTGTTCTAATTGCCGATACCGATAGTATGTGCGTGCCTGTGTGTGTGTGCGTGTGTATATGTGTGCACCACCATCTACAGGCCAATGAGTGTACAGTCACTAAATGTCCACATAACTTAATTTTTTTAAACCCCCCCCCATGGATGAAATTCTACGAAACTTGGCATACCCCCAGAGAATGTCAGGTTAATCATACACATAAAATTTGGTGCAGTTTTGAACATCTTAACTGAAGAGAGGGCGATTAAAGCAGAATGATATTGCATTTTCATTTTTTACCGGGGGGGCTAGGTTGATGTGGGCCCTTGAGACCAACATACCATCCTCGGTGCCACGGTTTAGGTAGTTATTTAGGAAAAATGCATTTTTTGGGTTTCGAGGGGCCCAGCGCGGGGGGGGGGGAGTGGCCCCCGGGGACCAAACAAAGTTTTTCCGTAAAAGTCTAGTGGGGCTACATACCCACCAAATGTCATGTGCCCCAGTGTTTCGGTGTCCCGGGTATCATTGACCAAAATTTTCAGGAAGTAGATGACGGGGGGGGGGGGGGAAACGATAACAATCACTATATGACCGAGAGCGGCGGTCATAATAAACATCAGAACATAATGACTGACAAATAGTTGGCTACCCCTTCTTCACCGCATCCATCTACATTTTCTCAGATTGGCTCGCCCTATGATGTACAATACCCTCTTGCAGGAATTCAGTTGTCTTGCAAAATTCAGTTACCATTGGACGATAAAGAACAATCCTAAGCGGGCCCTCACAACCTTAATCTCTCTTCTGGCACACCAGCAAATGATACCTGAATGAGATACTCAGACCTCTTAAGTTAAGGTGACTTTGCGCAGTAGGGAGAGTTGATGACCCGTTGGATGATTAGACACAGGCCTGTCCCTCAGTCCCCACCTGACTGTTCTCATCTAATGAGACCCAGACGGTTTGTTCAGTCGCAGCCCTATGAACACTCTACAGGGCTCTGAGGCCATCAGGCCCATATGCCAATACTGATGGATCCCCACATCCCAAAACGGCCTGAACTGGATGACACGCAGGTACAAATCAGAGTTTACATGGCACAAACTCTGTGATCAATAGGCATTCTCTTTGTAAAAGAGGTTTCTGCCTTTTTGCCTCCCCCAGGAATGAAATGCAGCAATCAACTGAATTCCAAGCTTGATGGTCTCTTGAATGTGCGGTTTAGCCAGTGGACTGACGAGTTTAGTGTAGCATGTGGAACTATTAGAGGCCTTTGCAGTGCTCATTATCCAGTTAATGTGGTGTTAAAGACACTACCTTATTTACAAATAAAAGACCCGAAAGAGAAAATACCTAAATGAAGTTTGTTATGGTCAGGTAAGGATATTTTCTATTAAAAAACAGGCAGTTTCAGTGTATTTTGATATTCAGAACAACTAATCAAAACTGTGATTGTGAATATGTATTTATGAGTAAGTACTCATATGCATGGTGATAAAACAAGATAACCTCACTTGGATCTAGCAGATGTAAAAAGATACCATGTTTAGAGGTATCTGGTGGTTGGATTCATTTCCGTTCTGGAAGTTGCATTGTGGCAGATGATGTCACATTGTGAGGTAAATGAGCATCGGCCTCATGTCTCTATAGGGAACCAAGAATGGAAACAGTGAAGCTTGCACTTCACTGAACTTTCAAACTGATCAGCATGGATTTCAGATTTACTGGTTGTGTAATGAACCTTCTACTGAGCCTGGTTTCATAGCACAAAGTAGCTGGAACTGTCCGCTACCTAATTGATTGTTTGTCACCATCGATGATAGGCTCTGAACTGATTACTGTGTAGTAGATGTCTTTGCAGGGTCTGTAGCAATTGCTCTTGGAATGGATCATTCACTACTTAGGCTGCATAGAAGAGTGGACTACATCAGATAACCTACAACTTTAGCAGATGTGTTCAGTTCAAGCATTCAAAATACCATTATTAGAGTACCATTATTAAGTATAAAAAGTAAAAAACATGAAAAGTACTATAATTAAAGGTAAAATGTTTTTCTTTTATATATTGCAGCTATGTATCTTAATATGTGTGACCTTGTTAAATCATTTGTAATGGAAATTTGATGCCATACATTGCCATGTCAATGCTACAATGGTTTTGGACAGAAGATGTCATGCATTTAAATGTTATCACGGTGATCTTTCAGTCTCATCCCACTCTGCGTGACGTTCTCCCCTCCATCACCACACGTGCCACTCAGCAGGTCCACGCCGCTGATTAACATGATGTCAACAAGCCTCCTCTTTGACTAAGCGACATGACAAACGAGTTTGTTTTCACTCTTGGAGGCGGACGATCGGGCAGGGAGGTGGACTCTCGGGATGACTGACTTGGTTGCACATTTAAGTCCCATCACTCTGGACAGGTTTACTACCCACAGGAAGCCAAACCCTGCAGGCCAGCTGACGCCCCGAACGCTCATCTGTCATGTCTCGTCACACAGAAATGACAGGGTCATTTTTGAGAAGCAGAATTACTCAATGTTTCACACCTTTTTTTTCCCATAGAGGAATGAAACGTCTGGTTCAAACTGTGACAGCAGTTCCGCCGCGCTTCAGCAGCCAGGGAGATGGGGGTGGCAGTGGAAAAGAGGTTGAGGACGACACCTCCTCAAAATGGTTGCCAGAGATGATGTGAAGATCAGTTTCAGCTGACTGATTTCTGTCGGTGCAGGGGCCTCTCCAGGGAGCCGCAGGAAAGGCCTCCATTTTGATGCACTTTTCTCTTGCATTGCCTCCTTTTGTACTCAGAAAGGCGTGACTGTTTTTCAAGAAACATTTCCTTGGAATTCACTCTATCCTGTTCATCTTTTGTTCCATTTGAATTCCCCTCAACAGCGCTGTGAAAACATGGTAAAGCATACAGACACTGTATACTTCACAACACACCATAGGAAGGAGTGCAAGCGGGAGTACCAAGAGTGCCATGATTTTTACAAACAGATATAATTGCTCCCCAGTGATGTGGGATGTAGCCTATCTGGATTGATATATGAGGGCTGTTAAAAACATGAAATCACATGGAATCGCGCAGCACTGTTCAAACCAGGTGCTATCAGTGCCTTCTCCTTCTAAACCCACAAACATATGTGTTAAAGGATTCCCAGTGCACAATGGGGGATTCATTTGCATACTGGATGTGATGTGTAGGAGAAAATGATTCATACTGTCTGTGATGATTTTTTTTTTTTGTCAGTGTCCATGGGAGGGTTGATGCTTCATGGTTATGTCCCTATTCCCATAAATGGGAAAGGAGAGTATAAAATGGGGCAATCATCTTGTGCATTTTTTGTCAACTTGGACTGCCTCTTGAGTGTGTGTGTTGAGAGAGAGGGAGGGAGAGAGAGACTCATTAGACCCAACTGTTTGGAAAACATGGTCTTTGAAACCTATTTCGGTAATCATTTTGGTATAATAATGAGACCGTTATCTTTGAAATCCCCCTTGTCAGGAGTCTAAACTGAGCAACAAATTAATATGCAAAGAATCCAGGTCACAACAAGGCAGATTGCCAGTCAAGACACATTATATTGGTACAACAGATTTTCTTGGTTTCAATCAACCGATGAGTGCTGTTACTGCATGGAGTGGACGAGCTAATTAAGGTGTGCTCACACAATGTGTATCACTATGCGTTACTGTAGTCCGTGCTGTAGGCTACGGCTTTGCTCTAAGTCAGTGGTCAACCTTTTTTGAGCAAACGCCCCCCTGACTTTACTTTGATCCTCTGGCGCCCCCCCCCCCCCCCCCCCCCCTCCACACACACACAATTTAAAAAAAAAAAAAAAAAAAAAAAAATACAACCCTGTAGGCCACCACTCACACTCATGCTATATTGCTTAAATAAAAAAACGAGCCCATTTCGGTGTTTCTTCTGGAATTATAAGAAAATGTGTGGACAGTGGAGATGGCCTCTTTTATTGTCAGAATTACCAGAGACTCACAGTGAACGGTAAGCCAGACTTGGCAATTAATAAAGCAATATTATAAGACGCCACCAACCTGGGGCTGGGGCTGGGGGACATGAGTACGGGTGTGAGGCCCGAACTGCACTGTATGACCACTGAGCATAGATAACCAGTGAAATGTAGCTGGGACGGTAGAGGGGTTAGAAACCCATGAATGAAAATAGCCTATTTATTTCAGGTAGCCTATTTTTGCACCAAAAATATGTGAAAACCATGAAAGTTTAAGTCGCCTCTCAAGTCGCCAGCGCCCCCCTAGGTTGTACGAACGCCCCCCAGGGGGCAGTACCGCCCCCGTTGAGAAACCCTACTCTAACTGGTAAATCACAATATCACTTGCTAAAAAATAATAAGATAGATAACTGTTTACGTTTTGAGGATATAGAATGGAGCAACAGTGACCCAAAGATCGACATGGTGCATTAAACTATCATTTGCTTGTTTGTTAAGCATGTCCTAAATTATGTGATTAAAATTCCAGCCATAAAAGACCTTCAATGCCCCCATTACGTGAAAAATCAAGGACACAGTATTGAGATTAAATCATGCCACCTGTTTCATTATAAGTGCACCAAGGGGCATACAATTACGCAAATAAATGGTTATACTATTCTGCATAGCTTCATGTTTTCCTGTGAATAGTGTGCCTCCGTTTCAACATGTAATCATTCCTGTAATGTTGAAGCCTTTGCGATAACCTTGTACTTTTTAAGCTGTTCTGACGGATAAGACCTCAGTCTACCCATTTTCTCTGTAATTAAAAAATATTCTCATCATAGCAAAGTGTGTAAATGAGCCTGAGATTTTTTGGAGCATATATAAAACACTGACCTCCACCCTCATTACCAACACCAGAAAAGTGCTCCCATAATCAAAGCACTCTTCAGACGGGGAGAGAGGGAGGTATGCCAGCGGGGCTGTTTCAGGAAATTAACTCATTTTTTTAGCGCTGTCTTACCCATGACCACTCTCAATCGCGTTTAGATCATTTAGATAAAAAAAAAAAAAAAAAACATTTTCACGGACAACTTTTGATCCAACCATGGCAAGTGATAGATCTATCTGGACAGTATTATCTATGACAAGTTAGGACATAATTACATAACTACACTACACAGCTTTTGCAAATGTTTTCCAAGCAAATTACCAAGACAATGTATGAATTTGTGATGGCTTGTTGTGTCTGCAGCTATTCTGTATTATGGAATGCATTTTTGTGAAAGTTTTCTTTATCTAGAAAGATGTTGACTACAGAAGGTCCTCACGTAGAATACAGCAATTTTCAGAATTCACTGGGTCAGTAGTATAGGAAATTAGAAATATATCTTTTCTGCATGTAATACACATCAAACATTTCACATCAAAGACATTCAAAAGCACTCGGCAAAGACTCAAATTATCTGAAGGCATTAAAATCTCACCAATAGCCTACTTTTTTAAACTGAAACAAAAAGAGAAATAGGGCCACATGGCCACTTACCAATTATTATTAAGGACTACTCTGTCGGCAAGTAATGTGAACTCACTTTGTTTTGCATGATAGCATAAAGCATAACACACAACAAATGGGAGATATTCATTAGCATAAAATAAGTATTATAAAGGATAATATGTGTTGCCAATGAATCAATGAAGAGACTAAACAAAACAATTGCACTTATGCAAAATAATTCCTCCACCTCATATTTCAATGCTTTTGAGGGCTATGTCCTGTTTTCATTTTAAAGAACTCCCCTAAAAGTTATTTTGACCTCTCCTCCATGCTAGGGTATGTATATGTTGTATACCTTATTCTCGATGGCCTGTGGATTCAGTGGTTTTGAAGTAATCTCTCTGTACACATATGATTTCATCAACCAGTGCAGTGATAAAGGTATTTGGATGGGCTGTCATTATTGAGTATGCATCCAATCAAGTCATTATTCAACGGCTCATGCAACACTGTGATCCATGCCTCCTGCCTACAGTGGCAACACATTGCACATCATAATGAACACATTAATTATTTAACACCTAATCTTTGATAATAGGGCAATTAGCACATGCATATTGCAGACTTGCTAAAGCTTATTACAAAGCCCAGCCATGAGCTTTGTAATGAAGTTCTGCTTTAATTCCACTGAATTAGTCATGGGGGAAGTGCATGTCAAAATGCACTAAAGATGAATGCTTGGATATGATGTATCTCTGATATGTCGTAAAATTTGCAACCTGACAACTTAGCATCTTTTGTCTCAGGTTTATGCAAATGCACATACCTTATTTTCTAACTTGTTATCTTTAAACAGTATAACTCCATGTGAGATTTCATTTCAGCTTTTGCAGTGTGTCTAATTGTACAATTAATTAATACAATATTCAATGTGACTGCCTTTTTCATTATCTGATGTATTTTTGCTCACACCATTTCTCTTTTTAACAGTTTATTAAAGGTGGTTGAATATAAAACCATGTGAAACTGTGTGAAACTCTGGTGACATTCTTCAAGAATAGCCCAACAGCTCTGAAAACATCTTCAAAATTATGTGTAGAAGATTCATTTACTGGCAGCAGAAAATTACTCCCTCAGAGTGGAGGAAAATGGTCCACCGGAGAGTGCACCATCTTATTGAGTCATGCTCCCTGAGCGCCACTCTTAGCACACTGTTCATGTGTGGAAATGACAGAGTTCCTGGAAGGACTGAATAAGAGCAACCTAAAAAAATGATCAACAGACCATGTTACAGGACCCCTAGTGCCCACATGTCCCGTTACCCTTGTGTGACCTAAAAAAATCCATGTTTCCAAAACCACAGTCATGGTTGCACAGGATGCAGTTGGTCACTAGGGCGATT
Organism: Alosa sapidissima; assembly: GCF_018492685.1. NCBI lineage: Eukaryota > Metazoa > Chordata > Actinopteri > Clupeiformes > Clupeidae > Alosa > Alosa sapidissima. The sequence continues at coordinate 26,407,543 of NC_055957.1, read as the reverse complement.
CAGAAGTCAAATGACCCCATACTGAGCCAACGAGTGCTACCTGCTTGAAAGAAGAGGCCTGCTGAGAAGGACTGCCCACAGGTTATCATGACACATGCGTTCACTACAGCTTCCTGCATGGGGGCTTTGGACTTGTGGGGGCAGCCGTGGCCTACTGGTTAGCGCTTCGGACTTGTTACCGGAGGGTTGCCGGTTCGAACCCCAACCAGTAGGCACGGCTGAAGTGCCCCTGAGCAGTCGGGGAGCAGTGAGGAGTAGGTGCCTGCTCCACAACACCCATACATTTATATGTATGGGTGTTGTGGAGCAGAAGTGTTGCTGCTTGACAAGTGGTTGGCCTTGGTTCGATTCTCAAGTCTGCTGTTATGTAGATTAGTTAAAACCAGACTCAGTCACTTTGTGAATAGAGTCTGGGGACTCACAATTGGAAAATGTTTGTAACACTAAAATGGTGACAGGTATAGACTCTGGTTAGGCTGGACCAAAGATTTCAATCATATTGATCAGGGATTCCAGTTACTTCCTACTTTGCCTAAAATTTACAAATTGACCATAAACAGCATTGGTAGTCAAGAAACAATGTCTGCAGGCCGCCTACCTTTACTGTAAATATGTAGGCTACACATTCTTCCGACTGCAATTTTTGACAGCGTTGCTACTACCATTTACCACAGTCACTTTCGATTTCGAAACCATAGCGTCACCCCCTCTCGTCGTGGATTGGCCTGACTTTTTGGGGTCTGATGGAAGTGTTAGTGAATTATGGTGTTCCAGACTAGTATCTCCCCGAAAGGTGTGGCCAGGCTAGCTGTTATGAGTTCTTTAAAAGCGTCTGCTAAGTACTTTACTTTACTTTTTAGTCTAACGTTTCTGATCTCTAATGAGATTACATGGGAAACTTATTTGACTACATTCCTTCACTCAACTGGCATTTTCCCTGTAAACACTAAGGTCATGGTTGGATTCTTATCACATTTAATCTTAGAGAGTTTAAGTGATAAAGGATTCTTTATTGATAAAGCATAATTCAGCCATCAAATTATTTAGCCCAAATTAACTGATATAAAAATCGCCATGAGATCAATGATGATGTACATTCATTTTCAGATGTGTGTTCACATACTGTGATCATGCAGCTGCTGGCGTGTGGTAATGCTGTGATGGCGCCACTATCCCTGGGCCTTGGAGTCGGGCAGATAAACGAATCTCGGTTTCTTCTCAGCGGTATGCATAGCACTTTTCATTAATCAAACTTTTGAAATTTTTCACCGAGCGATCCCTCAAACCATGCAACTTCAAACTCTAACCTCAGACAGAGATCAGACTGTGTTTCCAAAGAGGCCCTGGGGGGGTGGGCCTCCTGCCCTAATTAACCCACTTAGATTGCATCGAGTCAGTGTCAACACTCAACAATGCCTCTTATAATCTGCCAGCACTACATGTATGTGGGATGTGAGCATAACTCAAATCTGAAACTTGGGAAAAAATGAGTTCAGGAATTGAAGAGAGTTCTTATTCGAAACTATGAAACGAATAGGCCATTTGCATTTGGAATACGTGGTGGAAGTGATGTCTTGGCAAACTTTTCCACAGTTCAGAAGATTATGCTTTACCTTCTCCATCAGTACATTTTTTATAGGGCTAATAATAAAGCCCAGCAGTGCCTTCAGCTTCAGGTTTGAGTGGTCCATTTTCCCTAAGTTTAAACTGATTTTACATGACTGAGAATGCACTTGACATTCACTCCCGTGTTCTTGAGGGAAACTAAAAGAGCCTTCCCTTGCAGCTGCTTCTCTGAAAATGACAGGCTTTGTCAGTATTCTTTTGATAATAGCTCCACATTTACACTTCACTAAGCTTGCTATTTGTGATTGCATTTACCCATTGTGCCTCTAGTCCCTCAATTTCATCCTCATGAGGACAGTGTGTTGAATCAGCCAGGTGTACTTCCACTAAAAGGACTTCAATGATTGCTGGTCCCATTCATGCTATTTAATGCTGAGAAACATGGAACCATGCACTGTGATCAACACATTCATGTTACTATCAAAAGCCATCTTTAAGTAATTGCTCTTCATTTTTCACAGATCAACTCACCTAGAGACTGTGATGCAATTAAGGATAATGGGTATTATGTAAGATTGATGAAACTTGCCATTTGATAAGTCTAATCTTTAAAGGGCACAAAAATTACTCTGACATGCCATGATGTTCTGTTGCTCCTTCAACACAGTTCTGTACTGTACATCTTTTTAGTCATGCATATTCTGGATGTATATGTGTTTCTCATCTCCCATCTTCATAGATATTTGATGCCATATATGCGATAAATGGAAGCATAATAACATCGATGGCTATTTTTTAGCTGCATGCTCGTGTCATTAAAACTTAAAAGATAAACCATGGATCATAGAACTAAAAATGAGACAAAATGTTGCTCATTAATTTGAATGGATTTTACTCGTAAACACGTTACTCATTTTGAAATATTTATGTGCAATTCATGAAATATTCATTTAAAAACATAGAATCAAGGGAGAAATATGAAGGTCTCACCAGCTTGCAAATTAATTTGTTTGGAGTACATGACAATAAAAAAATTTTTTTGCATCTACTGTATGCATCATGACAGGGTATAACAGTGCATTGGCCAATGTAATTACTACCATCATGGAGTCATTTATTAGTATAAATAACCAACATATTATGATGTACTAATCTCACATGTCAGGCAAACCAGTGTATTTTCTGGTCAAACTACCTGCCTGGTTTGCTTACAGCGGTAGGGCGAAGCTTTATGTCTGATGCTATACAAACCAATGATGATCCTGAGCTGAGCTCTTTGGCAACCTGACAGAACCTTTGACAGAAACATGGATGCAACCTTCCTGCTGATGTCACACTGACAGCCTGCCTGATGTGGTCAGAAGGCTAAAACTTTCCATTTTTTTAGTATATAGATGATAACTATGATGCTTCATCTTTGTCGTTGTGGAATAAGGCAGAAATGTGTCCAATGATCCTTTTCATAAATGTATGAGCCCTCATACCACTTTCCTCTGAGCCTAATCATGAAGATGTGCATTGTATCAGAAGATCTCTGAGATCAGATGGAATGTTCTTAAGTTCTTTTAACCTCAGGGAAGTTCATTTGTAGGTTTGCTGTGCAGTTCTCGAAGAGATGAGTACGATGAAGACGTGGTTATCTTATGCAGTAATACAATAGAGAGTTCTGGCACAGATGGGAGCAGCAGCTAAATGCTGAATGCTGTGTGTTTTGAAATGTTTTGAAATCAGAGGAGGGGCTGGTAACATTTGCTTCTCTGCTCTGTCTGCGTAAAAGTAAGGGCTATTGATAAAACCGCAATGCACTCCACCATACAATGGAGTCAGTGCTCTTCAACTTAAATAAAAATGAGGTGAATTAGAGGAAGGACATCCTGAATGCAGGCTAAAGGTTCAGGCAAGTGGCCAAGTGGTTGATGCTGGAATTGACAGTGAATTAAGTCTCTGTGGCGTGACCTTGAGTGTGACCCCATGAACAGTGGAAATGCAAGGTTTCAGGGAGAATCCTGGACAGTACAATATGAAGCTAACAGTGGGACTTTCATATGAGCTACTCACCATTTTCAGGTAGTAGAAAGAGCTCAGGGTGGTCAGTGACATAATAAAGGGTGAAAGAGAAGGGTTACAAAGAAACCCAATATGGGGATGAGAACTCACCATTATATAAGCTGAATAATGTGCACACACACACACACAGAAAGAGAGTGTATTTTAGAGTTTTGGAGTTTTATTTGTCTGCATGGATGCATTTTTGACATTTTGCAGCATGCTGTGAGAATTTTGTTTTTGTGTTTCCTATTTCTCTCTCCCTCTCTCTCTTTCACTCTCTCAGTCAAGTACAGCTTCATTTTAAGTTTAATTTACTGATAATTCTAGGAATAGGATGGTACTCTTTTGTTTCATTTCATATCAGACATCAGTTACCATTTTATCGTTTAATCTATGTCTGGAATACGGGGAGAGAAATGTCACTGTCATACTGCTGCAAACTTGGGCGTATTAAATTAAAAATTAATGACCCACTCTATCACATGTCATTAAATCAGTTAATTATGTCCAACCTCAGTCTCTTAATATCACTCTGTCAGGCTGATAAGATACACTTCAACATTCAAATAAGAGGGATTGTAGGTGAGACCATGGGCCTCAGTGGACAGCTACTGGCATGTGAAAGCACTGTCCTTCCCAGTGTTTCACTGGCCCTCATTACTAAACCCTGCACAGACTCCAAGACAGTATTCAACCACTGTGTTGGCCTGCCGCTGCCAGCCATGCTATGTGCTACTCACCACCATCAATTATCAATCCATTAGCACGCCAGCCTCATTTGGAAGGCAGCCATTTTGTGGCAGTGGACCATTAGTATTATTCCCCCCATAAGATGTTCCTGGAGAGTTTGCTGCAAAAAGTACTACTGATTGTGTCTTTGTCAGGGGTTCTGGCATGGAATATTGGTCCCTAGAAACTGGGGTGTGGCATGTTATGGATGACGGTTTCCAGAATGGACGTATTTGAAACCTTCACAGTTTTAGAATTTGAATAGAAGCCTCTTCTATTTTCTAGTTTAATTAATGACCTCCCAGAAATATGCTCAGACTGTCACATCGTTATTTCCCAGATTGAGTAGGCTATGCACTACAATCAAACTTTGATGTCATTCAAAAGTGATTCTCTTCCAACAAACTTTTATTAAAAGAAAAGTAATTCAGTATGCTTTTGCCAATAGATTTGCACTTCGGCACTAAGCCAACAAAATATCAATTAATTTTGTAGATGGCCACTTGAGAAAGTCGAAGAATTCAAATACTTGGGCCTTTGGCTTGACTCACAACTTTCTTTTAAAGACTCACATTAGTTCTATTGTAAAGAAGATAAATTGCAGCTTGATAACATTATACCGCTCAATTAGCTTTACTCATTTACTCAACTATGCTGACATTGTCTATCAGAACACATGAGATTCAAACCTTCAACCACTGAATGTAGTTTATAATAGTCTCTCAATTTGGTTAAGGTGTCCCTGTAGAACCCACCCTTGTTATATGTATGAGTCACTGAATTTGCTACCACCTAAATCTGGAAGACAGTTTCATCGGCTACAGTTTATTTTTCAAATGTAGTTTCTTTAAAGGAACCGTATGTAAGAAAAATATGTCAATTAATCATAAAATGGCCCTGATATGTCACTAGACATTAAGAAATCATGTTCATTTCAAATACTTATATCACTGACAACAGTAGTCCAGCCAGGATATTGTCATTTAAAAAGTGAAGTTGCAGACCTCAACTGTTGTTGATGTTGTGTTTTGTCATGTCATGTTGTGTTTTGAACTGATGCGCCACCCTCCATCTATCTACTAATCACGAAGTCAGTAGTGTTTCGCCATCCGTGTGTGCAACCTCGAGTCAGGGGGAGGGGGAGGGGATACACCGCTCTTCAGTATTTTGAAAGTGATTGCAGTACCGGTTTTGGCCACAATCTTACATATGGTTCCTTTAATTACCCATCTTACCTAAAACAATATCTAACTAGATGTACCACATAGCGGTACAAAATATGACCGCCGCTCAGTCCTGTACATCCGTTCCGCGAAAATAAATCACACTTCAATTTGTCTCCATATTTTACTCCATCCCCCACTCTTGAAACTTTTGTGTATGCTTGTTTGGCATGCCTGAGTGTGTGTGTGCGGCTGCACAGAAAGTAGCCTACTGGTGCTGAAAAGGTGAATAGATTGTAGAATAGCCAAAGAAGATGTAGCATTGTTATAAAACCTTTAAAATCTCTAAACAATCACAAGTAGGGCAGTTCATCACAGTTCATCCATTGCAACTGGATTGATGAAAGGTCACTTACACCTGTAGGCTACATTGTATTTGGGAAAAGCAAAAGGTATCAGCATAATGTTATTTATTTATTTATTTATTTATTTATTTATTTATTTATTTATTTTTTATGTATTTATAAACAAAAACATCTCTGTCAGTAAACAAAACTTGGCATGCATTCGGAGGGTGTCATAATGATCCTACACTTTTAATTTCGTGCAGTTTTGACCTTGTCAGCCAGAGTTATTGTGATGAAAACACCTAATTTTTTGCTTTTTAATTTTTAACTAGGTGGCGCTATACATGAAATAAGTGGTAATGGGATGGGTTGACATGCCCCCTTAAGACCAACATACATAAAAAAGGTGGACCTCCTAGGCCCTACGGTTCTCGAGATATTCACAGAAAACTGTCTCCGGCCACCTACAGGCCAGTTGGTGTATAGTAACATAAATTAATTTATTGTGTGGCCCCCCATGAACGGAATTCCACAAAACTTGGCGTGGATACAGAGGGTGTCATAATGATCCTACACTTCCAATTTCGTGCAGTTTTGACTATGTTAGGTCACAGATACCTTCAATTACAACACCTCATTTTTACTTTTTTGTGTTTAACTAGGTGGCGCTATACATGAAATGAGTGGTTATGGAATGGGTTGACATGGCCCCTTGAGATCAACATACAAATAAAATGGTCCTCCTAAACCCTACGGTTTTTGAGATATTCACAGAAAACTGTGTCTGCCCTACCCTACTTTCGGGGGGTCCAGTCCAGCGGGGGGGCTACAGATCAAAACGAAAAACGATGGTTCCATGCTATCCATGTGGGGTTACATGCCCACCAAGTTTCGTGTACCCCGGGCATTTGGGCATGCGAAAAAAAAAAAAAAAAATCTGACTAAACCTATATGACCGCCGCTTCGCTGCGCGGCGGTCATAATTCCTTACAGGTCACCATATAGCTTAAGACATACTGAGCATCCTTGCTTTTATGTTTCCAATATATCTAAAGAAGATGGGCGACGTGCCTTTCAATTTAAAGCCCCCTCAGAATGGAATAACTTGCCCAGTTGTCTGAGATCTATCGCCTCTTTCTATTATTATGACCGCCGCGCAGGTTTTTTTTTTTTTTTTTTGTCTTTTTCGCATGTCCAAATTTCCGTCAAGGATTTCCGGGACACTGAAAGACCGGGGTAGACGAAAGTTGGTGGGCATGTAACCCCATATGGATAGCATGGAACTATCGTTTTTCGTTTTGATCTGTAGCCTCCCCGCTGGACTGGACCCCCCGAAAGGAGGGTAGGGCAGACACAGTTCTCTGTGAATATCTTGAGAACTGTAAGGTTTAGGAGGACCTTTTTTTTTTTGTATGTTGTTCTCAAGGGGCCATGTCAACCCATTCCATAACCTCAACCCATTCCTCATTTCATGTATAGCACCACCTAGTTAAACACAAAAAAGTAAAAATGAGGTGTTGTAATCGCAGGTATCTGTGACCTAACATAGTCAAAACTGTACGAAATTGGAAGTGTAGGATCATTATGACACCCTCTGAATACACGCCAAGTTTCGTGGAATTCCGTTAATGGGGGGCCACACAATAAATTAATTTATGTTACTATACACCAACTGGCCTGTAGGTGGCCGGAGACAGTTTTCTGTGAATATCTCGAGAACCGTAGGGCCTAGGAGGTCCACCTTTTTTTTGTATGTTGGTCTTAAGGGGGCATGTCAACCCATCCCATTACCACTTATTTCATGTATAGCGCCACCTAGTTAAAAATGAAAAAGCAAAAAATTAGGTGTTTTCATCACAATATCTCTGGCTGACATGGTCAAAACTGCACGAAATTGAAAGTGTAGGATCATTATGACACCCTCCGAATGCATGCCAAGTTTTGTGAACTTTCGTTCATGGGGGGCCTTACAATAAAATAATTTATGTGTACTTTTAGTGACCGTACACCAACAAGGATTCCCGGGACACTGAAAGACTGGGGTACATGAAACTTGGTGGGCATGTAACCCCACATGGATAGCATGGAACCATCGTTTTTTGTTTTGATCTGTAGCCCCCCCGCTGTACTGGACCCACAGAAAGGAGGGTAGGGCAGACACAGTTTTCTGTGAATATCTTGAGAACCGTAGGGCCTAGGATGACCAATTTTTTCCGTATGTTTGCCTCCAGGGGTCATGTTAACCCATTCCATGTGCACACATGTGCATAAACAGATACACACGCACACACATACATTCACAGTTATCATACGTATGACACATACTCACACAGTAGACATATGTACGCATGCATGCACATGCACAAACACACATACGCAGGCAAACACACAAGCACACACACACACACACACATAAACATAAACATGTACACGCACACATGCACACAATTCAAGAATTTCTCAGAATTATGAACAGGCAAGATGGGGGTGGGGTTGTATAAAATGAATTTTACATGTGAAATCTATGAACTAATCATGTTTTGGTACTTGTTGTCTAGCAGATACCAGTGAGAATTGAGTGTGGATAATGCAATTTAGTGAGACAGTTAGAATCATATAGGCCTTTCAGCGTGATTTATTTTTGTGGAAAAAATGTGCTGGACTGGGCGGCGGTCATATTTTGTACCGCTCTGTGGTACATCTAGTTTTAGGTCATTACTTCTTACTTATCTGCTAACAAGCTGCTCTTGCTTCTACCTACTTTTGAAGTTATCTTTTCCCTCATTAAATTTCCCTTAAATTTATTGTAACCTGTAACTGGCATAAGTTGTTGTTAACAAAGAACCAGTAGGCGAGGATGTGGTTAGGTGTTGCAGAGCTTCTGTGTGAATATGCATGAGTGTATCTGTGACTGTCTTGTGTACTTTATTGTTTTTCTGTGTGTGTGTACGAAAATTAGATGGCCCATCTCAAGGGGTTCATCCTGTGAATAAACTTCAAACTTCATAAAACTTCATAATGGATCTGACATTTCACAGGAAACAATGCCACTGTAGTTTGTTGAGAGTATTTTATATCAAATTATTTTGAGTGAATGTAATTTTTTTGTGGCTTGCTAGGAACAATTCAGAATGAAGAGCGCCACATTAAAATGCGTCTAAAAAAATCCCCTGTGGAGGTTACTGAATGATTTCATCATTTGACATCAGGGCAGCCAAGCAAATTAGAGCAGAAGGGTGCACAAAGGCAGCCTGTGATGGCTGACGGGCAGGCTGCAAGCTTTTCCGCGACAGCTGAATTTGGTGCATTTCCCTCGCTCAGGGCAGCTGAGTCAGTGACCAGAGCTCATGGTGCACCGCACATGCGCCCGTTTGGCCTCAGAGCCAGAGCCATGCTCTCGTTAGCCACATAGTGCCTCCATCTTCCTCTTTTTTTTGGATTCACCCACATGCAGGAGACCTTTGTTTGTCTCCTCTCCCTTAAGCCACTGATAAAATGCAACAAAAGCTTTCTGCACAGGAACAATAGCAATAAGAGAGTTTGTAGCCCTCTTAATTTAATCAGGGGCTACTCAACAGCAGGAATAATGTGTGTGTCCTACTTTGTATGGATTCATTTTTCTTAGAATGTTTGTGGTCGTAATCATAACAAATCATCTCCAATCCTCAAAACAAGAAAAATATTTATAATAATGTAGAAAATCTAGGACACCCCCTGAAATTTTGACCCGCCCCCCCAAATCCAAGATTATTCTTGAATTTGATCTGTCTGCCCAGAAAAGTCCCAGAAATGTTTAATGCCCCTTCTGCTGTCTAGATGTTTCTGAAGCTAAACAAAAAATCTCTTTTGATCCCCTTTCATACATTGTGGTGTTTTTAGGAAATTCATCATAATATGGTGAGTCTAAAATGCTCAATGCAATATGTTATTACAGATACATGACCTTAAGGGTAGCAGGGTTACAAGGGTTTAAAAAAATATATACTGGAGATGGCTCCAAGGTTTTGAAAAGCTGTTTTTTGATGTTGTGCATATGAAAATTGATTTAATCATATGAATGAGATATGGAATTCCTGAACTTTATCACCACCACCACCACGCAATCACAGAATTTTTTTTAAAAACGACATTAATCAGTTCCCACTGGAACAGCTGCTGCTTATTTTATGTGTGCTGTGGGAAAACCGGACCACTCCCGTGATAAGATGGTGACATTTACACTGGAATTACCTGACTTTATTATCCCACTTTTATTGCTGTATAGATACCCTTACAGTGAACAGCACTGTCTTTGTGTGGAACGGCTGAGGTTATAGAGTAAATGAGGCCTACGACTTGAGCCACATCTCCCAAAAGGGAGATATTTTTGAAGATCATTGTGAAATTATATTGTTTTCGATACTCTCATTCTGTTTTATGATTGTCTTTGTGCAGGAATTCCTGTGGGACGCAGGGCTCAGTTGTTAGAGCTGAAAGAGTATTGGCTCAACTAGTAAAATTGGAATGGTAAAGTCATATGAAGGGTGGCTTACATAAATATTTTATCTGTGTTTGTACAAGAAGCACTGGGAGAACCTCCAAAGCACCATCCACCATCTTAGCTCTTTGAAGATGCATGAAACGGCTGACCCTGGAGGGATCTAGGAAAGCTATAAAGCCTAAATAACCACACAGCTGACCTCAACAACCCCAATCTACCTTCTCACCCCTTTCTCAGTGTTCACACTTCACTGAGAATTCACTTCCCTAAACTGCAGCCATGTCCTACTGCCCCCCTACAGCACCCCAGCGGCACAATACCATCTGACCCCCTGTCACCTCTCTGACGTCAGGCCACATATTATTATTGGCCTTCGTGCAGTTTGGTTCCCTAAGGCCTCGGGAGAAAACCCCTTTCTCATCAAGTGTGGAACATTACACAGACCCGAGTCCAGTAATGATTTAAGAGGACATGTTTACCAGGCTTGTGAAAAATTCCAGAATTTAATTGAAACTGGCTCTTAAATTCCAATTCAATTCTTGAATTTCACTTGCATTTTAATTGAGGTAGCAAACAGGAAGCAGAATTGCAATTCGAAATGTGCACAACCCTGATGTTTACAGCATCAGACTCCTGTAATACCACAAGTCCTGTCCAATATCTCGGTAATGGGAATTTTCTTGTATTGTGTTCAGGTTATGGACATTAGAAATGTGGTGAGAGGTGATCAAATCCAAACCTAAAATACTGTATTTCATTACAGTATGCAGTACCCTCCAGAATTATTGGCACCTCTGCTAAAGTTGACTAAAAATAGGTAAGAAGTAATGACCTAAAATAATAGAAAGAGGCGATAGATCTCAGACAACTGGGCAACAAATAATCTGTTGGTGATTTATTGTAATCTCACAATGAAAACAATGAGGAAAAATCCAACCTTGAAGGGAAGCAAATTTTTTGGGGGAAAAAGGAAAATCTCATAAAGAAATAAATATTTTTAACAAAAACACTTTCCTCACAATTATTGGCACCCCTGCTTGTAGCCTCCCTTTGCCAATAAAACAGCTTGTAATATTCTCATACATAACAAGGGATTTAAGACCATTTGTCTTTATAAAATCTCCCCAGATCATCCAGATTCCTAGATACACACTTATGCATTCTCCTCTTTGACTTACCCCACTATTTATTTATGAAGTTTAGATCAGAGGACTGAGATGACAATGGGCAAAGTTTGATTTTGTGTTCAGTAAACCATTTTTGTTTTCATCTGGAAGTTTGTTTTGGTTCATTGACCTGATGAATGATCCAATCATGACTTACTTTTAGTGTCTTGGCAGAGATGGACAAATTTCCTTTGAAAATGTTCAGGTTTTTCTTGGGGTTCATGATACCGTGCACCTTAATGAGGTTCCCAAGGCCTTTGGGAATAAAAACAGCCCCACAATATCACAGCCCATCCACCATTGGGTTCTTTTCAGTATAGTCATTCTTCTATGTACGGCAAACACACCTAAAGTGTTTTTTGCCAAAGAGTGCAATGTTCATTTCATCTGACAACAGACCACACTTCCAGACAAAGTCACTGTACCATCCATTTATTCCTGCCGTATACATTTGCAATTAAATGACTGGACAGGCTTTTACCAGGCTTGCCCTCATAATAATCTATTAGCAATGAGGTCACTTTTGAATATTTTTGGGGGGACTGGTGACCCCAAAACGCAAAAAAAAAAAAAAAAATCTGCAACTCGCCAATAGCGGTTCTTATGGAATTTTTGCCTATCTTGCCATCCTCCATACTGTACCTGGGGGAAAGATAACCATGGGTCTTTGTTCACGTATGTTTGTCACATTTCCAGTTGATTAGAACCTTTTAATCATTATTTTAAGTGTAAATATAGGCATTTTCAACAAAGTTCCTAGTTTTTCCCTGACTTACAAATGTCAACACACTTTCTTTTTCTATCTGATTAACTTAAAGAAGTTGAAATTAGATAAGAAAAATGCTTCTGTTACATTTTGCATATAAGATTTTTCTAGGGGTGCCAATAATTGTGAGCAATGTGTTTTTGTTAAAAACTATTTATTTTCCATTTTCTCAGAATAGGCTTGCTTCCCTTCAAGGTTGGATTTTGCCTCATTGTTTTCATTGTGAATATCGCCAAAAGATTAGTTTTTATACCTGTTTTTAGTCAACTAGTCAATAATTCTGGAGGGTACTGTAGTTAAATTATACTGTGATTAATAGTTTTCATTGCAGAAGGAACATTATTTTAAAGCTGTAGTTACAAGAACAAACCTTGCAAATGTTATGGACATATCAGTGAAAACAATTGAGAACAGTATACAAATATTGCATTCTTGTGTTAGTTGACTGCAGCGTCCAGTCATCTCAAATGTGTCTCAGACCACTGTCTTTTAGTAAGGACTATAGCATCTGCCTCCCAGGTCAGAGAACAGGTGTAATGAGGTGTACTTAAAGTTCACCTGTGGGGAAATCTGGGATTGGCGGCCCAAGTCAGGGGCTCTCGTTCCTCATGCGCACACGGCAGCTGTGATGGAGTCATTCTGGCTGTGATCTGTGTGCTGGGGTTCAGCCACGAGGCGTCAGTATGACATGCCCCCCTCCCTTCCCCCCCTGACAGCCCAGACTCCTGGTCCACTGTGACATTTCTCCAGGTGGCAGAGGAAGTGACCACATGACCAAACAGACCGTTTTGTCATTCCCTTATGTGGACTACTGTCTCTTTTCTTGCACAATGACTTTGAAAAGCAGTAGGTGCGATGGCCAATGTCACAGCTACATAGCCAGAAAAAAGATTCTAGTGTTCCTGTAACCTGTGTCTGAGTGTGTGGCCTGGAGCTGTGTGATACAGGAGATATAGGAAATGCAGTGGTCACAGGCTGTCAAATATTATTGCATTTTGGGGAGAGTATTTGGGGAACTGAAATTACACACTGTCTGAATAAAACATAACATTTTACAGGCACACCAGAAGGAAGGAAGTGTGCAGACCAGAAATACTCTGAGGACACTGATGGAGAAGTTTGCAAAGGTTTTATTCAGGTTTTAAAATGGATAAATTATGTAGCTTAGCTCTAAGTAACTTTATGTTGGTGCAGATTTGGTGGTCACAGCTAGTGGTTATCATTAGTGACTTCAGTTCAGTTGCCTGCCTCTATGTAAGACTTTACCCTCAGGGAGGAAAATTCCATGAGCTGAAAGCTGGGGACTCAGCTTTGGGGTAAAATCCCTACAATATATAAACATTTGACCAAGAAATGTCTTCTTTTGGGCTAAGCTACAGTATTACCACATTGTAGATGTCCTCAAAAGCAGCTGCTTTAAAGATTCTAGTAAAATCTGTGAAGACGTACATGTTTGTGATCTGTTCCACCAGACACACATGGCAGGCTTTGTGTACGTTGACACAGATTACCAAATATTCCCCACTTTAACCTAATGAAAAGCTAAGTCAGAACGTCAAATGCAGCAGAGAGGAATTGAATTAATACCCATTAGGGTACAGAATGACATGTCCACTGCTTGTCCCTTTTTTTTCCCCCATCCTCCGAAGAAGCGACCATCTGGACAGTCTGCCCAAGTGAGGAGTGACAGATCCGACATGACCTTGGCGTGTTCTGCGTGGGGAAGGCTCACGCGGCTCACGCAGCGGACATGCCCTGAAGGCAGATCAATCCAGTCGCACGCTCAAGGTGAGCCGCAGCTCACACGCTGATTGGCAGGAAGTGGGAAGAGTGCCACCGCGGTCCTCCTCCTAAGTGAAAAAATAGACACTTCCCCTACGCGGCTCTCCTCAGGGGTAAGAGAAGAGAAAATAATAATAACTAGAAAAAGAAAGTCTGTCCTCTTTCTGTACTCCCCACGACACCCCCTTTAAGAACCTATACACACATTTTCATTCTTCTGTCAGGTTTTATTTAGCTACTTTAAACTCACCCAAAGGTAATGCCAGTTTTTGCCAGTTACTTGTTGTGTTAATTACCATGCATGGCACAACTTTCACAATTCATCTATTATTCTACATAAACATGACCGCAAGCAGAGCATGTACATGTATATGAATGAATACAGCTCACATAAATGTATTTAAGATGCTTCTGACAGACGTCCTCATAAACAGCACTGGGCAGCCAGGGATGGGCAGGTGTCTCCGAGACGCTCTGAAACACGCTGCCATTTCTGTAGCCGCCTATTCCACACACCCCGAAGTGTGTCCTCAATGACAGATGGCAGTTTTTACAGGGCTCATAAAGACAGGCTGCGAGCTGGCAAGAGAGCCAGCTTTTATGGAGGAGAAATCATCACTGCTCATTGTCACTTTACGAGCTACAGTGGGCCTGTGTAGGGTGCAGGGGAAGGACATAGGCTGCATGTGTTAATCTGGGCCTTTCTTGTGACTTGCCTCCTGAAGTAGTATGTTGTGATTTGGGAAATTCAGGGCTGCTACAGTATATGCTATACAGTATCTATATGAAGCAATGCATATGATCTACAGGTCATATGGGACTCAAACCTAATTTACAGACTGACAGCGTCACCAGTATTTGGATAAATAACTATCATCTCTTTCCTAGAGTGCATTCATACTTCTTATTGCACTGGTCGGTAAAAGCAGATCTGCATGTGTGAAGTCACTGCCTATAGGGGCTCTTTGTGATCTCTGGGTTGAGCTCATATTTCATCTTTTAGCATATGGCCAATAATGACCACTCAAGGAGGTGCTGCTTCCTACATTTATTACAGCCCCATGCTAATGATAGTGTCTCCAAATGAGACTGTCTTGCTCTTTTCAGTGTGTCTGTGTGTGAGTGTGTGTGTGTGTTTCTGCAAATGTATGTGTGTGTTTGCGCATGTCTGTGTGCATGTGTGCTCCCCTTTTGCAATTTTTTTTCTTTCAAAATGGAAAGCAGTTTTTATAATGGTTCTTTTTTTACAAATAAATCAAACACTGGCACTGACAGGCTCTGGGAAATGTCTGGTTCTAAATGATCTTCTGGGAAAACAGCCTCTGGGGGCAAGCATTTCCTTCTGATATGACAGGAACTGAATCCACTCTGTGCTCCACCTAACCCTCGGTGACTTCCACATACTTGACAAATGAAGGGCGAATGTGTAATGGCCTATTTGAGACTTCGTGTGACGGATAGGTACATCAATCACCAGCGTCATTATTTAGTAGGGTCCTAGTACAGCAGTGAGAGATTTGGTGAAAAGTAGGTCATTGGATTTCCTTGTGGGTGGCTGTTTGAGCTTGTGATTCACAGTAAAATATTTTTTTCAAGGACCCATTTAATCTATTTCTGTTTTTTTTATCATTTGATTAAGATATTTTATTTTGCCCTGAGGAATTTAAAATAGAGTGAGATGAGGCAGGGATTTGGGTGAATTTTGTGAGGATTGGGGAGAGAGTTTTCTTAATATTTGTGTTTCTAACTTCACACTGTTCTTTGTCTCAGCGCACATCTTCATTTCTCTGGAGAAACCTATTTGGCATCATCTATGGCTTCCTCCCCACCACTCAACTAAACCTTCTCCTCCCCACCACTCAACTAAACCTTCTCCTCCCACACCTCACCTATTCAGCTGCTCACAGAGTGTGCCATCGCATCACACCATACAGTACAACCTAGATGTGCAGATGGATTGGATTGCTCTCCGGTAAAAGAGAACACACACACACAGACACACTCAAGCACGGAAATATTAGGTTCTGTTTTATCCTCATAAAGTCTGTGAATATGGCTTTTAATGTTGAACTGTTCATCTTCGTCCACACGGAGACGCTTTTTAGGTTAAACGCAGAGGTTTTGCTTCGTCTTGGCTGAGCGTCCAAACGAATCCTGTAAACGCACTGCCCGAAACCGCACTTTTCTGAAACCTGGTCCCAGAGTGGAGAAATCTGAAACCGTAGCCCGTTTGAATTCGTTTAGACAGCGAAACCACACATACTGCTTGCGTATCGATGCTGTCATCGCCACACCTCAGCTGCCCTGGACTTGCACTTATAGAATTGCCTAACAATACTAGTTTTCATACATGACATTACATACGATTACACTCCGTAAGATAAATATCACAACTGGTGCTGCGCAGCGCCGATAGCTTATAACTTGGTGGACTGAACACTGTTTTTTCCCGGTGTTTTTTAATGCATTCTAGCTACTGTCAGTGACGCGAGAGAACTTAAGTTATTAGGAAAGTGCGGTGTAAGTTTAGGCTACATTAATTTGTGCGTAGTGCCAGTGTCATTCATTTATTTTACATGTCTTACAACATATATACATGCATTCACAGTCGAGTGAAATCAGATATAAGCATACAAAGACGCTTAGAACTCACGTTAAGCCGATGGTAGCACACTGAATGCAAATGCGTGATTTGATTTGATGCAGGCAAAAGTATTGACTGTTACTAACAAAGGTTTTATAGCAATATTATAAATGTGGCGACAGAATAGCCTAGAACTTGGGTAAGCATTGCGTTTAGTAGCCTAATTGCGGTGATAGCCAAAACTAATGTGAATCACGGACTATCCTACAACCAAAGAAAGTAAAGGTGATTAGTAGGCCTACCTGCGTTAGCCAAATAAAGGACGGGACTGCATCCTTCACACACCGTAAAATAAAGTTTATTAGTTTTACAGTTGACTACAGTTGACAGTTCACCATCAGTCCACACAAACAATTCTGGTTTCCTTGCACTAGCCATTTTGTCATAGCCTATTCTGTCTGTTTGTAAAGCACAAACTTTGGTCAATTTCTGTAAAGAAACAGTGCCACCTATAGGCCTGGGGTATGAAGTAACGTGTTGAGTCGTGTTGAGATGGATCCGTTTGGACGCAAATATTCTTGATGCGGTTTCAGGGAAGACGGAGGAAAAAAAGATCGGTTTCGTACGTGTGGACTAGGCCTTAATGGCCTCTCTCACAATGCAAGCACAGGCTACACTACTATAAGATTTCTGCGTAAGAGTGGCTCAGCTTCTGTCTGACCTGTATGTAGGCAGTGCAATCTCTCTTTCTGGAACAATCTTGCCCACAATCTATACGCCCTACCTCCCAGAAGGACTTTCAGGCCCGGGCGTGTTTATTGCCCAGTGTTGATCAGAAGCCGCTCCGTGAGCCAAATCTAATTTCATTCATTCTATGTCTCTCCCAGGAAATAACTCAAGAAGCTGTTTATGTTAGGAGACCGGGCCCTTACACTCCCCAACAAGTTCTTGCTGAGCAGATGGCAGTGAAAGGAATGCATGTGTGCATTTGTTGTTGTTGTTTTTTCAGTGATAATGAATTCTCTCATCTCATCTGAATTTGTGGAGGGGTGAGGGCAAAAATTAATATGATGTTTGTAAAAATGAAATAGTAGTCTTGATGGTTAAACTTTAATACGTTAACATGAAGATATACACTATATAATTATGGCTGAAAGGAAACCCTTCTGTGATAACAGAGGCATTCAGAATTTTCAGTGGATGCATTTTAAAACTGTCAAGAAAAATTTCATATAGATGCTATTATTCAGTTATTGTGTAGATGCCTTACCTTTCTGTTAGAAAATGCTGAAACACATGTTGTCTTAGACCCAAAAGATATATTACATTTACAATTCTAAACAGCAAGGTGCATTAAAAAGCAGTTTTATTTTCATGATGGACAATATATCTTTTCTGCTGGCAATGCTGTTTATATTCCAACAAATAATCTAAAAAAAAAAAAAAAACAGTCATCTGAATAGACGGCCCTTTAAAGCTCTGCTGGTAATTTGCACATGAGATGGAGCACTGCTGCCCAGACTTGCTCACTGGCGTGGAGAAGTGACTCTCCTGGCCCCCAGTGTGCCAGAGTGAGGCTGGCAGGCACCGTGCCATGGCGTCTCAGCGGAGAGGAGGTTGCCGCGCCACGCCAGTGTCTCAGCACGGGCATCAGGATGGTGGTGTGCCCCCTCTGTGACCCCCTGGCCGGTGCTGTCAAGCTGAAGAGGACCCCAGTGCAGATGCGGGCAAAGATCCAGGACAGAGAGAAGGTCAAGGGTTCACTCCGACCCCACAAGGGGATGTTTTTTTTTTAGCCTACGTATTTTCCTCTGTCTGCCTCTCTCCTTCAGTCTCCTCTAGGGCTGATACAAAAGGGTGTATGCCAGGATGGAGGTCAGGTCAGAATGCACAGTCTTCACACTTCTGAGGTCCTGTCTGAGTTTAGATAAAGAATATGAATAATCACTATACAGCATCATTCTTGCTTTCTCTCTCTCTCTCCCGCCCTCTCTCTCTCTCTTTCTCCCTCCCTCTCTGTCTTTCTCCCTCTCTCCCTCTAGTGTGTGGGGGATGGAGGAGAGATTGAATGTTACTGTAACAAGCAGGCATGCAGGCAGGCAGGTAGGCAGGCAGGCAGGCAGCTCTATTGCCGTCTGTGTTTACATAAGCACATTTAGTAGAGGATTTGATTTAGATGGTGGGCACGAGGAGGGTGTAAAGCAAAGCAAAGCACAGGTTGGCTGCAAATAAGGCGGATAAGATGAGGGGGATGCTGGGATTTCCTTTGTGATTAACACACCGGCAGAGAAAAACAGGAGAAGAGGCCCAGAAGAAGATGACAACACTGCCTAGGTTCAGTTCAGGTTGTTGTGAGTGGAATTCTCAGAGAGTATGACAACTGACCAGATTGAGATTTACGCTGCATGACTATTTGTGGGTGTGATGATGCAATAGCTATGCACAGATATGGGACAATGGCACAAGCCACGCTTGGCCATTGTTAAGTTGAAATACAAATCGAGTATGATTTTAGTATTCATTCATTCATTCATTTGGATCAAAGTTTGAAAAAAGACAGAACTTCGGGTGGTTAAAACAAAACAACAATAATAATGTATATCACAGTAACACTTTGTGCCAATATACAACATTAACAGATTAAATATCACATCAAATATTACGTGTCAGCTGACAAGGCTTAATATGGCGCTTTAGACTGCCGCCTGTAAGAAGATAGGCCTGTCTTATGTACCAAGAGGTTTTTAAAAGGCAACATCCGTTATAAGTAGATTGTTTTGAAATGGTACCCAAAGTGTTAGTAAGAACAATGACAAAGATGTTCCATAAACAGCATTTGTGCTTTGGGAAAATAAAAAAAGACTTAGTAGACTTTTGGTTTTAACAGAGCAATACATTTAGGTCCCCAATCAAATTAGTTTTCCAATTCTACTTGTGTTATCGCAACAAATCCTGCCTAAAGTTTGGAGCACTTTCAGCTGATTAGATGCCAGACATCAGAGGCCTGGCAGAGAGTTTCCTCTCCAAAATAAATTTGGATGTTTGGATTTCTCCTTATCAGAAATGTTCAAGTGAAAGACTTGTTTCTTTAGTGTTTGTCGAAGAAAAAAACAAAACAACACTCTTCTGTCGTTTGCTGCAAACCATCAGAGAAATGAAACTTGAAACGTTGCCAAGTAGGTTTGAAGAATCCCCCCACACCTCTGAGTCCATGAGGTGGCATAAGAATATCTCATGTGTGAAAAATGCTCATTTTCACTTTACAAACTGTGAAATAGCTGATAAATGGCAATGTTAATGGCAATGTATTCATAATGTGTTGATAATGAGACATTTCCCACTGCATTTCCCACTGACTGAGTGCTGACCATGTCACCAGTTCTATTGTTGTCTGTAATTCACAAGGTCACCATGGAATTAACCCAAGAACTTTGTGGCAGACAGAATAATCTGTCTGCCATGAGCTTCTCCATAGGAGTGATGACAGACTTTGAAAAGGGGTATGATGTTCAAAGGGAGCCCAGCTGGATACATGCCTTATAGTAGGACAGGGTCTTAAAGTGTGCCTCCAGCCAGTGCATAGTCGAGCTAGTTGGGGGTTTAAAGGAAATCACCCCCTCAGCATATAAGGAACAAAGAAGACCTCAAAAAGCCAGAGTGAGCACCGCGCCCACGAACGCACTCATTTCGAGTGACACCGCATCCATTCTGAATTATCTGCCGCTCCTAGCACAGCGGCACCTTTACTTTTCCGGCCGACTTCTTCTGTAGTCTTGGACGATGCTGGATTATCAGGAGGACGAACGTCTCCTCGGCGTGCATTCGCCCGCCTTCAGTCTGTTCAGCATGATAAGAGTTAGCTAAGTCACCACTTTCCAGTAAAACACAACAAGATAAAGTGATCATCCAGTCCCGGGGGGTTAAATTGTGTAATCCTCATCATTGTAACTCAATTCCAGTCTCTGGCCCCCGGGCTTCTGTTCAGCACAGTAAGAGAACTGGAGATAAAACTTAGCACACAGGGCTCATGACAGCCTGATCACACTGAGATAGGACTTTCTGTTATTTTGTTCTTTAATCCACAGAGCCTTTATCTGGGGGTTTTACTGAATCGCAATTATCTGAACAGGAGGATGCTTTTGTTTACCTACTTATCGTGCTCACATTGAGAAGGGTACATGGTGACTGGTAATAACTGATTGATATTTTGCAAGGCACAGCATCTGGGTTTGTCTGTGTACAGTTGCTATCACTATCATTACATTGAGCAACACTAAAAGGTATTAGTTTAGGTCAAGTTCAGACAACCCAATATGTTGTGTTAGTGGACCTGTCATTAACATGGTTGCTTTGTACTCACATTCAAATCAAACTTGCCCTGCAAATGGTGCGTAATAAATCCTGAATCCTTGTTCATTCATGATTCAGACACTAACAAACCAATAGTTTTTGTGTGCTTAATGGATTGACCCCATTTAGCTGAGAAATGAACTTTCCTTTAATGCATGAAAAACCAGCTAATTGTTTCACCACAATCAAGTATTTTAACATTTCAAAACCACGTCATATATGCACGAATGTGATTATCTGTTTTATAACGGGTCACTGGATATCTGACATGATGTGAAACTACATCAAAGCTCTGCTTTGTCAATAGGACGCCTGGATAATCAGCGGACAGGAAATGTTCCTTCAATTACTGATAGACAAATGGGGAAAATCCGAGCGGTTCTGCTGCAGGAGAGCTCAGCCATGCTCATTAGGCTAAAATCTCGGCAACAAGCCAGACCGAAGAGGAGATTGTATTGAAAACGAGAGCAGGTTTCTCTCACTAACCCTTAGGGACCAGGCTAAACAATAAACCTGCACTGAAAATCCTTTAAAAAGAGATCAGTCTGTGTTGCAGCACTGTTTTGGAACCCCGTCTGTTAGCCTGTTAAGTGATTGCAGTAAATGTGCTTTCATTTTCATAGGGTTTACAGAATGCAAATTTTCCCTGATAACAAAAGCACACTCATCGGTTGTTCTCTGCAGCAAAATTGAACAGAAAGGCATTTTGCAGTCCAGACAGTTCAGAAAATCATTTGATATGATGTATTTAATTAAGAGGAGATCAAACAAGGGATGGTAAAGTGTTTAATTTCTCTAAATTTTAAATTCCACTTAAGATTTGGTGAACAACATTATGTCAAATTGCTGGGTAGAGTAACTAACAGAAAAGCTATTGATGGAGAAAAATGAAAGAAATGAAGCTCCATACATTGTATTGTGGAATGAACTAAAATAATCCCTTTAATTTTCAGCACTATATTTCAGATTTTTTATGAAATTCAGGGCCAACAATGACCATAAAACAGTTGTTACAGAACAATTGAAAAGGCAGACTGGGTTCCTTGTAAAGCTTCACAAGATTCTAAAAGTTGAAGTATAATGGAAATATAATTTAATTTTAGACTGAATAAAAAATAAAGTCTACTTGACCAAGATGCGGTTCCCTTGGTGCAATCAATGCCTGTCCTCCACAGTCTGCACTGAGATCTCCCACAGTCCTCTCGGAGACCCATTTCAGCACTCCTGCTAAGAGAGAGGATGGGCTTCTTTAATCTTTCTGACCTGTGGAGCCATGAATGGCCGGAGCAGCATGATACACTCAGAGTAGCCGTAGACGTCAGCCCACCTGCACACTTTCCCAATACCCGCTGTTCAGCGCAGGGATCGATATGCCTCAGAGCCGACCGGAACCATTCCTCTCTACAGCAAAGCCATGAGACTCGCTCCATTTTAGAGACCATTAGCTAGAGTTCAGAATGCTTTTAACATTTTTCTTTACTCAAAAAGGCACGCTATATATGGTTACATGGACATCGCTTGTTGAACACAAAACTGGATACACACTTCAGCATCAGGAAACCCAGAAAGCATCAGGCACTCGGACTAATTTGGTTTAACATCAGGATCATCTGAGTCGAGTACTTGAGCCGGATAAATGGTCTGGGGAAGATTTTAAGAGCCTAAAAGCCATCTGAGCAGAGCTCTACCTGTGGACCTGTATGCCAAAATGGAAATCACAGCAGCTCACCAGCATTGCACAACATCATATTCTCACCGGGATTATATCACTCTTTACTTCATGACCAATCTTCATCTGAAGATTTGGACATTAAACAGTTCCTTGAATGGAGCTTCGGGCCTTTGAGAACCACGCTAAATGAATCATGAACCACTGCTCCTAAATACTCTTACTAAATTTCACTTTCAAACTATAACTGAGCTTGATTATAAATTCCCATCGGGTGTTTTATTGCCACAGGCCCTGGCATCTCTGGCCCTATGAGCGATTACACTAAGCCCTCTGTGGCTCAGCCGTATGAAAAATACATCAGTTCAGAAATCCGCATCAGAGCCAACGTCAAATTGGTCCACTGTGTGGACCCTAGCTGTACATTTTAGGACTACTAATTAATGAATAAACTGCCATTTAGTGGATGAACTTATATGAACCCACACAACACATGCACACAGACTAGACAACACTGGGATTCACAACACTAATGACTATGTAAGCATAAGAGCAAAATAGGAGGTGTCCTAGGTTCATTACGTATCCATTTTGTAATGAGCAATACAATTAGGAGGCGATTCTGAGGGTACATTTTCCCAGTTTAAAACTGTGTATGTGTGTGTGAGAGAGAGATAGAGAAAGAGAGAGAGAGTGTGTGTGTATCAGTGTGGATGATGTGTTAAATCAATCCAACCACAGGACAAAATAGTCTGCACTTCTGAGTATCAAAAGAATGACCATGAGGTTACTCTCCTGAGAGGTTTTGTTGAACGGCATTATGTGTATGTATTTTTTTACATCTCAACCATTTTGATCATTGTCAAAAATTAAAAAAATGTAAAGTAAAAGACATGAAAACAAACAAAGTGTCCTCTGAGTTCCTTGAAATAAAAGAGACAGGAAAAATATCACATCTACTTTCATTCCAAATGGCAAGCAATGGCAGATAAGACAAGGCAGGCACATGCCAGCCGGGGTTAATGAGGACCACAGGAACTTCACAGGTTACAGTGTCAGGGAAACGAACGGCACCATATAATGAGTGACTCACAGTGGCCCACGAGCAACGAATCTGGGGAGAGAGAGAGAGAGAAAAAAAAACTCTGTCTGAGTCTCATTGTTTCTGAAGCACACAGGCAGTTATATAAATTTTACAACCCCCTCCAGCCACAACAGAGATGATGATGTTTACCTTGCACTTCCATGGTTAAAACACTGCTTGTGGTGTCAGTATAATGTTTGTTACCGTGTTTTTATCATTATTTTCATCATAACAAAAATATTACTGGAAAGAATTAATTCAGTGCTTGTAGTAAAAATGGAAAATAAAGAAACTATTAGATTTTGCCAAAACAATGAAATGTCCACCCAAACACATGCTTGACTAACACAAAATAGATGCCCACAGTACAGTTGTAAGAAGCTGACATAATGCAACATAAAAATCTCATTTATGGACAGTTAATTAAATGGCAATCCTTTCTTTTTAGAGCTAGGATAGACTATGAACATATATGGGTTGTATTCTCAGCTAAGATTGCATCGTGACCTTGAGGACATAGCTAAGTCATCACTAATAGATAACAGCTAGTCATGGTTGATGAAATACATCAATTTTCTTTACTTAGGTGAGGTTGAGTATCGCAGAAGTATCACAGAACCTGAGTCCTGCTGCACAGCATTTCAGACAAAAGTGATGGAGAAAGTAAACTATTTCCAGTCAGTGCTTTACTGTAAAACTACCACATGCAATTGAAGTCGTACTAAGCGACTAAGCGAGAGTTAGGAATAAAGCGATCATTGATGGATACTATTTGTTGCTAAGAAAAATATAGGATAGCAAATATTTAACTAACCGTCTTCTTTCTATGCAGCAGAATTTAACAAGATGCGAGTCTTTTGAAAAGTATCAAAGCCATGGAAGAGAGGTGGTTGATAAAAACCTGATATGCTCTCAGGCCTTTCATACACCAAACAGCCATATCTTCTCCCGATTCATCGTCACGAGTCTTTAAAGTAAACACTGATGGGTCTTTTCACCTTCACTTTTAACAGTGCATTTCAAACGCCATTTGAATCCTGGTGCGCATGAGAACACCTACAAGCTTGTTGCTGTCACTGTCACACGGCTCTTGATGTGTTCAAATCAGACCCATGGCGTTTGCATCATGTCACAGGGGTTCATTTGAGTATGAAGAGCCTGTTTGTCACACGCCGAGCATGCTAACCCCCCAGCTATTTGGCGCCAATTAGATCATCATTAAAGCAACACCAAAGAGTTTTTTGTACCTTAAAATAATGTTTAGAAAATTGTTTCAGTGGTTCATCAACTCGTAACAGGGTGAATGGCACTTCTGCATTCGCTTCGCGGCCCTCTATCGGCTATAACCGCACTATGTAAGTTTGCCAGATCGGGTAGCGGATCTGTAGTTCGATGGAATGAGACATAAGAAACTACAAATTTGACTTGATGTCGCAATACATCGTACTAAAATCATGCAACATATTCTACCTTGTCTGTGGGCATCGTTATTTGCAAAGCCGGCACTGGATAAACAAATTGCGTGCGTGCGACAGAGGAAAAGTTCTTTGGTGTTGCTTTAACTGCTGGTGGTTTTCGATTCACACACACCTAATGGCATGATTTAGAGAGAGACTAACAGCCAAACACAGGCAGGTGCAAGTCGTGGAACAGATGGGGACAATCAGATCTATATGAAACTCCTACTGCCTCACAATAATTGCATAATGTTGAATCTCCACTGGGGTGCCTTCAGGTTGAGCTAGTGTTATATTGGGAAAACTGAATTGAAAGACATTCTCTGATGTGTTCTAAATGATCTAACATTTGTGGTAGGAATGATAAGGACTGCTACTGTTCTGTTCTATTTATGTTCATATTTGATGATTCATATCTGGAGTACTTAAAGAAACCATAATGTATGTAAGATTGTGGCCAAAACTGGTACTGCAATCACTTTCAAATGACTGTAGAGCAGTGTATCCCCTCCCCCTCGCCCCTGACTCCAGGTTGTCGAAACACTACTGAGACTT
The DNA here is from genome assembly GCF_018492685.1 of Alosa sapidissima. Taxonomy (NCBI): domain Eukaryota; kingdom Metazoa; phylum Chordata; class Actinopteri; order Clupeiformes; family Clupeidae; genus Alosa; species Alosa sapidissima. The sequence continues at coordinate 26,381,796 of NC_055957.1, read as the reverse complement.
TGTGATTAGTAGATAGGTGGAGGGTGGCGCATCAGGCTAAAACACAATATGACATGACAAAACACAACATCAACATTAGTTGAGGGCTGCAACTTCACTTTTTAAATGACAATATCCTGCCTGGACTACTGTTGTCAGTGATAGTATTTGAAATTAACATGAATTCTTATGTCTAGAGACATATCAGGGCCATTTTATGATTAATTGAAATACATTTCTTATACGGTTCCTTTAAAGCAACACCAAAGAACTTTCCCTCTGTCGCACGCACGCTATTTGTTTATCCAGCACCGGCTTTGCAAATAACGATGTCCACAGACAAGGTAGAATATTTTGCATGACTTACAAAGTACGATGTATTGCGACATCAGATGCAAGTCAAATTTATAGTTTCTTATGTCTCATTCCATCGAACTACAGATTCGCTACCCGATCTGGCAAACTTACATAGTGCGGTTATAGCCCATAGAGGGCCGCGAAGCGAATGCAGAATTGCCGTTCACCCTGTTACAAGTTGATGAACCATTGAAACGATTTATGAAACATTATTTTAAGGAATAAAAAACTCTTTGGTGTTGCTTTAAGTCTTCTGAAATCCTTATATCACACATTGAGACATTGTGACCGATCAGAATGATCAGATCCTAATCTGTACACTATACCAACATGATATTATCTGCAGTTTCAAAAAATAAATGTGCAAATTCACAATTCAAGTGTAGATTGCTCTATCGCTCTGTAACTGGATAAAACTAGTCAATGTTTCCAGTTTAAGGTCGTGGACTGCAGTGGTCGTCCTTTAAAGGAATGCCCTCCATTTTACCAATATCTGTCCCCTCCAGCAGTCTTTTCTGCTTGATTTTTTTTTACTGTTAGTGTCTCAACATCTAAACAGAGGCTGAGTAAGCAAATCAATATCTCTTCCCAGCATGTTGTGCAGGGTTTAATTTGTTGAAAGGCAGAGGATAATCAAAGAATGTGGCAGAACAAAACAAAGCATGATAAAGGGGACTTCTTGTATTTTATGCTCGACTGGCATTTATTTTGCACTCTTTTATTTGTTCTTGCAACTTTAAGAAATCCTCATTCTGTAGAAGTAGGGAGCAGTTACCGTCAACAGTTTAGCTAGGAAATTGGCAGACAGGGAGAGGCAGGGAGACTACAAGCAAATCTAATGGGAGAACAACTCTACTACCAGCTCTGGCTCTCTTGTTTATATGCCTGGTATGGTCTTATACACTTTTCATATGAATGTCACTGTAAAATGTATGAATGCGGGTTGTAAACACGAAACCAGCTAACTGAATCACCATGGATAGGTAAACAATGGCACTGAACTATCAGCGAAACACTGAGTAGAGATTTCCTCACCCATACATTGCTATCCAGTACTTTTCTTATGAATTTTCAACCAAGTGTTAGTACCAATACCAGGCCTGTGTCATGCACAGTAATGAATAATGATATTACACAAGTGAGCAATTTAAAAAATCTTAACAGGATGGAACAGGACCAGCTGAACTGCAAGTGTGGTCAACAGAGAGCGCTGGCAGCCATGGAGGGACCGTCTCTGAGTCTCTCGCCCTTTTGTGAGCACTGAGCACACTTTGGTTCTAGGTCACGCTGGCTCTGTTGAGGATATGAAAGGGGCACACTTGGAGATACTGCAAAAATAGCAACACAAGCAATGGAGACTGTGCTATGACAAAAGCCACAAGTTCTAACAGACACCCTGTCCTGAATTAAGCCTCTCTGCTTGTTGCCGGGCTAGCCTTACGGCCTAGAAAAGCAGAGCAGCAAGGCGATGCTGATGTCCAAAAACTGTTTATTTCCCTTCCCAAACAGGGGATATGGTCGTCTCAGAGAAAAAAAGAAAAAGAAAAAACTCCAAAACAAAACTAGATAAAGTCTATATAAAATATGACCGCCGCTCAGTCCTGTACATCCGTTCCGCGAAAATAAATCACACTTCAATTTGTCTCCATATTTTACTCCATCCCCCACTCTTGAAACTTTTGTGTATGCTTGTTTGGCATGCCTGAGTGTGTGTGTGCGGCTGCACAGAGAGTAGCCTACTGGTGCTGAAAAGGTGAATAGATTGTAGAATAGCCAAAGAAGATGTAGCATTGTTATAAAACCTTTAACATCACTAAACAATCACAAGTAGGGCAGTTCATCACAGTTCATCCATTGCAACTGGATTGATTTTTGGATCAGATTCCAAAAATAATTCAGTGGAAATGCATGGATTCCAGTTGCTGCTACTGGAAGAAACTGGAATCCATGCATTTCCACTGAATTATTTTTGGAATCTGATCCCTTATCATACCTGTACATTCTTACTTGTTGCTCGACTTATCGTGACTAAATTCAAGATCGCTGCAAACGTTAAACTTCGTGAAGATACTGTCTGTATAAATCGTCTTGTAAGTAAACTACCAGTGCTTTTTCAAAGTTCTCAATGTCTCGTTTTAAATGTCAGGGCCCTAGGAAGTCTACCAATGAAGTGTGGAGATACATTGAGCCTCGTAAATGGGTGTAAAACAGTGATTTATCTGCATGGCTAGCCCGATGCCGAAGCACCACTACTGAAAAAGTTGTTGGTAGCATCGGCTAACTAGCGCCAGATTTTGGAGTGCAGGGGACAAGTCGAGATGGGCTATGAGACATACGTTCACACTCGGTATCATGTTTCAATACACTTTAGGTCAATATCACACCGGAATTCTCCTTTAAGGTGTGTTGCTAAAGCAACCATAATGAAATGAAGGTGTCATTGTTTGGATACTTCACACACACGTGCTTTTTAATTTCACAGACTACAACTACCAAGCTGGAATCAAAGCACATCGATTCCCCTCTCACACCCTGCACGCACTTAAAACAAAATAAACAGGCGTCTCAGTCTCACGCATGTATAGGCAAAACTGTATCAGACCGGTGTAACGTTGGTAAATCTTCCATTGCTCAGATTGATTTTTGTAGCACATGCAACAAATGACAGTCGAAAGATACAATTACAGTGCTGCTATCAATTTGCTTGGTATAACCGCATTTATAGTTTTCTACAAATGCAATCAATCAAATTGGCCTCCATCACTCAACCAACGCTAACGGTAACATTACCTAGGTCCTTATTGATATTATAAGATTAACGTACCTGCAGTAAAAACCAAGCATGTCCGATAAACATCCTCAGATTTATTTCGGCTTCAAGAAGAAATGGGAATTACATTTCATGTGAACATCATCCTATCCTTATTAGACGTTCTCTGCGGTAAACTATAGTCCTTGTAGGAAGCGTCCATTGTTATTCCAACCCACGTTTAACTTCCAACAAAATTACGTCTCACTGCAACGATGCGCCATCTAGTGGACAAACGACTACTTATCGCCAATACTGGAAATGCAGCCATGATGATGATGATGAATATGTATTTTCGCTTTCTTTTAATCCTACTGAATTTGTAATTATGTATCGGCCGTTCTAATACCGATAGTATGTGGGTGCCTGTGTGTGTGTGCATGTGTATATGTGTGCACCGCCATCTACAGGCCAATGAGTGTACAGTCACTAAATGTACTTGGCATACCCCCAGAGAATGCCAGGTCAATCATACAAATAAAATTTGGTGCAGTTCTGAACATCTTAACTGAAGATAGGGGCGATTAAAGCAGAATAATATTGCATTTTCATTTTTTACGGGGGGGGGGGTGCAAATCACAAATGAGTGATTATGGGCCAGATTGATGTGGGCCCTTGAGACCAACATACCATAAAAGATTCTTCATCCTCGGTGCCACGGTTCAGGTAGTTATTTAGGAAAAACTGCTTTTTTTGCGGTTCGGGGGGCCCAGCACGGGGGGGGAGTGGACCCCGGGGACGAAACGAAATTTTTCCATAAAAGTCTAGTGGGGCTACATACCCACCAAATTTCATGTGTCCCGGTGGTTCGGTGTCCCGGGTATCGTTGACCAAAAATTCAGGAAGTAGATGACGGGGAAAAAAAAAAAAAAAAAAAATTGACAATCCCTATATGACCGCTTCGCTAGCTTTGCTAGCGGCGGTCATAATAATCAATTAAACTAAAGTATTTATACTTTTAACTAAACTCAAAGCAAAATGACTTCAATAATATAGCACTTTAAATATAGCTAAATGTGAAACTCTTTTCTATGGTCATACACAGGTGCTCTCTCTTTGCTCACCTTAACCAACTCTACATGCTGTCTGGTCTGCCACAGGTCTTCTAGCCCCTGGCCAGAACCTCATTGTCCCAAAATCAATCATTGTCTATCAAATATATATAAATACTCTACATTAATAAAATATAATACATTATCCGGTTCCCAGACATTAACACCACAACCTTTACAAATAAAATAAACATACATACCCTGTTAAATACACAAACACCCTTCTTCCCACACAACAATGCCCCATTCACGCCTATGACGTTCACTCCGCCAAACTATAATTGTCTCTTGAGAGCTACCGTCGGGTCTTCTGATGAACGCAAACCAGGAAGTAAACAGACCACCGTAAGCGGTAAGCCCTGCTCTTTATTTTATGCTAGTTTGTTTATTGTTTGCCACGTTTATAAGTTTATTGTCCATAGTACTAAACCTTCAGTTGGCCAGTCAAGTTTACGTAGTTTATTGACGAAGGTGTTTTGTGTTTGTGTTGCAGATGCTGTTGCTTCAGTGACTGCCAGCTGCATGCTCACGTTCGTGCGGTACAAACAAAATAAAGGCCTGTGTGAGAAACGGTGTCGGTGTGTTTGTTTGTAGCGATAGCTTGTAGTCTGATGTGGTGTAACACTGGTAACGGGCTACCGCACCGTTAGGCATTCTACATACTCGACGCACCCGACCGGTAGCGCGACACCGTGACGTCAAAATGACGTAGATCTTGCTGGCGCGCCAGGATTTTAAGTGCGCCACATACTCGACGCTCCCGACCTGTAGCGCGACAATGTGACGTCACAGAAGCGCCATAACCATTTATACTCGCGCGTCGTGGTCACGACACTAGTTGCAATATTCTCCAGAGGTGTCGCTGTTGTGAAAAGATTAACGCTAACTACGTTACACAGCAGAAGAAGCTGCATTAAGAAACACTAGTAGCAGAGAATGTAAACGGGCTCTGCTATTAGCTAGCCTCTGTGATGGTACTTCAGACTTTGGTTGCTACTATTCACAACTACCACCATCATTATCATCTAGTTTCCAAGGCAACTCTCGCTTGCCCTCAAACTAGTCCATCTTCCTGTTTCCGCTTTGTCGCGCTCGTCTGAAAAAAAATGAGTGGTGCGCTACCTCGCGCTACCTGGCTAAGGCGTTCTACATACTCGACGCACCCGACCGGTAGCGCGACACCGTGACGTCAAAATGACGTAGATCTTGCTGGCACGCTAGGATTTTAGCCAGGTAGCGCGAGGTAGCGCACCACTCATTTTTTTTCAGTCGAGCGTGACAAAGCGGAAACAGGAAGATGGACTAGTTCGAGGGCAAGCAAGAGTTGCAGTGTTTTGTTACAGTCGTGAATTTGTAATAGTTTGCTGGATAAGTTAATAAAGTTACCAGCGAGAGTTGCAACACATGGAATTAAGAGGAAAGAATAGAAACTATTTATTTTCAAACAAAGGATATCTATTAAGGCCTGAACAAAATCTCTTTCCACTTCAGGAAATTACACAAACTCAGCCAGCTGCTAGCTAGCTAGCCAGCTAACTAAACTGTTTAAATTATTAAAATTTCCCTCGGGATGGCTAAAGTATCTATCTATCTTTCTATCTATCTATCTACCTGTGCGCACACCTTGGAAACTAGATGATAATGATGGTGGTAGTTGTGAATAGTAGCAACCAAAGTCTGAAGTACCATCACAGAGGCTAGCTAATAGCAGAGCCCGTTTACATTCTCTGCTACTAGTGTTTCTTAATGCAGCTTCTTTACACTGCTGTTGTGCCTTTGTTTGAAAATCACAGGCATCCATATTTCACTTGAGAGACTTGAATTGATGTTGCCCCAATGACATGTACTGTATGGCATTAGTGTAATCCATCTTTAAATAGCTAAGATGTAATATTACAAAGGCACACCATGCACAACACAGAAAAGCAGATGTTTACTACAATTGGTAATCTGCATCTCAGAGTGGACAGTGGCATGCCTAGTGCGATACTGTATATGACCTGAAGACATCTCTATGTAGCCTAGGGGAAAGAAAACAGAGTTTTCTCCCTGATTAGTTGGTCAGCATTTTGCTCACACAAGGATGTCATGTCAAATACCATCAGCCGTCCTCCCATGTGAGCAGTCTTTATCCCTTTTTCCTTCTGGTTCATTCATGCATTCAGAGATGATTACCTCACATCAACATTGACCACATCCCTGAGCTTTCAGACCAATGAAGGCCAGAGAGAGACAGGAGAAAGAGAGAGGGAGAGGGATCTGAAAGAGGTGGAGGAGAAAAGTGAAACAGATGGACAGAGAGACACAAGACTGGAGAGATAACACAAAGAGAAGGAAGAAATAAGGAAAAAGAAACAGACTGTGTGTGTGTGTGTGTGTGTGTGTGTGTGTGTGTGTGTGTGTGTGTGTGTCTGTTTTTGCGTGCGCGTGCATGCATGCATGAAAGAGAGATGGAGAGAGAAAGCAGGTTTAGGAACATTTCAATTACTGTCTATGCAGACAACAAAAGCGAAGAGTACAAGAGAGCGTAACAGTCTTTAGCCCTGAGGGAAACTCATTTCGCCTCCTTCCCGTTTCCCTCCTTTTCTGTGCCCAAATTATGGTGCGGAGAAATTGAATATTTAATGCATTTCTTTAGCTGCACAAGCAAAGGTTCACACTTCCATATCATTAGATATCATCTACAGACAGTAAGCAACTCTTTCTTTTTACACTCCAATTCATGTGCAGCGTTTCAAAAACATTGATGGGAAACATTTCTCTGTTGACTGTGTGATATGTGGCAATTTGGTCCCCAATATTTCGGAATGATTGCTTCGTTTTATCTGATTATTAGCAAATGTTGCATTTAACAATCATATCCATAATCCTGTCCTATTTACTCACTATCAGTAATGTTTGGATATCTTAGAGAGAGAGAGAGAGAGACAGAGTGAGAGAATAGCTTATATTCTGCAATTGACACTTTCTTTCCTTCTCATTCACTTATTGATACGTGTGTGTGTGCGCATGTGTGTGTGTGTGTGTGTAATTCACAGATTTATTAGGTTGAAGCTATACTAATGGGTTTTTATATACACGGCCAGAAAGATGGAGTGAACAATAGGCTGAACTGAGAGGAAATGAGGGGACCAGAATCTCAGCCCCAAGTAATTCAGTACACACTCTCTGAAAAAGAACAGTCCTTTAAGGTCAATGTTGCGATTCCACTTGCTAGGTATGGCCATGAATAACATTTGTTTTCATCTGGTGTTATTAACAGAATCAATCTCTGTATGTGTCTCTGCTATGAGAAACCCAAACACTGACCATTAAAAAAAGTTCAACGTAGGCCTAATGGACACTAACAGCACAATGATGCTGAAATCAAGCAGCATCATCAAACTCGTATTGGTACATCAACAAAATATACTACATTGACACTAAAAACGTACAAAAAACAGGGCTTAGGCTATACTTGATCGACGACGTCCCCCCGCCTCACATGCACGCAACCAATGTGGGGAGGGGGGAGCACGATGAACATGAATAAATCGGTAGGCTATCGCTGAACGCTTGCCGAGAGAACTGGAGAGTCGGTCACTGTCTATCCGGCTGTTGGAATACTCCACATGCTGAAAATACTTTGTATAGTAATCAATGGATGAAATACCTTCGATTTCATTGGGGAGATTACTATTTGACAGCAAAGCATAGCCTAAAACTTTCACGTAACGCTGCTTTCGACCAGTTCTGTTCGCGTCGATTCATAGTTCTTGGAGACCATCCTAACTTCGAAAGGTGCGCAGACCGGGACGGAAAAACACTGCCCTGCACGGGTCTCACCTGTGCACATGGATGGTACCCCTTTTGAGGAAGTTACACTGCTGTCTTCTCTGGTAAATAAATGATTTGCACATAATAATAACACAGGTTGGTATTAATAGTAGGCTAATCTATTTAATCACATCCAATAGACATAGGCTACTGCATGCAGGCTGTAAGATAACTTGGTGTACAGGCGGAGGCAATGTATGAGAAGCTAGGACTAGTTGAACTTCAAAGTTGTCAGGCTATTGTCTAATGATATGGCATAAATGTTGGCGCGGCATCTCGTTTGCAAACTTGATAGAATCCATCAGTCTATCCATATGTAATTGATGAAATCGATATGGTTCACAGTGTATTCACTTACAATAGGGTACAGAGACACATTTGAAAGAATGAAGAGTCCTTGGGAGAAGAATGCTCGGTCGAAGTGTTGGTCTTAGACCGGTTGATCAGATGCGCCGATGGGAGGGAATGATACTCACCCTACGCTGCTGCTGGGCTATAGCCACCGCGGCCACCTCCGTTGATGCCGCTGACCCTTTGAGCTGGCTCCTGTCGGATAAAGGACCGTTTCACCACGCACCGGAGTTCACGGAGTTCACGGAACGATACGAACACGGCTTTACAACGAGATACAAGATTTACAGGTGAGATGCAAAACAGGTCGCTAATAGACCTTTCGTAATGTTGTAGTTTTGTGTCAGCTGTTTTGAAAAGCTGTTGTGTCTCTGTTCCGACTTTGTGTAAACGTGTATGCACACATTGCACAAGCGTGTGTGACGCACTGAGTTGGTCTAATTAGTTTGTAATTGTGATACATCATAACTGTTTAATTCTGCATTTGGCTGTGTTGTGTCGTTGCAAGTGGTTGCGTGGAGCAGGAACCTACCATATCATATTTTTAGTCAAATAGAATGAATGAGAGATGTTAAAACAGTGAAAAACAAGGCTCACATAAATCCTGCTGATCTTTCCATTTCCCACCCTCTTGTGGTGGAGGCAAACAATCTTCTCATATTATGATAATTCTGATAATTAAGCTGGCAAGCCCTAATCACTATCACTTCATACTGATCAACAAGTCATCAGAAGCCAATACCCTATTTTAATAAAGGATTAATGACATCTACTCATAATGAGATATTATCTTGACAGATGAAAACTATTTTTAGATTTCTGTTAACAGTCCTATAATCTCTAGGGAAATCAATGCCTTGTGACAGATCCAATAAAATAGCAGATGTCTCTCATGCACAAGAACATTCATAAAAATACCCTACAGAATCATTTCCATATGTGGCATGGCTCTGCCTTAATATAACAAGCATTTCCTTTGAAGCTGAGCTTTCATATTTGACATTCAAGGTGCATGATATGAGTATGACTGTGTCAGGAAATGCATTACATGCAGCCATCATGCTGGGGTACTCTGAGTGAAGGAACGTAAAACGTACTTTTGTACTATACTTAAAATTAAATTGTTCAAAATTAAATTTGAATTACACGGTGTTGTTGAAATACTATTTTATGTAAATAGGAACAAATTGCTGTTCATTTGCATCATACGAATATGTTTTGTACTGCATCAATAGGAGCCATTATATGATAATGTTGTGTGGCTGTAGAATCAGAATTTTACTGTCACACAAGGAAATAAAGAAGCCAGCACATCTTTTGCAGCTCTGTCGATTCTAGAGTGGACAGAAGACATATGCTTTTACTGCTGCTCCATTAGATCATATTGCACATATTCAAAGTTGATCTGTGTCGTAATACTTGACGAAGGTCCATATAAAGAGCTGTTGACCAATACTGGTGCTACAACAGAGCAGAGAGTTTACCCAGTGTCTCTGCCAGCAGGTGTTGACTGTGATGATGATAGATAGATAGATAGATAGATAGATAGATAGATAGATAGATACTTTATTGATCCCCAAGGGGAAGCAAGTAAGAAATTGCTGCACTCAAGAACAGGTCTGCATATTATTACAGTAATAATAAGCACATTATCATATTATAAAGAATCCAAATAGATGTAACTATTATAACTATATTTAACTAGTCTGTGAAATATTTTTCATTTGTGGTCTTTTAGAATAGTACTAATTGGTTGATGGGAGACAGTGATTATATAGCTATTTCATATTTCTGTGTTGTGGCATATATTATCAAGCATGAAAAGAGGGCAACAATGCATAAGGTATGTAAGAACTGTACGCCATGAGGATTTAACGGCGTCATCCTCAAGCACTCTCAGATGTATTCTGTGTGCAACAACATGTAGCAGTGCTGATTAGAGTGTGGGCCTCAGCACCTCGAGCACCCCGCCCTGCAACCCCCCCCTCCCGGATCTCCATCGCCATCTCCATCGCCTATGGACCCCACTATTGCCTTTTGATTAGACGTAGCCCCAGGTCCCCACTGGTGGCTGCCAAAGGCCTCTCCAGCTGAGCGTCCCTCTGTCGGCCCATGCTCCCTCGTGGGCAAGAGGATAGTGGATGGCCCTCTGTGTGTGTGGAGTGCCCATCAAACACCGGCAAGCAGCCACTCATCTCAGGCCTCGTTAGGCTGATTGGCTGTAATGATACACTCCATCCAACTGTCCATGGGTGGATCATTCGTTGCCTTTCTTTTTAATGGCTTTCAGAGACACTGAAATGATTGCCACCCCCTCCCCTTAGCCCCCAACAAAATTGTTATATTTTTGATGTACAAGTATAATGGCGTGTTTGGGATTTTCTGGGCTTTGCTTCTTCTTTGCTGTTGTTTCTTTTTTACTTTCTTGGCATTCAAGTACACACAGAATAGCTTTAACCGTCCACCAGGACATCTGATCATCTGTAGTGGATGCTTGATAAACCTGCTTAGCTGACCCAGAGGTTTAGCGGCAAACTCTTTGCAAAACAGTAAATATTTGTAAGTTTCACAGTACACCATCTAATTCTTTTGTGGTTCATTAGGAATAAAAAAAACATACAGTTTTAGTGTGATAAGAATGAAGTTATTTTCCCATATGTCATTTGGAGATGTTAAAGACAATGAGACAACGCTGCTGTAAAATTCAGTGAATACCGCTGCTAATCACCTAGAGATAATCTTGGGGCTACAAGCCAGTTCCATTATGTATGAATGATGTAGATTAAGCCCCACGTTAACCTATCACACTTCCCGTTGGCATTCTCTGTAAACAGTGAGTGGGAGAGGAGGATCTCTGAAGCACTAAACAAAAAAACTGGGCCTTGGGGCGCAAGAACACTCTGTCAGCCTGCATAGAGAGGAAACTTCAGATGACTTGCTCTGCAGTTTATCCTCTTCCTGTTGTATTTGTGTGTGTGTGTGTGTGTGTGTGAGAGAGAGAGTGTGTGTGTGTGAGTGTGTGTATGTGTGTGTTCTTTCCCTGGGAAAAGAAAGGAAAGTACAGCTTGCAACTTCTGCTTGGTTTAATGTGCACATACGTAGACAAGAGTGGGCTAGTGCAATCAAACATATTGAGTGTACGGTCTGGGCTATTATTGCCAGTGTATTGAGAGACTAGTTATTTAATAGGGTGATCTTTCAGCTAAATGGCAGCAGGAGTTGCACTAATCTCACAAAGATGATGATCTCTTAAGGCCCCATCTCCCACTACCATCCCACGTCACAGTCCAAACAAACAACTCATCTGTTTGCTAGTAAACACAGCAGAAATGGTGGGCAGCAAAGTCTCTCAAATATCTCATTATAAAAGATTTATACTTGCTAGAATTAAATAAAGTTTCAAAGTTAGATGTTGATACGCTGCAACCTGCTGTGTTGCAGAGAACAGAAGTCTCCATGGATGGGTAAGTTTACTCCGGTTGGTCCGTCTAGAGATTCCTCAAACCCCAGCACAATCAAGCAGCACCCACTGTGCCGGATTTACCACGGCAGTGCAGATAAATTGTGTGGAAACAAAATAAGTACAGTGTTTCTTTGGGAGCTGCGAGGAAAGCTGAGGAAGGGGGGGGGGGGGGGGGGGGGGTAAATCTGATTTGCATATTGCTGATTACATTTCCGCGTTTCACCAGATTGCATATTGTCCTGTTGTTTCCTGCCCCACCTGACGCAGAGGCTGCATTTAACGCTTACCTTGCTTTGCAGAGAGTTTGGCAGATGGAGGGTCAACAGCTTGGCCTTGGAGAGGCGGGAGAGCAATGGAGTGGCTGCGCCTCTTGACCCCGAGTTTATCCATAGCATCAGGGTGTTGGGGCGGAGGCCCACCTTACAGAAGATAACAGACAACATCATCAAGAAGTATGGAACGCATTTCCTGCTCTCAGCCACTTTGGGAGGTACAGACAGACAAATATAAAAGATAAATCATTCTACTGGGTAACTGTTTTGATGTTGCACAGGCAAAGCAACAGACCTTAGGTATTGCTGGTGCGCATAGCATATTTCATCTACAAGCATGTCTAAACCAGATGGATCTGTTTTAGAGTTAAGGAAAAAAGACTTCTTCTTCTTCTAAAATGAATTGCACTCATTCACCAGTACCTTTCTTAGGATAGTCTTAAATTTGTTTTTAAGAAGGTTGTGTACGAAAACTCTCAGGCAGATTCACAAAGTTACATTTAGTAGTGTCAGAAGTGGATTCTCTTTTTACCTAAGAACAAATCAACAAATAAAAAAACTGCATATGTGGGTTTTAAGAACAAATGAGGCCCAATGTTCTGAATTATTCCCATCTCTCTTTCATGAATTTCTTATGTGTCCATGAGAAATGGTCTACTTTCACATGATTAGAGATGCACAGCTGCAAATGTCCAGTTCTCCATGCACTTACTGACTTGGGACATATTCCTATTTAGATCAAACTGGCACAATGTAGTTCTTGAGATGAGATTCATGCTGTAGCGTAGGAGTCAAATAAAAACCTTAATTCCCATTCAGCCTCAGTTCGGATCCACTGCGGAAAGGCTGTTTACAGTAACTTATATAGCTCCACTGGTAGAGAGTGTGACACCAACATCGATGGAGTAATTTCTGGGGGGGCACAGACAACAATATGTCTTTAAGCATTTAACTGTAGTCCAAGTCAGTTTGATTAAAGGCTTCTGTTGAAGTGCTAAATCTAATGCATTAAGTGACCCCTCTCTCTTTTGGGCTGTCAGGAGAGGAGTCCTTGACCATTTTCGTGGACCAGAGGAAGTTGAGTCGAGGCCCGGAGGTTGGGATCGATCTGAACAGCACCACGGCGCTGACCCTGGAAGCCCTCCACCAGCTGGCCGCCTCGTACTTCATCGACAGGGAAAGCACACTGCGCAAGCTGCACCACCTTCAGATCGCCTCCTCTGCCATCAAGGTAAAACAGACAGGCCCAGGAACACAGTGGAAAAACTGCATCTTGAGAACAGGAGGGTTACACAGGGAAGGGGAGCAGTGTGTCTGTGTATTTCTGTAAAATAGGGTATTTTGCTGCTTTTACCTTTATGTAAATCAATAATGTATTTGAAAATTAAGTTTATCTGTTGATGCATCTAATTATCTTTGGAGTTACCTCGCTGGTCAGCTATATGGATAGGCATAGCTGGTTTGCCAGCTGAAGAATAAGGTAGAATAAGGATAGGTGCATGATATATCACATGGCAAATTTCACTTTTAGTTTTTTTCCAATTTCAAGTCCACACTTCATGTCACACGCCTGTGTTGTGGCTACTGTCTCTCCTCTCCATTTCCCTTAGTTCAGGGGTTTCTAACCTTTTTTGGCAGGTGACCCTATTTTGATGTCACAAAACATTGTTGACCCCAATCATTCACTTGTTGCGAGAGAGAACGCAACTCATCTCTGCTATAACATCCAGACGAAAGCAGTACTTTGATTTCCCCCAAATGTCCTTTCTTGCCTGGTTGTTTTGCTACTTTGTTTTGAACATTGATCAAGCATAATTCCGTCAAACTTGTCATGCAGGCTGTCTAACTTTATTTTTAGCTAGATTGTAATGAAGGATCAGTTACTGAACTTAGATATCATAGGGTGTTTAATATTTTTTTTAAATTTTATTTATATTTATTCCCAAGGTTGGGAAATAAAGCATTAGTTCATAACTTTGGGCCTGAACAGTTTTTTGATGAACAGCTTTCCTGAAAAGGGCTCATTTCTGAAGTGCAGCTCTTGAGTTGTGCTTCATCAGCTATACTGATGAACATGTCCTTGAAGCTCTCTATACTGCTGTTGGCCATCTCTGTGTGTGAAGTGCTGCAATATTTCTTTTGTATTGGGTTGTTTGCTGGTTTATTGATCTGTCTTGAATGTTATCACCACTTAAAAGTTAACACAAAACTTGAGTAGACTTGACTCATGCCAAGGCAAGTCCTAGCCAGCCCAGCCAGGAACAAAGCCTCTGGGCAGTTAGAGGATTGTGCCGACTGAGTGAGCTGATTTATGTAAGACTTATCTGAAATGCACATTCATCTAAATGCAGCAGGACTACTTCACACAAATTTAGATTATAGTGACAGTTGGAAAGGCCTTGTTTTAAGTTGTCAAGGTCCCTAGCTTTATCACATCTATCTAACACCCACTTGTTTAAGAAATGATGAATCAAGTATGAGCAGTTCCTGTTCTCTCCTTGGTTTCTAACAAGGTTACTCAAAGTATCTGGGTAATTTCTACCATATTTTTCAATGAAGTGTACCATTTATGTGAAGCAGGTCATCACCAAGGACTTTCTTGCCAAACAATTTGTTGCTTGTTGATTTTGAATGACAAACCACGATTAGCTGATTACACACACTACATATAGTACAGTTATTTACAAGGACTAAACATTTAGCAGAATGTAGACATTTAATGATACTAGGATAAGATGCCATCAAGGTGAGTGGGAAAATCATCTACCTGAAGGAGGATGATAAATCTGTGGTTTGATTCCATCGATATTCCACTCTGCTTTGGCTAACTGCATTTGTTAGCTATTTCAGTTATGAGGAAAATGTTAGAGAAGACACTTGTATGATTTATGGACAGGTTATAGTAATGTTAAAAGCAGACTCTTGTCTACATCTTATTATGAGACAATTGAATGAGCTGCTGGATGAGAGATTAGATTGAAGTAATGCTTTTAGACTTTTAATTAGAATCTATGAAGCAGTGTATGCAATGTTAGTTTGTTCAGATTGATCTTCATTATACTGGCAGATGGTATAAGTCAAGGCATCCCGCACTGACATTTGCCTTGCGCTGTGGTTATTGCAGTATACTATGTATGTAGTCGGCTCTTTTTCTGTTTTTTGCTGGATCAAACGGGAAAAGAGTATTCCGTCCTCAGCTGCCAGTTTATGCAGGGAGTAATGGAGCTGCACTAATAGTCTGTCTGTTCTGTATCAAATGATTTTAGATAAACCATTCACCACTTCTCACTAAACAATGGAGACGATATGGAGGAGAAGTGTCGCTTCTCCGAGCGGTGGCTGTAGTAATTGTGAGGCTGTAGGAGTGCCAAACTGAGAAACGATACACTGAGAGCAAGATGTGGTCGCTTTTCCCACGGGGGCCTTGCACTGAAAGGCAGAATCGGTCACTAAGCTTGAAACACTGGCCCGGCATGGCATTTGTTCATAGCAACAGTCTTCAGCTGATGAAGAATTGGAGGTGTATAGGCGCAGTGAGGCAAAACCTTCACCACCTGCCAGTTTATCACTCAAACGTCGCCACGGAATTCAAATTAAACATGACAGCAGGAGACTGCAGTGCAGGCCAAAGGATGAATATGTCAGTCACAGTATGACATTTCATAGTGCAGACATTCAGCTTCAGTCCCATTCAGGATCAGGGCTATGGCTCCTGTTAGCGACCTCTTTGTTAGAGTTATTGGTATTATGTGGAAAGCTATTTGGTCGAGGAGGATAACATGAACGATTCCCCAGTCATTGATTTTTGACAGTGTGGGAAGCACTATAATGTCAGACAGTGTCTGTGAGGGCCTGTCTTGTTTTCTGCCAACTTCTTTAATTAGACACTAGTACAGAGGACCCGACAAGCACACCAGTTCACAACACTGACCATCCATCCTGTGTTTCTTTTTTCACACTGTCACACTGTCACACTGTCTCGATCTCACTGAAATTCTGCTTATGTCTAGGTAGAGAAAAAAATATGTATGAGTAAACTCCAGATGAATGCCTTGGGCTGAGCTTTGCTAGCTTTGATAAAGCAGGTGTTTTTTTCTTGTATACTGTAGCTGCGTTTATCACAATATGTTCATATGTTTAGCACAGCTAATGTTGGGTAAAGAAAGGACAAAGACAGGGATAATTTTTCAGTCCAGTTTTCTCTGATGTTAACAAAGAACATGTTCTCACATAAACATATTGTAGGGTTAGGGTTCTTTGAAAACGACAATCAGAGCATTGCTCTCTTTTTGGCCATAAGAATTTTGTTATGAATCACAACACAATGTATTGCTCTGTGGGAGGACAGGGGGCAGGGCACACTTCAAATAGATGTTGACATTGATGGCGAACACTACACTAGCACAGAGATCGATCAACAGAAGATACACCTAAAATTGATGAATACTACACGTACACTCTATCAGACACAAAAAGGATGCAAACTGAACATTACTGAGTTAGTCCACACAACAGTCCAACACCCACATTGCTTGCAGGGAACAAAAGACCCCTGCATCCTACAACCAATAGATGTACTTTTGTGTTACTGTGGACAGTGTGTTAGTCTCCACTGCATTCAGGGTTTTTTGAGAAGTAGTGCAGTAGTGCCTGCAGAGAAAACTCTGACTTTAATGAATCATGCTGCAGCTGCATTAGCAAGAACATCAGGAACATTACAGCCTGCTGTGGGTGTAATGGAGTTGCAATTCTCTTTACCTCTTTCTTTTGCTTTACTTTCCCAACAGTCTCTTTGCTGTCCATGTCTTTTCCTCTCACTCTTTCGCTTGGGTTCTCCCCATCTCTCACTGTCCTTGAAATGATTGTTTGGGTTTTTAAACCCGGTTTGATTGCTTTTTGAAAGAAGGAGTGATGAGTCCTGACAGCTTTTGCATATCAAAGCACAACAGTGTGCTGTCTCACAGTGGGTATAAGTGGACTGCAAACCCCCACAGACACCAACACAGTGTACACATGCACACACATGCACACACACACACATACACACACACGACACACACGCATGCACACACACGCGCACACACACACACACACACACACACACACACACACACACACACACACACACACACACATGCGCACACACGCACACACGCATGCACACACATGCGCGCACACACACACACACACACACAGACTTCAGCTAAGGCCATATAATATGCCATATGTCGTAATTAACGAAAGTGAAATCTGTAGATCTGATCCAGTTTGTATTTACAGGGGTTCCTCTTTGGGGCAGGCTAGATCTTTTCACTAAGTCGGATGAAAATGAAGATGGGAGTTTTTGTGTAATCCTGCTTACAGTTTAACAAACAGGCCAAGAACATAACCTCCATGATAGATATTATTATTTTAGTTTTGTGGCTCTTCAGAATGCTGCAGAAAGTTCCATTAACATGAAAGGACCTTCCCAACAGTCTGATAATTATGTATAATAACCACTGCAAAAAATGAATGACTGCTGCAAATGGCACCAGGTTTTGTGCTTACAGTTTTTTTCAGTCGCTAACAACCGTTTGTCCAACCAGTTGTCACATTTTCAAAACTCTAAATACAATTAGCACAGCATCGGTCTTTTGTGGCCATACCATTCACACATTTCATGTCGTTTTCACACGATTTGCAGTCAGTGAACACATTTCCACAATGCTTACATTTTCTTACAGTTTTTTCTGATTGCTTAAGCACATTTTTTGTAACTATGGCTTTTTTTTGCAAAACTCTACACACAAATGGCAAAACCTCTCACCCAATCAGCAAAACATTGTAGTTCTCTTGCAAAAGCTAACACACCTTGCTTAACACACACACACACGACACACACGCATGCACACACGCGCGTGCGCGCACACGCACACACGCATGCACACACATGCGCGCACACACACACACACACACACACACACACACACACACGACTGCTGCAAATGGCACCAGGTTTTGTGCTTACAGTTTTTTTCAGTCGCTAACAAGCGTTTGTCCAACCAGTTGTCACATTTTCAAAACTCTAAATACAATTAGCACAGCATCGGTCTTTTGTGGCCATACCATTCACACATTTCATGTCGTTTTCACACGATATGCAGTCAGTGAACACATTTCCACAATGCTTACATTGTCTTACAGTTTTTTCTGATTGCTTAAGCACATTTTTTGTAACTATGGCCTTTTTTTGCAAAACTCTACACACAAATGGCAAAACCTCTCACCCAATCAGCAAAACATTGTAGTTCTCTTGCAAAAGCTAACACTCCTTGCTTAACTCTTCACACCTTCGTAAAAATGGTGTTTTCGTATCTAACAGTAAACACAAGCCATCACAATAGTAAGCACACAATGTGCCAACAACACACTGATGGTATGAATATAAAACACATCTGGCTTTTGCTTTCTCTGTGCACAAGGTAGACTATGTCAGTTTGAGGTCATACTTTTGTCATAGTTCTGTAAACATACAGGGATCCAAACTTCAAGTATTACTGTTTACTGTATTTACACACATCAAAACAAACACAAGTGTGTTTTTCCAAGTCAAAACACAAAATAGCATTTCACTGAGACAAAACAAATCAGTCTACATCGGGTCGTCTCTCTCAAAATTTCGTCTACATCACATGCAATGTCCTAGTCCAAGGCACCGGGGAAAATATATTCTGGAATGCCGTATCCAGGCCTGACATGACAACATCCCCACATGTAGACTGATTTTTTTTTTGCCTGTAAAGGGCTATTTCTTCCTCTTCTTACCCTTCCTCCTCCCCCTCCACATCCTCCTCTTGCTCCTTCTTGTCCTCTTCCTCTAACTTCACCTCCTTGTCCTTGTCATTCTCTCCCTCTCACTTCTTCACCTCTGCATCCTCTTCCTCCTCTTCTTCCTCCTACTTCTTCACCTACACGTCCTATTCTTCAGCCTCCTCTAATTCTTACTTTTCTCACTCTTCCTGTTCCCTCTATTGTACCCATTGTACATTACCTGTGGCTTATTTATAGTGCTTAGGCTGATTGCAAAGTGAACTAATTATCTAAAACAGTTTTAGACTCAGTGGCAGCTTAGACTCAGTGGCAGGGGTTATTTTTTCTATTACATTGACACTTATACAGTAAAAGGAGGACTTTGAGGTAGAAACAGAAAAAGAAGAAGACAAACACTGTAATGTCTGGACGAGGAAGAGGAAGAGCAAGGGGCCCAGGGAGAAGAGCAGGCCCAGTGAGAGATGCAGTGAGAGGTGCAGGAGCATTGAGAGGAGCAGGGCCAGGGAGAAGAGCAGGCCCAAAGAGAGGGCAAGGTAGAGGTGTAAGAATGCGTGGTGGTGGCATTCCAAAGGCTGCAAGAACAGTTATCAGTAATGAAATTCGTGCCACTATCATTGACCATGTAATCAATGCGATGTTGATGAAAACATGTGGCCTAACCCTGAAGATCGCAGAGATTAGATACAGTAATTGTGTGCTTTTTTTTTTTAGTTCCCCCCCTTTTTATCTGGCTTTTTTGCTGTTGTTTTTTTGTTCAGAATGCTCTTGTATGTTTCATGGATATTTTGTTCACTAAGCAATACTGTAAAACCTTTTCTGTTCTATCATACTGTAAACAGTATTTCTACTGTACCTCCTGTAGTAAACAGTATAAAGGGGAAAAAAAGCACTATAAAAAAAGGGAAAAAGGGAAGCACTATAATGTCAGACAGTGTCTGTGAGGGCCTGTCTTGTTTTCTGCCAACTTCTTTAATTAGACACTAGTACAGAGGACCCGACAAGCACACCAGTTCACAACACTGACCATCCATCCTGTGTTTCTTTTTTCACACTGTCACACTGTCACACTGTCTCGATCTCACTGAAATTCTGCTTATGTCTAGGTAGAGAAAAAAATATGTATGAGTAAACTCCAGATGAATGCCTTGGGCTGAGCTTTGCTAGCTTTGATAAAGCAGGTGTTTTTTTGTGTGTAAAAAAATACTTTCATTTTGAGTCAGATTTCCAGTGTTTTGGTAAAGTTAGTGTGTGCAGAGAAAGATGTGTTAGTAATATATTTAACAAAATGTGTTTTTGAGAAGAAAATTATCCATTTGGCCCATTGTGTTTTGTAGGTGCGAGTCTGTGTTAAGAGTTTAGAAAAAGTATCTGAAGTATGGGTAAGCGCTTGTTAGCGATTGAAAAAAACTGTAAGATTAAAGTCTTTCATATCATTCTGTGAGTAGTTTGTGCACTTATTGTAATGGGACTTCACTGAAACAGAGACTTCACTGAGTCAGCAAGTAATATGTATGCAACATCTGAAACCTTTAAATTCTATTTGTTTGGCAAACTTTTGTTGGCAAAAGCCATGGAGTAGTTACAAAATAGTTTTAAAAGACATATTTTGTGAAGTTTCTTTTCTTGTTTTGGCTAGTTGCTGTGTAGGAAACAGCATAATGTATTGTCTGCTGGTCATTATCGGAAAATAATTCTCTGCTTTGTGTCAGGGTCCTGTTTACTTTGTCAGGATTTCTTTCTCGATAATGACTGGCAGCAGACAATACATTATCCCTTACCTCTACCCACAGATAAGACTCATTAAAAGTGCAAAATTGCCACTCTATTGTTTGTCTGTAGGTGACTGAAACAAGGACGGGCCCCCTTGGATGCAGTAACTATGACAACCTTGACTCTGTCAGCTCTGTACTGGTACACAGCCCTGAAAACAAAGTTCATTTGCAAGGTGAATGTTCACTAATTCTCATGCATCATCAAGCAGCACACCTGATTATTCAACAGATAGCTCCTGTCCCTAAACTAGCACTGTTACCATGGGATCACACACAGTTCAGCAAAGCAGCAGTGCTACTTGAGAGGCATCTCTCTCTCTCTCTCTCTCTCTCTCTGTCTCTTGCTTTCTCTCTCTGTGTAATTGATAAAGTAATTAATGAGTTTGACTAAATCACTCCTGTGACTTGATAAGTCATTTGTCTCATGATTGCCTTGATTGTTAATTAAAAGTGTTTTAGCACCTGCAGTAGGCCCCTGCAGACACCGCCCAGAGGGATTGTTTACTTCACACTCTGCCATCCTCTCACTTGCTCACAGGACTCCAGGTTATTCTGCCTGCCTACTTAAGAAACAGTTTCATCCAGGCTGCCCTAGGCTACATCGGCTGCAATGCAGAGGGCCAGTTTGTCTGCCGACAGAACGACTGCTGGTGCCAGTGTCACCCTGGCTTCCCACAGTGCAACTGCCCCCAGCAAGAGTTGCACTCCCTGGAGGCCAACTTACAGCGTGTGAAAGAGGCCTGGAGGGTGGCGAACCAAGAGTTTGAGGAGTCAGGTACTTCCTCTAGTTTCTTTGTCTTTGTTCAGTTTCACCGTGTGCTGAGTTATTGCAGAGAATCTTCTTTCCAATGAAAAGTTGTGGAGGTATGCCATTATCACAGTTAGGCTGCCACAGCATGGGATTTGCCAGAAGCTAAAAGAATAATATCTTACTCGCATTAAATAGAGAACTGCTATTCGGTTATGCTGTAAGACCAACACACTGATGTAACGGCCAATGATGTACAGTGATGTCTCAGAAGTCAAAAACTTTAGATTCATTCAAATCATTGCATAGATGAATAATCCACATAATAATGTGAATTTAAATAATTAATTGTGATCTACTTACTTAGACGAGTTCCAGACCTTTGTGGGTCAGCTTCCGACACATTACGCCCTGAACTCATCAGCCATCCTGCACTTATGGAGGAATGACGCCGGTCTGCAGCAGCGGTATCGGCAGCTGGAGACGAGCGCCAGTCAGCTCCTTGCCAAGGCCCGGAGAACCACTAACAAGCTCTTCAGCCTTAGCAAGAGATGCCACACTCAGCCCAAAATAGTCCTGCAGAGGGAGAGGTGTGGTGAATTTATGGAGACTCATTAGAATCCCAGGCTTTCTGTTATAATTATGCAAATTATTTTTTTTTCATTGTTGATGTGGTTGTTATTGTTATTGGGTTGGGTGTGTATTATCGTGGTTGTGTTGTTATTGTGCAAAATACAAGATACCATGCTAGAGTGCACGCTTTGAAAAAAAAAGTGTGTGGCTTTGAGAGTGCTTTGAGAAATGCTGACAGTGGGTGAGGCACTAAATGTTTTTTTTTTTTTTCCAAGCGTGAAATTGCACCCTGTGGTACTCACTTGTGGATCATTCTTAGTTAATGGTTTCAAGGGAAAAAAATAGCGAAAAAACAGTGCTCTGCTCATAATGAGGAAATACACCTTTGGCTATCATTGCTACTGTCTCTGGTGGTCTCATTGGACTGTTCGCTGCAAAAGTGTATATTCGATTGTCACACTTTATTTCATATAATGCAATGAAGAACTTTCCTTAATGCTGTTTTTCCAAACACACGCCATTCATCCATGTCCCACTTTGTGTTTTTATTACTCCAATTTGTTCCTTTTATTGCACAGCAGCACTACAGCTATGACATTTTGTTATTGTTATGTCTGATTTATAGCCTGTTGTTCCTCAGACCCGTCGGGAAAGTCTAAACCCCATGTCTTTTTCTATCCCTTCCCTATCCAAGGCCCTTCACATACTGGCTGAACTACATCCTCTCAATCCTGTACTGCAGTGAGAACAATCTTATTGGACAGTACTCGGAGGACACCCACAGTTGCACCTGTCCATACGAGCACCGCTCCTGCCAGGGCCTTATCCCGTGTGTCGTGGGCGAAGGGGCTCGCTGTGTTTCATGCTCCGCGGAGAACCGCACCCGCTGTGCCAGCTGCAACCCTGGGTACACCCTTGGCCATGGCACGTGCCGGCACGCGGTGCCCGACTCCACGGACCACTACCTGGGCTTCGAGACGGACCTTCGGGACGGGGAGCTGCGGTACCTGCTGCAGCGGCGGGACGGGCGCATCTCTCTGCACGGCATCTTTGTCAGCAATGACGTGCGCCTCAACGCCTGGTTCGATCCGTCATGGAGGAAGAGGATGCTGCTCACGCTCAAGAGCAACAAATTCAAGTCCAACCGTATCCACATGCTGCTGGGCCTCTCGCTCCAGATATGCCACACCAAGAACAGCACCCTGGAGCCTGTGCTGTCCGTCTACGTCAACCCGTTTGGGGGCAGCCACTCGGAGAGCTGGACCATGCCCATCAACCAGCACGGCTATCCCAACTGGGAGAAGACTAAACTTGATATTCCTCTCTACTGCTACAACTGGACTCTGACTCTAGGCAACAGGTGGAAGAGTTTCTTTGAGACGGTGCACTTCTACCTGAGGAGCAAAATCCGTGCTGACTCAGCTCAGGGGAACGCCTCGGTGTACCTGGAGCCACTGGAGGTCACTGACCCCTCCCAGAACCTGGGCTACATGAAAATCAACAGCATGCAGCTGTTCGGCTACAGCATGCACTTTGACCCCGAGGCGATCCAAGACCTGATTCTCCAGCTGGACTACCCGTACACGCAGGGGTCGCGGGACACTGCACTGCTGCAGCTTGTGGAGATCAGGCACCGGGTCAACAAGCTGTCCCCGCCTGGACCTCAGCCCCTGGACCTGTTCTCATGCTTGCTCCGTCACCGCTTAAAACTATCCAGCTCAGAGGTGGTGCGGATACTCACAGCGCTACAGACTTTCAGTGGCAAACAACCATATTCTACGGAGTATGAACCCACCAAGCTATGTAGTTAGTAGGCCGGTACAGCATATTTTTTTGCCAGTGCTCCAGTTTTTCTTTTGGAAACACTTCCTGTGAATGCCCTCTTCATAATACGTTGTATGTTTATCTATGTGCATCATATGTGTTGCACAAGGAATGCATAAGGTGTTTGCATAAGGTGTATTACAGCGTTTCATCATTTATCATGAGGTTTTGTAGATTGTAGGCCTATAAACTACATAATGTGCTAAAACAAGATGGTTCATCATTTATAGTAAGTGCATTGGTGTTTTTAGAAAAGTTTTTTTGGTCACTAAATTGAGTAAAACTTTATACCCTGCACAGTTTTTAGGTCAAGTGATATGATTTATCACTCTGAGGATGATATTAGAGTATTCATTATTTTTCCACTCCATTGCATATGTTGTAGAAAGGCATGACTACGTATATATTTACAAGAATTACGCTAAAAGCAAAACACTCCTAATGTGCTCCTTCACATTTGGCGGTTAATGATTTATGAGCACCCAAATGGCTCTGGTGTATTGCAGCTATTCTGGTCAAATGGAGGGGCAAATTGACATCACCTCTCAAAGCGTTGATGGTCGTGGTTCTTTGAAATATTTGTTTTGCTGGAAACAGTGTTTGCCATTTTCTTCCACAGCTTTTGACTATGAAGGAGAACATTTTTATAAATCATTTTGATTTCCACCATCTCCACTATCAAAGAAAAATCTCAGTGTGACTGCCCTGCTTAATCAAAGGATAAATAAATAAGATAGAAATAAATCAATTTTATTTGGTTGTTACAAATTAACCTTTTCAAATGTTTTAAAGGGGCCATGTGTAGAACTCTTAGTTTAAAATGTAGAAAAAGGACCTAGAAATAACAATATGTGAAGAAACAACTGTTTGGATCTAATGTCAAAAGTGCCCATGATCTGTGTTGCTCTGAAGTTGGTATGCTAACCAGCTTCAGACTGTACACTCTGGTCATATATCACTTTTAGGAGGCACTGTAGCCTATCAAAGATGCAAGTCGATAGAAGAGTTAAGTTGTGGATGTACTAGGGCGTTCAAGACTCATATAGCTCCTTTACAAGCAGAATCAAAACCATTCCTTTAGACTATTGAATTACAATACCAGTAGAGCAGAAGTGGGGATAAGCAGAGGATTGGCTTATCATTGGCTCTGGTTTGCTATAAGTATGTCATGGTGGAGTTAGCACATTAGTTTGATTTGAATTTCTCTCAAATTGAAGTCCGATCATAACACTCATCATCATTTTCTTTCAATAGACATAATATCAATCATTGTGACACAGTTCAATCAGTGATGTGTATTCACTGCCTAAGATCTTAAGTACAAAATGACAACACATTATGATTAGGCTACTTATTTCTGGACATCTAATTAAGTTAGCTTTACTAAGTATCTTATTATGAAGTTAATTTATGTGCATTATTATGTGTTCTTCAGATTAATGCTCCAGTACACTCACAATTTATATGTCATTATGAATGAACAATTATCAATTGTTTATAATAATTGATCATATAATTGTGTCAGTATGATAATTGCACACCTTTTTTAAATGCACATGTATTGTATTACACATGTTCTAAATGTGTATGTGCATCACATGCTTCATATAGAGAGTGTACAGACACATAATTAAATGTGTATGTTATTGTTATGAATACATGTTTTGTTCTTATATCATGAGTCATTATATTTAACAATAATGATTAAGTATTATAGTTTGTAGGCCTACACTTTTAATACTTCAGTTGCTAGACTATCACGGACATTATAATACATTATGAAGAGCATATGATAGACTATCACAGACATTATAATACATTATGAGGAGAATATGATAGATTATCACAGGCATCATAATACATTATAAAGAACATATGATACAGTAGACAGGTCTTAATAATGCATCATGAAGAGGATATTCAGAGGAAGTGTTCTCTTTTTCTATTCAATCAGAAATGTACTTGAGACATCTTTTACAGAATAATTAATTGTTGTTGGTGTTTGATATTAATTGCCGTACTGTTAATGCAGTTTATATTTGTTATTTGTTGTGATGATATGGCATAATGATGCCGCAGCTGAACGAAATAAAGAGTACAAAGGTGTGTTTTGAAAATAATCATTATGTGCTGTAATATTTCTCCTCATTGATGTGCCATTCTGCTGAGACTGTAATAATGAAGGTCCTTTAGACTTCAGGGTCATGAGTTATGTGTCAGTGTCAGGGTTAGTGTTCAGCATATTTTAATTAAACAGCTGCACATGTAGCGTCATGCATGAATAGCTCTCTCAAAATGACATAGTGTATTGCTCTGTGATGAAGAGATAGTCAATATCACCAACAAATCGCTTTCTTTTCTTGTAAAAATTGTAAATGGCCATCATAAATGCTTATTTGGCCTTTATTGCATCCAAGGCACATTTTCTATTAACACATAAGTGTCTATATTGAATATGGCAGTGATGGTGGTGGGAATTCTCATTGATTTTTGTTTGGATTGAACACACAGCAGAGCCTTCAGGAATCTGCAATGTTGTTAGCCTACTCTGCAACTTGCAATATGCATCCCAATGTCTTGATACAGTCCCGGCATCATTTCTTTATTCACAATTAATCGTATCAGAATTTTATTGATAGCAGATAACTTCAAAGTAGGTCATATTTAAAGAACCCTATGAAGGTTTGGTTATTCCTTTGCTGTTTCTGGGTTTTCGCCTGATTTGGGCTCGCATTTTTCACGACATAGCTCCCCCTGCAGCTTCGGTAGCAAGTGACTGCTACGCTAAACTCCCACTAGCTAGCGAGCTAGCCATCAAGAAACCAAGCTAAACACATACAGGGCTCACAATAAAACGGTCAAGCAAACACATTGTTCAAGAGACCATCAAACCACATTACAAAAACAAAGTTCACTCAAGGGTAGGCTACTTACAATTTCAACAGCAACAAAGCCAAGTCGGAGTTCGTTTTGCAGTCTTCTTAGAAACTACAATCTGACTACATTTTCGAGGCGCGATTGGATACTTCCGTTGAGTCACATCTGGATGTGTTCGGACCACGACCAGAAAGTTGCATATTCGGTTTTTCCGCGGAGAAGCACTAGGGAGAGGAGGCACCCACCAAACGACCCAAAAAGTGTTGTAGAACCATCAGAACGACTCTTAACCTGCATAATTAAGGTCATTTTTGCTATAATTGTTGCATAGGGCTTCTTTAAGTGCTTGATCTCCAGTGAAGAGCCTTTGTAGGAAAAATTGACAGGAAAAATGTATAAATGTCATTTCAGATTTCTCAAGGTCACATTCTGTCTAGTGACATAGCCTATGGCAGGCAGTCACACGTTGATCCTTGTCATTTCATGTTGACCCATATCCTTTCTTTGTCATAAAATAAGAAAATCAACAGTGATTCGAGGTGTGGTAGGCTACAGACCTGAAAAAGAGCTCAGAGAAACATTGAGATATACCCATGCCATATCCAAAAGGAATGTCACCTCAAGATTGGCCTTGATGTGCTCAGCTTTATGTAGGCCTACAGCTATGAGTCCTGGTGAGTGGTGTTATGATCCAGAGGCCATTAAAAATTCATGGAGACAAGGGGATCATCCCAAGAAAACCAAACCAAAACTACAGAATTGCTTTAATATTCTATAATAATCTATGCCATTCATTATACATTTTTACTTTAACAGAGTTGTTGTTGAATTTTTTTAACTTGCATGGTGTCACAATCATTTCTCATCTTGCATAAGGTATTAAGTTAAGCTGTTTATTTTTATTCATTCATTTGATTTAATCTTTCTTTTCCAAGTTGTTATCACCGGTAGCCTCAACTAATTGCATAAATCGAAACTATTCCAGTGATCAAAACGTGCACGTGTCTGTCAGTTCTCCTTTTTTGGTCTCGGAGACGTGTGGTGTGCTTATGTTGCCCTCTTTAAAGATTGCAAAGGTGAGAAGCTCCTTTCTGCCCGCGGAGAAAACCGCCAACACTCGTTGCGAGTGACGACGAGAAGCAAGAGTGACCTCCCTCCGTCTCGTAGCCGTCGCTCACACTTACGGTGATGGATGAGTGTGTGAGGGAGAGAGACAAGCACAGAATCAAAGACAGGCAAGCCTATCAAAGCTCATTATCTCAGATGCGTATCCCATCGTGCTGGAGTTAGTTTAAGACTCCGCCCGCCCGCCCGGCGAGCGATAGGAATTGGGAGACTTGCGGATCCTGCGAGGAGCAACAGAAACGACGGCTACAACGTGGGAGTGTGGCAGTTAGGCTGTGGTTGACATTTGCATTACAAAGTCTATTCACTCCATTCCACTCCCCTTCGTTGTAATGCATACTAGAGAAGGGAGAGCTTTGTTCTTTCTGGGTTTTCAGCTTAAAACTTATCTATGGGCGCAAGAGATAATAGGGGATTCTGAGCTGGCTGATTTATGGCCTTCTTGGCTCAGGCTAAGATGAGGCTCCTGATACTCTGATGTCAGCCTGCAGAACGTATAACATGGCATGTAGTGAATTTGGAGAGAATTCAAAAATGAATGTGTAGCACTACAGTGGTAATAGGCTACACTATTTGTTATTTATAAAGTGCATTTCTCTCTTTGGATCAGAAAAAGGTATGCTAAAAGCAAGTTCAAAGATAAAGGCATGATGACAGGGGTGTGCAGGTAGGAATAAGGCTGGGACTTATCCCAAACTGTACTGCTATGATGTCTTTTGAGGTAAGACTGCAGTAGGCTATGTGATTTTCATCTGTGTCTGATGCCACTGCATAAATCCATGATCAGCAATGGCTGCTCTACAGAGAGTAATTGGGAGACAGCCCTTAGCAAAAAGAAGTTTATGTAAGTGTAGGGCCACTGTTGATCTACTTATTTTGAACTAAGCATACGTATAGCTTGTGTACTGATCAGAGATTAAATTGAAATATACTTTGCTTTTACATAAAGGTTTAAGTACTATATCTAGCCTATACTTGGTAGGCCTACTTATACATAAATATACATAATATAGTTATGGAAAAGTCTAAGTTCATTTATTTGTGCCAGAGACTGATCTTTAAGAGGCTGCATGATAGATTCTCATTTCATTTCATTTTATTCATCTAGCTGGTTCTAATATTACCCTTCTGGTAAACCTATATTTTACTCAGGATATACTTTCAGTATACTATCATGAACATGCAAAATTAGGCTAGAAATGAATGTCAGCAGTGGGTGACAGTGGCTCAGGAGGTAGAGGAGCTGTCCAGATACCGGAAGGTTGCAGGTTTGAGTCAAACTGCTCCTGACAAAACAAAAGTGCACCTGATGGGCCAGTTGGCACCCTGCATGACAGACTATGCTGTTCCTGTGTGTAATAACTGCAGTACATAAATAATGCAGTTTATTATAAACAGTACACCTATAAGTTCACTTGTAGTGCATCTAAAGGTTTACTACATTTACACCTTAAAAATACTTAATACTATAATGAACAGTGAACAATGAACAACTAGTTTATTTACAGTATAGTTCTCAGTACTTACAAGTCTACTACTATAAACTGAAAGTGGGCCAATTTAGTCCGAAGAAGTATAAACAATAGTAAATGTACAAGTGTACCACAAGTACATTTATACTAAAAAAACGTACTACCTAAAGTAAACTTGGGATTTATACTTCAACTGGGCTTCAGTTTACTTCATAAAATGAACTTTAAGTATACCTTTTTTGGTAAGCAAGAACGAGACTAACAAGGCCACATTGATTTTAATATCAGCAGAACATTCAGTGGTATCCACAATTTTATCTGGAGTAAAGCAAACAGCAGAGTCTCCATAGGCAAGTGTTTTGTTTGATATCCATTAGTCTGTGTTTGGTTTCCATATCACGTCTCCAGAGGCAGACAGAGTACACAGCTTCATTACTTGAGTAAAATTATAGATATCCTTTGCTAAATTTTACTCAAGTACAAGTAAAAGTACAACAGTCAGATGTCTACTTAAGTAGAAGTACTGAAGTACTTGTTTTTAAAAGTACTTGAGTATCAAGAGTACAAGAGTACATTTTCTAAATATTGCATTACTACTGCCACAGTGCTTACATTTATGTACAGAAACATCCTACATGGAGTTATGAAAAATGTTAATGTTAATACCTTGGAGAATGTAAAAGGAATTCAAAGTAAAATCAAGTCATTTTCATCTTTTTACCATGTTGCCAGGGATGGACAGTATTTCTAATACATGTTTTTAAAATACGTATTTCAAATACAAAATACTATTTTGTAATTGAAACACTTGAAGCGAAAACTTGTTCAGAAAATTGAAATAGTCTGGCGAGGTGGGGCCACAGGTTGGCACATTCCCGGGATGGACCTGCTGCGTCTTCATCCATTGTTTTGTCCATGGTTTCATCTCTTATCTAAATCTGACCATGGAGTTGACTTTGGCGGAAAGCTGAAGGTGATTGCTGATAGGCCCCAATCAGTGGTGCCTGCACAATCCAATCACGTTTGAGAGGGAAACAACAAATTGAGGGTTTCCGAGATTTTTCTTTTTTCCTTTTTTTTTAGAAGAAGTAACCTGTACTCGCGGTTATGGATAAAAATGTAGTGGAGTAAAGACTACAATATTTGCCTCTCAAATGTACTTGAGTAAAGTCATGAGTACTCCCCAATACTTGAGTAAAGTACAGATCCCTCAAAACTGTACTCAAGTACTGTACTTAAGTAAATGTACTCCGTTACTGTCCGGCTCTGCACGTCTCCATGGCATGTTCACTAATCACCTGTTGGAACTGGAAGACAGCAGCTGAGAAGCCAAGAGGTCACGGTTGTAATTATTCACATTACATTGCTATTTTCTGAGTGATTAGCCCAACCTCTGAGCTAACATGGCCTGAATCTGTGACGGGAGAGCACACGCTGAAGGATGGAAGCTAATATTTAACAAGCTGGTCACCGCACTGCAAAGGAGTGCAATCATACAGTCCCTTGTGAGCACCACATCAAAGGCCATGACTGAAAGTGGCAAACGGGAAGCGTAATGAGCTTACAGAGTTACCTCCATCATTATATTTACACAGCCTGCGGTTCCAGGAGCAAAAGCACTCTAATGAATGATAAATAACATATTTTGATTCCCCGTGCATTCCAATTAGCAGGTGCAGAGACCTCCTGAGCGCTCAGCGCTCTGACTTGTATAACACCACTGTGAAAATTGGGGTGACACGCTTCATTATAAACATGTTTTCCCTTGCTCAAATGCCACATGATACAAACACCTGTAATTGTGTGCAATTATAGCAGTAACAAACTTTTATAGTTGTGTTGGCAGGGAATAAGACACACAATAATAAAGTTAAAGGTAGGCTAAGCGATGCTAAGTGATTTCTAACATGTGACACTTTTTGTAATAGCAAATATCTCCTCATGATCCTACCTCCTAGCTCTCCATTCTCTGAGAACACTATTAGAAGCACAGTCCTGGCTCCATGAATGGGAAATAAACAAAATGGGGGCATGTCCCCCCAACCAATAACAAAACACTGTGTGGAGTTTCTTATATATAAGTATATATACTCTTTTGATCCCGTGAGGGAAATTTGGTCTCTGCATTTATCCCAATCCGTGAATTAGTGAAACACACTCAGCACACAGTAAGGTTAAGCACACACTAATCCCGGCACAGTGAGCTGCCTGCAATAACAGCGGCGCTTGGGGAGCAGTGAGGGGTTAGGTGCCTTGCTCAAGGGCACTTCAGCCGTGCCTACTGGTCGGGGTTCGAACCGGCACCCTTCCGGTTACAAGTCCGAAGCGCTAACCAGTAGGCCACGGCTGCCCCCAACGGCTGTTTCTTGTGGAGCACTGCTACCTCACTGGTGTATTTTGTTTGGTCTTTGGTTCAAATAATATAGTGGGCTACAACATTACGCCATTGTCCTCTGGTTGTTAAAGGGGACATGCACTACTAAAGAAGAGATAGGAAATGAAATAGCAAAATAGGCTCCTGTATGACCTGGTTAAGGTACAGTGTTTGTAAGAAGGAAAGTTCCGTGTAAGCTCTTCCTCGCCAGAACTATCCTTTCTATATTAAAACCTATTGGCTATTATTATTTTTATTTTTCATCATCAGCATCATCATGCGTAGCATGTTTGCATTTACTATATGTTTTTGAACCTCAGAGTTCAGTTCAGAGTTCAGAGAGATTTATTCATCACATACACAGTTATATCAGTATATAACAAGCAGTGATATGTAAGCATGGTTAGCTTCATGACTGTAAAGTAGAAAGAATAAGTAAAACAGATAAAGATTAAAAGCAGAAGTTAATAATAATTCAATAACATAATAAAGTGACATGCATATGAATAACAATAATAATGATAATGATAAATAATAATAATGTTATTAAAATGGGATAGAGTCCATGGTATTCATTAGAATTAGCATGTCCATGTTGAGGAGTCTAATGGCCTGAAATAGCATTTTCTTAGTCTCTCAGTTTTGGCCATCAAACTGCAGAAGCACTTGCCTGACTTCAACAAACTGAACAGACAGTTACTGGGATGGGTGGAGTCCTTTATGATTTTAGTGGCTCTGTTCTTGCATCTGCTGATGTACTGTATATATCATGCAGTGAGAGGAGAGGAGTCCTAAAGATGTGCTCGGCTGAGCGCACCACTCTCTGGCTTTGCAGTCTTTCTCAGAGCTGTTGGCATACCACACAGTGATACACTGGGTCAGTATGCTCTTTATCACCCCAGTGTAAATTTTTTTTAAATCACTGGGGGAGCCTGAATTTCCAGAGAGAACCTTTTATTCCATATAGATTTTTATTTAAGGCACAATGGAAGACACATCCACACCACATTCAGATGCTCATTCCCAATACATCTGGCGTTCACAGTCAAAGTGGAAATGTAGTGCAATGGTACTAAGAGGAATTTTAGACATATTTAACATATTATTATTATTATTATTATTATTATTATTATTATTATTGTGTTATTTGCTGTATTTCCAAATGCCACAGTTTATGTTAATGGGGAATTCAACCAAACTGGGCTATAGTAGACCTATATACAGCTGATAATGACTATGCATGTTTGTTACTCCACAGTAAGCCTAGATAAGATAAACTGTATTTTCTTTCTTGTGAGGGGTCACCACAGATCTCTGAGAAGTGTCAACACAGCAAATCAAGACACTGATATGACAGATAAATAAAACAAAATGTGTCAGATTTATGTGCACACATGTTCACTAAATCTCATGGGAGTATCCTATAACCCTGCCCTTGTGCCTGGAACAGGAAAGAAGTAATGATTTGACAGAGGATGTCTTTGAATGTGATGTGACGTTAAGCGGTAAGTGGTTCACTTACAGTAGTGACTCAGTGAGCAATGCACAAGAATGATTGTCATCAGTCAGAGTAAAATGATACATGTATGTCCTAAAAGCACCAATTACTGCCCCTTTCGTTCAGAAAATGTTAAACGTTTTTTAATACTTCAAAATAACATTTGATAAATGAACCTTGCATTTTTTAGTAGCCATAGGTGTGAAGTGGTTTGGTTCTTAACGGGAGCATTTACTGCCTTAAAAATCCGATTTTGTTTACCGTGCTCGGAGTTTGGTGCTGGGCTGATGGGTGCCCTATTTTCACCCTCTCACTCGGCTCATCAACGGTTAGACAGAAAATTCTCGTCGCAAAATCGAAATTCCACTGGAGCTCAAAGCGTATTTGTACACGCAACCTTACAACACTGTTTACAGCTCTTCTAGTCATGGTAAAATGTCATTTTTGGTACATAGCTAATTTAGATACACTTATGGGGTGGGTGCTTGCATTTCTCCAGGAATCCACTTTCTTGGTTTGTATAGAAACAAATGTTAAATGACACATACACGTAAAAAGGGAAATAGGTGACGTTCCACTGTTACCAGAAAAGGTGGTTGAACAACATGTTTTTTTTTATCCCATTTCTATCTTTCTACCTTGTGTGAAGTGCATCATTGCTTGGAATAGGCAGTAATGTAAAGCGTAGATGTATTCTTTGGAGTTCCTCAGTGTTACTGCAGGATGAATGTGTCTCTGGGGACTGTGGCTATAGCTCTGCCATAATGAAAAGTAGAGATATAAAAGCCCTAAAAGCATTAGAGATCAATGGCCGTGTGATGCAGAGACATCCTGCTGCATTCGCCGTGTTCTGTTTGGTCCTCTCCTTTGCTACAGCCCCTTATGGAGAAAAGTATACACTGCATGGGTCCCAGTGAAGTTATGGCAGCATCACAAAGAGGCAACGATGTGTGAAAAACAACTGTCACAAATGAGCCAGCAAACACACACAGACACACATACACACACACACACACACACACACACACACACACACACACATGCACTCATACACACAAACATGAAGCCTATGGCACTGTGACTACTCCCTCGCTTTTTTCCACCAACCATCTCTAGATACACTTCTTAACAAACACAAGCACACTAATCATGAGAGGAGGGAGAAACTTCTGACAGACTTCTGAGGGGATGTGGGAGTCCTTGAAGTGCAATCATCACTTGACAAGGCCGTTAACTGTCGAGAATCTCTCCCTCCCTCCGCACCCCTGGGGCCACCCACACCGTGCACAAGGTTTCTGTTCTCCGTGTGGCGCCTGGAGATCACACGTGCTATGCACTATAGTTCGCAAAAGTCTGTTTTCAAAATAAAGTGCATCTTTAAATTTCTCGGAATAACACCAGTATTTGCATTCTCAGCTTTTTCCGCTCTGATGAATCTATAAACTAACAACCCTTTCCAGACAGAGGTTTGTTTTCCTGGCAAATGGCTCTCTGGGTGATAAGGTTCGGTAAAAAGATGTGTTACAGTGATACAGTGAGTAGTTTTTGCAGATCCTATTTCTAAACTTATAGTATAATCATGATGAATGATGAGTAATGGTGATGAATAAACAACGTTCCCCCAAATTATGTTGTGGCGTGCCTCACAGACTTTGTTTCATTTTTTATGTATTTCTTAACATCCCCATTAACAACACCCCCCTGAATGAAGAAATCTTGATTCTAACCTGGAGACAGGTTAAAGTCTCAAGCCCTTCAGGTAAATGGCATCATGATAGGTATTACTTTAGGTACTACATTAGGTACTACAAAATAGCTGACTGTTCTGAAGGGATTCTCTGTAGAAAATGTCTAAAGCCTGTACACCTCCTGTACCTCTTTAGGCAAGAGAGAATCTTCAGGTTCTCAGATACAAAGCTTGTAGCCTGTGGCATTCCACTACCAACTGTCCATCAAGGAGTTGGAAATGGATCTTGCAGTGTAACATCTTTTGTTGTTGTGTCAGAAGCAATACACCAGTAATAAATACAATTGGTTGAACATACTGTACTAGCCTGTCTGGTTCAAGATATTCCATATCAGACGCATGATCTTTATGTTACTGCAGTGCTTTGCATTAGCATATTACTGAGGCTCACTTCCAATCATGGTTGGTGCAATTGTCCTGTGATTGTTCACTGCAATGCATTTTACACCTTGTATATTAATTCTGGCCAACTCCATACCACTTCAGGCAGTACATAATCCATTTTGAAATCTTGGCAAGCACAACCCCTTCTACTATCCCATAGCACACAATGAAAATTATGTTGTCTTGTCTATAATGGATGAATTTGCAGTGTTCTTACAAACATTGCAAATTATAACCAACAATGATCTAACAGTAAGTGGCTGCAGTTGTAAATAGGTCACCACAGGGAGATGCCTGCAGCGGGTGTGATTGCTCCTCTGCTGGGGCTTTGGGGAGCCGGCACTTTATGAGAAACTCATTAAAAAAAATAACACTCCGCTACGCCAACATAAATCAAATATCGGCAAAACCTGCACATAAACACACGGCTAGGGACAGCTTTGCAATTAAGTGTGCCAAGAACCACACGAAGTGATGTCCACATCAGCAATTTTTCCCTCTTCCGGGAGTATCAGTGTAGCAAAAAGCCTGCCACGCAAAGGTGATGTGTGATCTAGCGAAAAGAAATGAGAGGGAGGGGGCACACATGCTAAAACTGCAGAGAACTGCTACAGTATGCAGCAACATTTTCAGGGGTGAGTTAAATAATCTCATTACTGTAAAAAAGACAGAAATCATCAAGTGGTGTTGGTGTAGACGTCTGGCTATGCTTACAGAGGCCCAGAGGAGCGGCGACTGATTAAAGAGTGGACTGGAGAGATCCTCCTGGCCTCTCCAGATGGCAGAGATGCCTGTGAAGTGTTACCATTACTTTGAGGGATGAGAGGAAGGATCTGTGATTATTATTAACCATTATGGCCGTGGAGGACTTCCATGTGTTCACCCATCTGTGCGCGTGTCTGTCACTCACAGCCCATCTCTGAATCTGACTGAAGTGTCCACCAGGAGGGAGTTCTGCAGGAGCAGGCTGTTAATTGGTAGGTGAGACAAGCAAAGGAAGATCTAATTGGATGGCATGCATGTCCAACATGTCCAATGACCCACCTCCTCACTGGGGGTGGTTGGTTCCCACCACCGGGATGCACTCCACATGTGTTAGTGTGGCGAACGAGACCCGCACAGTGTGTCTGATATTCTGCTTCCGCACCATTTTATTTAATCTCCCAGCCTCTAACTGTGCTCTAGACACTCTCTCACTCTCACACGCATAGTAGAGGGAGCGGCTGCATGCGTGATTCAGTGGCTGCGGCGGTTGTTTGATTCAGTCGGCCAACCTGCGGGGCCAGTGTGTTTCTCACAGTAGCGCTCCCACCTGTCAACTCCTCTGCATCTCGCCAGGCTGTTTGCATTCAGATAAAATGGCCTCTTAACAGCCCTCGGTGAAATGCCCTTGGTTATCCTAATGACAACATCCATCATGCAGACCGCCTTGCTTTTCACTGTTAATGCATTTATGAATTCCAAGGCATGAGCAATGGCCTGTGTTTCACAATAAATATCTTCCACAGCAGAGGTAGTCTACAGTAAGTCGCGGTAGTGAGGTGGTTCATATCTCAAGGAGAGGGAGGGGAAAATAATAATACGAGAAGCACACTTACAGCCCCGAAATTAAATTCAAAAAGAAATATTTTCGTGGTGCATCCTTCAAGCGCTGGGGGAGGGAGAAAAGTGCCCTTTCTTCTTTGCTGCAGAACCTGTCTATGGTGTGTAAGCTTTCCCTGGGTTTGGAGATGATGATGATGAAAGAGCAGTTGTATCCTAGCTGAAGATGAAAGAGATGTCTCAGCTCCATTCTGGACTCATTATTCTCAATTCAGGTGCCCCCCCCCCCCCCCCCTTCCCGCTCCGCTAGCCCCCATCCACATCCACATCTCCTGTGCTCCCCCGGTATCTCTGCCTGATAGTCCTCTCCCCAGCTGAGTGCAGTCATCTTGCAGTCATCTCTATTTAGCCGTGCTCTCTAATACAACCGTTAGGATCCTCCGGGGACTCTGGTGGACAAATGGAGACAAATCTGCAGTGGGCTGGCAGATACCCAGCCTGTCACACACAACCCATTCAAAACCAAAGATGAAGCCCAGGCGCTTACCCTATTAATTGTTCTTCACTTTAAATTAGCTGCATGATCTTGGTGTAAGAGCCACTCAATGCGTTGAAGGGTTCTTATGTTAAATACCATTTAAAATATTGCAGTTAATGTTTTAGAATTTGATATTACCAGTTACCTATATAAATGTGTATCAACCAATCAGCTACTATCATTATTGGCTGCAGTTATTATAATTACGTTAACTAGCCTTAGGCACTATCTAAAAAATAACTTAATTTATTGAAAAGCACAATTTATGTCTGTGTTGTGATATTGTACGTTTAGAAAGGATCACAGATAGTGTTTATATGTGTGATTGACATTTGATACTACATGCTTACGATAACACCATAATATTAATATCCACTGTAGATTTTTACAGACAGTTTACAGATTTTTGCAGTTGGCTAACTTGGCTTTCATGGAGAAGGAGAAGGCGCAGTAAATAAAGACAAAGGCTTTGCTGCTTTAGAATAAAGGTGAAAGAAGTGCTCTGCACTCTGCATGTTATACATGCTTGGTGGAATGTTCTGTCACAACATGTCATGTTACATTTGTGAGGACATATGTCTAAATTTCAAAAACTGATATTAACAAACAACATTCTCTCATCTTCACATTGAAAAACATGCTACAAAAAAGTCTCTCTCTCTCTCTCTCTCTCTCTCTCTATATATATATATATATATATATATATACACACACACACACAATTGACCTCTCTTTATCTCAGTGAAGGTAATGTGTTGACTAGTGTAAAACAGTAAAACATGTTTGTTATGAAAAATGTAACAGTCAGTCCATATGTGAAAAAAAAAAACATTATGTGTGGTTGTGTTCAAGTGTTTGCAGTAGTCAGCTCATTCAGAATTCTTCCCCACTAAGACCTCTCCTCAGCACATTAGGTGGAGGTTGCACAGCCAGTAAGACCGCGGATGGTTGACCAAGAGACAGTGTCAGCCCAAGTTGGGCATAAACTTTTAAAGTGGTGAGTTGCAGCAGTGCTGACGCCAACAGAGCAACGTTCAGCAGCTTTCAGGGGAGGACTGTGGCCTGGGGACATCTTGGCCATGGGGAAAGCATTAACCTGCATTACTGTCAAAGATGTACTGTGGCAAGTTTTTTGGCCCTCAGAAGACACCATAGAGGCAGAATAATGTCCTGCTCCCACTGTCATCATTACCCACGAGGCATCCTCCCACAGCGACATGGTGCTCAACAGGAATCTTTACAAACTGTCCATAGTAAAGGTGACACTTCCCCACCTGGCTTTGTCAGGCAACTTCGTGTGCCCTTAGTCTTTGTGCTTCCCATACCCCAAACGCCTCATTGAGTTACATAGGCCACACATTTACAACCTCGATTTCACTCTGTGCTCATAAACCCCTCAAGAGTTATCACCAGCTTACCACCCCTCTGAGATGCATTCTGGGAGAGACACACAAGGCATATTTTAAATGGCTGCACAATTAATCTGCCCTCCTATTTTATAACTGCCCCTTAAGTACCATGCTACCATATGCTAATTTTACAGGGCTAAACAGTTGTGAGTTATTATCTGGATGCATTTTTTTTTTGTATCTGCTATTGGGTAATGGTCCATCAATGAATAAGGTTACCAAGGCAAAAAACATGCCCTGTTTGATATCTTTGAAGATCAGTTATAAGTTATAATTACTTCAAAATAATACATTTGTCCAATGTTCAAATAATTGTGTTACTTGTGTTAATTAAATATGACTTCAGGCTCTTTGATAGTGGAATATTACAGAGAAGGTTGAAAGAAAGAACTACTGTACACTTTGTAAATTAAGTCCTCCTGTGACACATGTATTCTACATTTATTAGATCCTCTAATAGTCTACCTTGAGTTATGAGGACCTGACTAAAATACACAACATGCGTGTCTGTGGGTAGTTTGAATATATTAGCATTTCATGTCCTGCTCTCCCAGGCCAACTTTCTGCCATTTCAGTTTGTCAGTTGTCAGGCATGCATTCGTGTCAGGTAATTCACAGAACCTGCAATTATGGCCTAATCGTCATTCTCGCTGCAAAGAGCTTTCCTGCCAAAGCTTATGAGCACTGAAGAAGATGTCAATTCTGTATCACCATAACATACAGATGGTCAAGTGAGTCATAGAGTTGGTCACATGGGGAAAATAAAACTCTCATCAAAAGGTCACAAATTAAATGGAGAGCCTCTTGATAACGCTCATTTCCAGACAGCCATTTTATGTTGAGAGTTTATTCTGCTAAAAGCCTCTCTGAGATATTTCTAAACGTTTCACAGCAGGTTTCACACTGTAACCAATAATCCAGCAGCAATCACATCACAGCCTTCTTCATTACTGGACACTTTCCACATGGCCTTCTGTTTCAACTTCATTTTCAGTTTCAAGATGAGGAATCGTTACAAAGCAGCTTTATTGACACTCTACACAAATCCTTCAAGGATTAAGCGAATAGCAACAGTCTTAAGCTACCGCTATGACAAGGAGGGAATGTTGAGCAGAACCTGGGTGGAATCAGGTGGTGGTTTCAGGTTGTCTCATGTAGAGATGAAGGAGAAATAAACATCATAACAGAACGAGGGGCCAGGTTAGCAAGGGCGGTGAGGGCGGTGGAGAGAGAAGGCAGAGGGAGTCAGGTGTAAGATAGTACAATAGCATCAAAAGAGTTGAACTGGGAACTGACTTTGTCTTGGCCCATGTCATCACAGGATGTGAAATTACAATAAAATTAACTATATCTGAACTGGCACTGCCAGGTGTTGAGTGTTGGTGTGTTTTTATCAAGGTTTAGGGTGAGAACTTATTTTCTTTCTTTTATATGTCAGAATGAAAGCCAACCTCTGGTGTCCTAATATATACATCTGTCTAATTTCAGAATGAGGAAATAATGGATGAAAAGGATATGGCTAAAGTAATTGTTAAAGGCATAGCAGAAAATGTATATAAACTGTTTTCTGTGATGTTTTCTCCATTAGGTCTTCCATTTTGGTGTGCTATCATTGGTTTTACAATGCTCACATTTTAGACTTTTCAGACACACCTAAACCAAAATTGGCTTGCAAGTGTGTGTTCCAACTCCAGCTACCCGGAGGGGTTTCCGAAGCTCAGATAACACAGCAGGTCTGAGACAGTCATTTTTAAAAGAGCTGAGAGACAGACAGACAGAGAGGAGGAAGAGAGAGAGAAATGAGAAAGAGAGAAAATGTCTGCGCTCCTGCTCTCATATCCTCCTCGGAGTTGTGTAGTTTGCACTTCTCATTTTCAGACAAATTACACCTGAGCCATCATCTACACCCACTTAGTCTATCATTTGGGTCAAGTCTCTCAAAGGAAGGTGGACAGTCAGTGAAATTAATCCAGGTTTCCGCACTGTTCAAACCACCTTGCCATGACTCTAAACTAAACCCACTTCCTTGTTTTTTTTTTTGTTTTTTTTTGCAAAATGCTCAGGTCAAGTCTACGTATAAATGCGGACATTTGTTCAAACCCTTCCCCACCATTAATACAAGTTCAGTGCTAGACATGAGGCAGGTGTGAGACCCAAGTTTCAATCTGGTACTTGCCCTCGTGTTGAACACACTGGGGAAATGTGCACGTCGAGGCAATTTGAATGCATTTGTGCACCTGGAAACAGGTGGCTTACCCTGCCATGTAATAAGCCATTTTAGATTCTCACTGTGCCGAATGATGCATACCAAGTACACACTTGGCCTCAGGGCAGTCTACATATCCAGGCAGTGCTATGCCGCCGACTGCCTCTCCAACCGAAATGTCGACAGAAAAAAAAATAATTCCTGTTCTGTGTTCACTGTTTTTCCTCTCAAGCGGACATCCTGTGGCGCAGTTACCTCAGGGCACACAAAGAATGCCATTAACATTCACAACAAGATTTTAATACTGACTTTTTAAAGGATGGACCCTGTCAAAGGGTGATTGCTGCTGACTCTTGCTGTTTTATTGTGACTGTGTGTATGTGTGTGTGTTTGTCTGTGTATGTGTGAGCAAGAGAGAGAAAAAGAGAGAAAGGAAAAGAGTGCATGTGTGTGTGTGTGTGTGTGTGTGTGTGTGTGTGTGTGTGTGTGTGTGTGTGTGTGCCGTGCTTAGTGAATGGGAGCAATATGCCACCAAGCTGGCAGAATGCAGCAGAGCAATCAAAATTGCCTCCTCAACTGCGGCCCTTAACACAGAATTGATTCAACGCACTGGCTGCAGTGTTTCCACTCCTCCCTCTGCATCCTCAGAACAGACAAACAAGCCCCAGAAAATCAGCCCCAGGTCCGTCTGGGAGCTGTTTGGCTTTGAACTGATTGGCGGTGGGTGAATTAAAATAAACTCCAGCAGAGAAACTAGGGATTTATGCCTCAAGTTTGGGTTCAGCATCCATTTGAGAAGTGATTTGTACACCTGATATTCAGTCAAGTTTAATGAAAATACCCATTCAGTAGAGATGGGTACATCAAGTTTACAGTAATATGATCAAAGTTGTAAGTGTTCACCTACAAATATAAACAAAGGTAAGCTTTAAATGTGACCTATAAACATCTGTTTAGCAGGGATGTTAACACTATCACAACCACCTCTCAGGCCATAAACAGTCTCAGTTTGTTCAGTCCCTTTACAGTGCACTGCAGCACAGTAGTAAGGTCCACTTGACTGCAACGTTGAAGGAAATTAGGCTCTTCCTGCCATCTTCTGGTAACATGGCAACATGTCTATCTGTTCGATCAGATACCTTGTAATGGCACAGTATCAGATCGAACAGATAGACATTCAACTCTTTCTTCAGACGAAAAGCAGCATGCAATAATTTACTGTATAGAATGCCGCTAACTATAACTATGAGCATTTGAGCAACATCACTTACAGTGTGTTCACTGGTGTAACATGTTCAGCAGCATACAAATATCATAGATCTCTGCTGTATCAGTATCAGGTGAAAAGACAGCTAAAAACAAATGGGGAAAGTGAGACAGTGTCATTCTTTGACATGCAAAAAAGGGGGTGTGGACACTGATGCTTGCCTCTATTGGACTTGGGTATAATTCAAGGACTTCCCTTTTGAGATTAAAATGTCAATGATCTGTTACAATATTCCTCCCTGACCAGCAACTAACTGGTTACAGACGTCATGTTAACATCCCGAGGAGAACATCAATATGAATCTTGCTCCTTTCTCAAGGTACTTGAGCTGTGTTCTTAATGTCAAGAAAACACAAATTACATGTTCTGAAAAAACATCAAGGACACAATATAATATCGGTACTGAAATATCGGTATATATATAATGATGTGCACACACATACTCCATGTTCATACATAAAGCAACATAATGTATTTGGAATCGGAATTCACCCCAATTTTCAACATTTTCCAATGTGCAAGGCAGTTTGAGAGACATCGAGAGAACCCTGCATGTTGGTCTTTTGGATGAAAATATAAACCAAACCAATATTGAGAAAATGGAGGAAAAAGGCCATATTTCCTAGAGAACACCAAAGTTCCACTGTGCAATCCCAGGTGTTACAACCGTGCAGTAGAAATACATAACAGAGATGCCATTATCACTGTAATTATTTAGCGTACCATCAAAATGAATATCAAGCTATTATGTTAAGATAAAGAACTACATTTTGCTGCTTTATCTTCCTGACCTGGATTTTGTGTTTGAGTGTGTGTGTGTGTGTGTGTGTGTGTGTGTGTGTGTGTGCGCGCACGCATGTGAGTGTGTGTGTGTGCATGTGAGTGTGCGTGTGTGTGTGTGTGTGTGTGTGCGTTATGCTGTTAATGAGTCTGCTGAATCAGTGGAAAGACTCAGGTGAAGCCTCATTAACCCCCTCCATGTGGTGGGCCCTCCAGTGTGCCTGAGCGGACCCAGCACTGTGTGCCGTTCAGTGGCTCAGTATGGAGCTAAGTGGACCAACCTAAGTCAAGCACAGAAGGTGGCCCTCACCACCTGTTTGGCTTGCAAGGTTTGTGCACTTGGAAGCTCAGGCAAAAAGGTGTTATTGAACACAAATGCTAAATCATGCATGAGGGAAATGGAAACTCCCATAGTCAATAACAATATGCTTGACTGGTCAATGGGAAAATAAGTCACAGTGAAGGATAAAGAAACAGATTAATTTCACTCCACCTGCGCAGCCATTTTCTCACCCACCTCATTGCCTCTGTGTGCCTGTGTGCTGATGTACTGCTTCTTGTTGTTTAACCAAATCTCAATTCACTCCAGTGGTCAGAAAAAAATAATCAGTGAAGGAAAGTGATAGAACACAACCGGGGCCTAATGTTTAGATTAATACAAGGTCATTACCAACCAACCAAACCAAGGAGCACACCAATGGGTAGCTTATGCTGTATATCAATATCAACCTTGTCAAGGAGGGCAAAACATGACCCCAGTATCTACTACAGCC
This sequence comes from Alosa sapidissima, assembly GCF_018492685.1. Classification (NCBI taxonomy): domain Eukaryota; kingdom Metazoa; phylum Chordata; class Actinopteri; order Clupeiformes; family Clupeidae; genus Alosa; species Alosa sapidissima. Next base: position 26,337,975 of record NC_055957.1, on the reverse strand, counting down.
AAAATAGCAGGCATCAACAATGGTGCGTATTGAATTAAGTTAAATGTACAGGTGAGCAGCACCCTCTAGAGGAGAGAAGTGATGGTTAGAAATAAATGCACATTGCTGGACTGTTTTTGCCACAAACTAGGTCCATGTTATATTTATTAACTCAAACATACCCTGTATGTATTTCATCACATAGGGAGAGTGGGGAACATTGTCATACATTTCAGTTTCTTACAATGACTGCAAAAGATGCATGGATATTATATCAAATTAAATTCTTGGGCACATTTTTCTTATTTCACACATTGCATTGTCATAATATTTTACATGTAACAAACAAATACAATTTATTAACTTGAAAATGCATAGCCTACTTGTGTTGAATTGCCTCATAAGCTGGAGTAAAAATATAAAATCAAAAACCACTAACTTGTCAAATAGTTTTTTGTAAGGGTCTCGTCTTTGTCCTGTTTCCATGTTGTCTGCTCCTTACTTCCTGTTGCCTTTGTTTACTTCCTGTGTCCTGTGGTCCTATGTTTATCCTGGTTGTGTGCCTTCATTCCATTCCTTATTCCCAGTAGGACAGTAGGGGTTAACTCATTTAGAGACCGTCAGACGAGTCCAGGAAGTGACGCCAAGCGCATCAAAATAGGCGTGTTCGACTTGAGGCAGATCTGTGCAGATCTGACTTGATGTGATGCATGCTGGGTTGAACACAATGCATACTGGGATGGACGCAATGCTTACTGGTTAGAAATTCTGTCCGACTTCTGTCAGCCGGGGAGGGACTTACCCCCGTGACACCATGTCACATGACCTTAAAGGGACACCAGGCAAGCCTGATGTTTTTTCTCTACGAAACTCCCCCTCGCTCGGTCTGAAGCTCTTTTCCTTTTCTTTGCGTCTTCCGTCAAGGGTTTTCGCTGCTTCTTCGCCGGCTCTGCCATTATACACACGTTTGCAACAATCTCTAGCGTTTCGTTAGCCTGCCTCTGTGCTGTAAACTGATCCTGCTTCGGTCGGGCGGGTAGGATACACCGAACTTGCAAGTGGGATATTCTTCCTACAGGCAGTAGGGGCGGGCGAGAGAGCCTTCATTCGCCCCGTAATGAGTCATTTAACCATATACCGACTTACGAAGATGATTAATTAACACGAAAACGTTGCCTGGTGTCCCTTTAAAATATCGCGGGAGTCTTAGGGTGCATTCAGGGCACTTCGGAATGACAAGGACCGCCCCCATGGCTACTTTGTTTTTCCGACAGCAAGTGTTCATGTGCTTTGCCGTCGGAATGTGTGACAAACACGGATGCCACAACAAAGGTTAAAACATACACTCACTAATCCTAAACAAACAACTGTATTTGCTTAAAATATAGTGTAAGACGCTCATGAAAGAAAGATATGCAGCTTTCAAGTGGCAAAAACGGCAAATTCCCTAGTTCACATTAAAACTGTTGGACATGAAAGGCCACATGGACTACAAACGAACTACAACGTGACGACAAAAGTGACGACGAGCCCCTAACTGGGCAACTCTGTTAGCAAAATCTAGCCCCAGTTTCCGACCTCTGACTCAGACATTACGTGACGTGAATGACGCAGAATGATGATGTTTTCACTCGGAGAAAGGTTTTTCCGAAGCCCATGAACACTAGGTTAGCCCATAGACATAATATACATAGATGCTGCATCGACCGCTACTCCCAAGGGGGCAGGCGAACGTTCGGAGAGCGTAGACACTATGGCTGATCTGAGGCTAAATAGTAGACCAATTCACCTAGCCATCCCATTGAAGCCCATTCAATTTTGGCGCCACTTTGACATCAAATAACGTTACAGCTGAAGCGTTTTAAGCCTTTATATGAACTTTTTCTATTTTCGGAGTAATACAACATTGTGTAATTGGTATCATAACCTCGTAACTGACTTAACGCCTGAGTAATAAACTTTTTTCCAAAATCAATGCTAAAGTGACGTAATGAGCATACAACCAGAGCGTGTGAAAGCGTCGCACAGGAGCAAAATAACCGTATTCTCTGAATAAGAACGAAAGCACATTGGAGCACACACATCGGAGCACATTTCTGCGAAGTTTTGATGGATTGACAGTAGCCTAGGCTATGAATGTGGCAAGTGCTGTTTATATGAAATCACATTAATCTACGAACAACTAGGACATTTAGAACAGTAATGTAGACATGGTGGTAACGAAGGAAGTGGCTACATAGCCTACCCAATCTCTCGGTGCAGCTATCACAAGAGTTAGAGTCAGACTACGTGCCTACGTTACATTTACGTCCCCTGAGCCTGCGCAGAAAGCCTCGTTGACCAACAGGAAACTTTCTGAAATTTGCTTCACCCGCCCAGAGAATAGGCTTGTTCGACTTCGGCTGAGTCTGACTTGGTCTGGCTTACTACGTAAATGTGATCTTCAGAGGCTAGCCGGGAGGAGCTACAACAGAGGGCAGCTCATCCCGGACAGAAAGGCTACAGTCTGCCTGACGTGACTCGCGGGAGATATCGCGGAATGTTGTTTGCAATAAACACAGCAGAACTTTCATTCTTACTCATTAAAATGAGCATGATGACTGACGAAATAAATTCTTATGATGTAGTTTAAATAAACCACTGTTGTCATACAGTTAACAGGCCTGCATTGTAGCACATAAATTCAATATCAAGTGTTTCCCCTATATGTGTGTCTATCTATTTAGCCAACAGCAGAAAATAACAGAATATCCTTATAGGCGAGTTCGACTTGCGGCAGATCTGTGCAGATCTGACTTGATGTGATGCATGCTGGGTTGAACACAATGCATACTGGGATGGACGCAATGCTTACTGGTTAGAAATTTTGTCCGACTTCTGTCAGCCGGGGAGGGACTTACCACCGTGACACCATGTCACATGACCTTAAAATATCGCGGGAGTCTTAGCCTGCAGACAGATCTTGCAGTTGCCTTCCACGAGCTGCACGAGCTGAAACACGCCCTCATGACGTCATTCAAAGACGTGATAGGGCCATTTGGGAGGAATGTCCTCATGACGATTTTGACAGAAGTCTCATGCTGCTTCTTTATGTTGGAATATGCGAAAATAAACAGAAATCGAAGGGATACCTTCTCATACGTGATTTCTGCAACAATGGTAGGCTAGCCTACTGAAAATGTTTGGATATTCTGTTATTTTCTGCTGTTGGTTAAATAGATAGACACACATATAGGCCTAGGGAAAACACTTGATATTGAATGTATGTGCTACAAAGCAGGCCTGTTAACTGTATGACAACAGTGGTTTATTTAAACTACATCATAATAATTTATTTCGTCAGTCATCATGCTCATTTTAATGAGTAAGAATTAAAGTTCTGCTGTGTTTATTGCAAACAACATTCCGCGATATCTTCTGCGATGTCTCCCGCGAGTCACGTCAGGCAGGCTGTAGCCTGTCTGTCCGGGATGAGCTGCCCTCTGTTGTAGCTCCTCCCGGCTAGGCTCTGAAGATCACGTTTACGTAGTAAGCCAGACCAAGTCAGACTCAGTCGAAGTCGAACACGCCTTATGTCTAATAAGGGGAGAACCGCCACTCTCGGGAAACTTCCGGTTTCTGAACTGGTTGCAGTTCCCGTTCTGGTTCCACATGAGGGCGCTCACGAATAAGTGCAGAATTAATGGAGGTCTGTGGAGCTGTACCCCTCAAATCCACTTTTCTCGGGATATCATTTTTTGCCCAGAAATTTGAACGTTGCATGCGAAAGAGGGGACAGAGAAAATACACACCGCTGAGTATTATATTTTTTGAGTCACTTATTTGTTCTAAAAAGCCTTTCAAATGTGTCAATGATGTCATTCATTAGCAGAAAGCTAGTGTGTTGTGGGCAACAACGACCCAACCTGTAAGAAATCGAAAGGACGTAAGTACTTGTTCATTCAACTTTTGACCTATAATCCATGGTGAGCTTGCAGAAACCACAATCAAATCTTCGATTTTTCAATGACAACCAGTAGGCCGTGGGCCGAGGGGCGATTTCGTGTTTCTGAACTTTTTTTCACAGTGGAGGCGCCAAGATTTTATGGATACATTCTACGTGTATATTCACGTTAGATAAAAATTGTTGCCACTTACAGCTAATGAACATATTTTTTTTATCGATAACTTTATTCCACATTATTTTCCAGGCAAATAGACAAGACCGCTATATTTTGGGTCCTAAATGCATGACGTTTGTTCCTTGTCATCCAATCGCGTTCTTGGAATTACGCCGGTGTGGCTTGACCCGCCCAAAACTGTAAACAAACCCCTGTGTCCAACGTGAAACGTGAAACATTTGGCCTTTTTATTTGGATAATTTTTAGGCTTTTGAACTCTTTACTCAACTTGATATAAAATGAAACGAGTATGCAACTTAAACGAGTATGGGTGTAGAAGTAACGTTTACAGCATAATGTATGATGGTTGTTCTGTTTCTTTGCAAACACTAATAAAAGTTTTTCATACATCTTGGAATTTGTATTTCATGCGAGTTGTATACATCTATCACGTCATGAAAAAGCCAGGAAATAGCCTCTTCGGGCACATGGTACCTGCATCACCTGCAGCCATGAACTGCTGCATGCATGTAGTGGACGTTGATGGACCAATAAGCCCATTTACAGCTATAAGTTGGGACAAATTCATTCAGTCAGTGTTTCTTTGGAAAGACCTTGCCTGTAGAGAGAGTGTTGTTGCAGAAGAGGCAGTGCAGAGGTTTAATTTGAACAGCCAGGAATCAACTGCTATACCAGACAACGGTGGCTACCACAGAGATTGCTACTGCCATTTCACAAATAAAACTAAGATACAAAGAGCACAAAAGAGGAGAGAGAAGGAAGCTTTATTGCAAGAAAATGCAACAAAAGGTTGGTATCAAAAGATGAAACATTAAAATGAATGTAGTGTTAACTTCAATGTTGAATTCAACTTGCCCTGTAAATGAGAAAATAAATGACAATTAGTGGCAAGTCTATTAGGGGACATTTTAAGGAACCAGTTTGTGTTCAATTTGAATGATAGGGAGGACTACAAATACAGTACCTACATTCACACCTGCCTGCAGCCTTTGTGTTAATATGACAGGGACGCACATTTATTCTGCAGTGGATTATGTTAAAATGAAGAGGAACACTATTTTAGTTTCCCATAAGCACTGCCCACACAATTTGATCCAACAGCTAGTATCTGTCAATTAATGCACTATTGTTGAGAGTAGGCTACACAACCTAAATCTGTTGTCTTCTGTTTAATGTGTAGGGATAGAGGTAGAGGCAGAGCTAGAGGATGGTGAGGAAGGTCCATCAAAAACTCGGGCTCTAAGGTCACACACCAGTGGTATTTCTACATCACAACGAGCACCACACCTACTACCTGTGCAGTGCATTATCTGCAGAAGTAACAAATACAAGCAGGAAAAACACAGCAAGAAAAGGTTAAAGGAGAAACTTTCGTTGTGTGAAACACTGCATGCTGGGAAACTGGTTCTTGCCGCTGAAGGCAGAAAAGATGAGGCTCTCCTCCTTCATATTAGAGACAGGGACTTGGTTGCCAGCGAAGCACGTTACCACTTCACTTGTTTCAGGGATTACACTAGGTACCTGTACTTAAAAACAAAGAATACAGAGAGCAGGCTCTATGAAATTGGCTACAAAACATTTTGTGAGACAGTCATTGAGGAGAGGCTTATAAAAAGGCGAGAGGTGTTTCGCTTGGCAAGGCTCAATACCCTTTTCAAAGACACTGTGAAAGAAACAGAGGGAGAAGACATAGGAGCGTATAAGGATCACCTGTTGAAACAGAGGCTTCATAAGTCCCATCCTTTTCTAAAATTCCACAAAGCCTCCAAAACATACCTTGTTTATGTAGACAATATATCTCCTGAGGAGATTCTCCAGGATGTCGCCATGTCCTCTTCATCCTCATCTGAGGATAGTGATGGAGATATGAACCTGGAGATGGAGAGAGAGGAGCCTGACAATGCCACCACAGAGATCACAGATGATTATCGCCTTTTATATCATGCTGCACTTACCCTCAAAGAGATCCTCCAAAACGCTGCCAAATCGTCTGAAAAACTTCCATGGCCTCCCACTGCAAGTGACCTCACCCTGGAGAGGGCCTTTGAGGTAGTGCCTCACCAGCTGTTCAATTTCATTGCATGGGCATCTGGAATTACATCAGAACCAGCAAACGAGCATGTTAGGGTCAGTTTTGAGGATAGCAGGAAAATATTGTCTTCCTGTCAGGACATCATTACCTTGGCAACAAAAGCACGATGGCTCATGCCGAAGCAATGTGCACTTGCCATGGCAGTTAGACATATGTCTGGCTCAGCACAACTCATTGGAATGTTGAATGGTCTTGGCCACTGTTCATCCAATTCCCTGGTCCTTGAGCATGATACTGCCCTGGCTAATCTGCAAATGGAGAAAGGAGAAACTTACATCTCAGAATCCATCTGTGCTGAAGTGCCTGTGACTTTGGTCTGGGACAACAATGATTTTGGAGAAGAGACCCTGTCTGGTAAAGGGACAACGCACAACACCAATGGTATCGCAATTCAGCGAGCCACGGGTAATGATGCAGCACCTGTTCCAAACACATCCAGACAAAGAACAAGAGAGCGGTCAGTCAATCCTCCACCACTTAACCTACTATATTACAGAAGAGGAAAGCGGTCTGGTCCTCATAGTTCAGGGTTGGAGATTGATTTTCAGCAGGACCAAAACAGGGGTGCCCAAACAATTGGTCGGAGAACTGATGCAGCATACTTCTTAATGAAAGTCCCTGAGGCCCAGGGTAAAGTTCTTCCTGGGTGGACAGGTTTTAATATTATGTTGAAGGAAGATGCAGTCTTACCTCTTACAAATGTGACCTACTTACCTGTGATTGATGCCAGCCCAACTGACCTGAACACGGTTCACACGATCCTGAGCCGCTCCATTGGAATTGCTGACAGCCTAAAACAAACAGAAATTGTATTGGTTATGGACCAAGCCATCTATGCCAAGGCACAGGAAATCCGTTGGCAGACAAGCTTATATTCAGAAAGACTTGTTTTAAGGATGGGAGAATTCCATACGGCCATGGCATTTCTTTCCTGCATTGGGAAGCTCTATGCAGACGCAGGCCTTCAGGACATCTTAATTGAGTCCGAACTGGTGGCTGTAGGCTCTATTGATGGGGTGATTACAGGCCACCTTTACAACAGGAGCATGCGGGCCCACAAGCTCTTCACAGAGGCATTGCAAAGACTGCGCTGGCAGGCCTACTTAGACACATTGCCATACACAGGCAATTCTGCAGCGATGGAAATTGCAACAGACCTGCAAGACCGGTTCCCCATTGAGTTCAATGAGGCACTTAACTCTGAAACATTCCTGGATTTACTGAAAGGCTATGATGAATTTGTGGAAAGAAATCACTCAAATCTGACCTTTGCATTTTGGAGCCAGTACATTGAAATGATGGAGACCCTGCTTCTTTTCATCCGGGCTACTCGGGAGGGAAACTGGGCTCTCCATTTGTCTACTGTTCAATGCATGCTGCCCTGGTTCTTTGCTTGTGATAAAGTCAACTATTCCCGTTATCTGACAGCATATTGGGCCGAGATGAACAATCTGGAAAACACACATCCAGCAGCACACCAGCAGTTAACTTCAGGTGACTTTGTAGCACAAAGGCACCAAACACATGGCTTTGCTGGCACAGCATGCGATCAGGTAATTGAACAGACAGCCAATCGAGATTCTAAGACAAAGGGAGGCATTAGTGGGTTCTCACTGAATAAGGGTGCAGTTCACCGATGGACCTTGACCCAGCATGAAAGGGCAGCAATCACTGTGGAGTGCAAAAACATGGCAGGGCAGGGACCAGTGGCACATCTGAATTCAGAGCTAGAACAAAGCAGAATGCAGAGAGATCAGAATGATGTTGTAAACATTCTGAGCACTATTGAAAACATGGTGAATCCTTTTGACCTATCCCTGGATGGAGACACTCTCTATCAAGTCTCCTCTGGCCAGCTGGCATCAGAAAACATTGCCACAGACTTAATACAGGCTAAACAGAGAGGTGAAGTGGCACTCACAGAATTCTTTGACAGACGGATCAGCACAGGAGAAAGGTCTTACCATGACCCAATTAAAAAAATAAAACTTAAAACATTTAAAGACTCATGCCAAAGCACTACAACAAAAGTCAAAGGAAGAGAAATCACCCTGACAACTCACCGCAACTTGTTTGCAAGATTAATTATTGTGGGCAGTGTTAGGCAAATTAATATGGAAGAAATGCTCACTTACTGTTTGGGTCCTTTTCCACAGGCTCTCGCAAACACTGACGGCTCCCTGGCAAAAACCAATAAAGCCAAGCTGATGCATGTCTTGCAGGAGGAGATCGGCCCGCCTGCTACTGTGAAAGACAGCCCCGATGGCTCAGTCTACATTTGGGATGCTATGGCTCTTGTGCAACAGCTAAAGCCTTTGCCAACATTTGGGCAATATGCTGACCACGTACTGAGGACACTAGTTCACTCAGCAAAAGAGATTAAGTCAACAGAGCTCCATTTTGTATGTGACACATATAACAACCAAAGTATCAAAAATGCTGAGCGAAGTAGACGGGCCGAGCAGGGCTACCAAAAAATAAAAATCTATGGTGACGAGCAGAGAACACCCAAGCAATGGAAAAAATTCCTGCAATGTGGGGAGAACAAAAACAACTTGCTTGAGTACTTCTTCCAACGCTGGACCACATCTGCAAAAAATATAATTGAAAATGTTACCATCATCACGACACATGGCCACAAGTGTCATGCAATCAAGCTAAATGACACTGTCCTTGATGTAACTGAAATCAAAGACCTTGAGACTACTCAAGAAGAGGCAGATACACGAATTCTGCTGCACGCCGCTTATGCATCCAAGTCCTGCAGTGACCTGGTGATTAGGAGTCCAGACACAGATGTTTTTGTGCTGGCTCTAGCATTTTGCCCACAAATAGACGGTCATCTGTACTTCCACACAGCCAAGGGAAGAGAAACACACATTACAGATATAAGCAAACTACACAGCCATCTTGGTGAGGACAAATGTCATGCCCTTGTAGGTCTGCATGCCTTTTCTGGATGTGATACTGTGAGTGCTCTGTATAAAGTTGGGAAAGCAAAAGCCTACAAAAAATTATGCTCAAAACCAGAGTACTTGCGTCTGTTCCAAGACCTAGGAGCTAGCTTCACCCCATCTTCAGACCTTTGTGAAGCACTGGAGGTCTTCACATGTCACCTGTATGAACAAGAAAACTGTAAAGAAGTGAACGTTGCAAGGGCCAAACTTTTTAAGGCAGGAAAATGTTCAGAGAGGGACTTACCTCCAAATAAAGACTGCTTGCACAAACATATTCAGCGTGCAAGTTATCAGGCTGCAGTACACCGCCGAAGCCTTGAGTGTATGCCGGATATTCCACCTCCAGTGAACCATGGGTGGAAAATGGCTGGAGATGGCTACGAAGTGGAGTGGATGTCACTGCCACCAGCTCCAGAGGCTGTACTGGCACTTGTACACTGTGGATGCCAAAAAACACAGTGTACTAAGGGCAGATGTACATGCAAACAGCATGATCTACCATGTACAGACCTATGCCAGTGCTTAATGTGTGAGAACAGGCCAAGCACTGACTAGAGTGGTATTCTCTGGATGACGTTCACCTCTTGAGCTATTAGCTCTGTTTGTTTGAATAATGTTCCCCTCTTGAGCTATTAGCTCTGTTTAGTTAGTTATCAAGCATATGTTAATTAAATGTTTTAATTCAATATTTTTTGCCATGTCTTTTTTCATGCATGCAACACTGACATAAGATTTACTTAATGACTGTCACTTACGTCAACAGTTCTACCACACATACCGCACATGTGCCAATTAAATAGCTATCTTGTCAATACAGCCTGCCAATTTTAAGTAAGTTAACAGGTACTGTAGAAAAAATGATTCGTTCCGTGTTAACAACAACTGCATTTTAACTTTATCACAGCCGTTTTGTACAAGGAGTTGTTCAAATAAAATGTAGTGCTACCTAAAGACAGTTTTAGCTCGACAAAAGCTAGCGACAAGCATTAGCCTATAGCGTCTACCAAGAATATAACGGCAATTGGCAATTAACTAAGATTGCCGTTACATTGACAAAACACATTTGACCATCGCTGACTACGAAATCAACATGCTATATAGCAAGATACATATATAATATATTAAAGATACTTACCTCCACAAAATCAATCCTCTTCGGCGATGTCCATACTCTGGTAGCCATGTCGGTGGCTAAAAATGTTCGTGTGTTGTTGTCCAACAGCTGATTCGTATAGCCAAATCTGATTGGCTTGTAATATTCGTATGTCAGTATTGTACTATGCTATTGGTAGATTGACATTGGCGACCACAGCGTTCGCCTGTACCACCAAGAGTTATTAAAACTAATATTTCACGTTTCTGCGCCACGAACGTCAGTGGCAACAAGTGGCATATTGCTAATAACAAATGTATCCTACTGAATAGTAAAAAAACAAGTAATCCATCTCTCATTTTTCAAAATTGAACAGATACGCGGCTTCGGCCCACCGCCTACAGGTGAAAGAGACAAATTTAGCCGTCTAGCTCCATAGACCCCCATTGTTTTTGCACTTATTCGTGATCGCCCCTAGCGGAACTGCAACAGATTGCATGTACAATGGAGTTAATAGGGAGTGATCCGGCTCTCCGTAAACGGGCTCTGACCCGCCTCGATTGACGTCTACGTGATGACTCTGTCCATATCTTTTACTGTCTATGGCTACTCCCTACTAGCACTGACGAGACGTGGAGCTGCCATCTTGGACCGGTCATCCACTCCACTTAGTGTAATCTGTTTGGCCGGTGAGCTGTCAGCGCACTTAATTAATCATATCTCACTGAATACCGAACAGATTCTCACGCGTTTTTTTTTTGCTGCAAAGGTCATACATGTAGCTATGATACAGGACACATGATTTAGCGTATTTTAATATTCATAGTGGGTTTAACAGTAATAGAATATTCTGATATATGATATAAAGTGACCTGACGTCCGATATCAAAACTGGGAACATAATCCATGTTTGACAGCATAGACAAAACTAGTTTGATACAAGTTTAATGAGTTCAATATAGTTCACAGTTGACAGAAAAGTTCCATCAACGGCATTATTCACAGAAATGTTCCATAAACATTTAAGTAAGATCAGTGCCATTCAGACATCTGAGGGGTATTCCAAGTAGGCCTATGTGGTTTAGTGACAAACTTGGGTAAATTGACAGAATAAGTTGTAAACCTCCAAGTAGAAAAGCTGTATGATACAGGAAACATTGTTGTGTGTATTTTAATATTCATAGTGGGCTTAATAGTAATAGAATATTCTGATATATTATAAAGTGATGACATCCAATATAAACACTGGGAACATAACTAATCCATGTTTGACAGCATAGACAGAAACTGGTTCTGGTTCTGTCAACAAGTTTTAATGAGTTAAAATGACAGAAAAAAATCCATTAACATTTTCAGTTCAGTGCCATCAAAAATAAAGTTTGATGAACAGACATTGGTGTGGCATACGTAAAGGAAATGGAGTAACTGGGTTCAGTATCAACAGTAGACAAGTTCCATAAATATTGTAAAGTGCAGGTTTGTAGGTTTGTTTCTGATCCTTAAAAAACAGACATTGGTTTGGCATGATAAGTGTAACAGTTCATCAATTCAAGACAAAAAGGTGACTTGTCACTTGTACAGTGTCAATGGGTTCATCAACAGCATCTGTTATTTACAGTTCACAGAAAGGTTTTAGCTCCAATGAAGAGATTAAATAAAGAGGAATTAAGAAACATTTTAGAAACTGCTAAGATCAGCCCCGTTCATTGCAATCAGTAAAGAATCGGCGAGTGTCTTCACAGGTGCATGTAATTTTGTATGTTCCCACCTTGCTAAAATTGCTTGGGTACACTTTGGCTAAAAAGACAGACTTTGGCTTTCAGACAGCAGGTGGGCAAATAAGATAGCAGTACAAAGTGAAACTGGGTAAACTCCATAAAAGAGGACTGAGTCAACCAGACGATGGGAAAATGGGACACAGAGTGGTGAATGCAGGTGATGAAGGTGGAGCTCATAAACCAAAAATTCAGTCACAGTGTAGCAGATGCCCTGTAATACTGCAATGAAGAGCTGCACCTTCATCAGTTCCAGGGATGTGAGGAGACTGTTCTGTTCATTCACAGTCTCCTAGAGCAAGGCAGCTGGGGATATATAAAATAAATAAATGAATAGGAATTTGAGAGGCATCTTATTCTTGTTAGGGTAAATGACACGTGAATAACAGTGTTGGGCAAGCTACTTCGAAATTGTAGTGAGCTAAACTATCAGTTACTCTGCCATGAATAAAACACTACACAATACTATTACTACCACCCAGTCAAATGTATTAGTAACACAAACACAGCAGTAGGCTAGTTCTCTACATAGGAAGCTACTTTAAATTGTGCCAATTACACATGACAAGAAAAGTGTAGCTTGTGTGGCTAAGCTACTTGATAAATAAAGAAGCTATTGAAAAGTTACTTTATTCAGGAAATAGTGAAGCTAGGCTACCAACACGCGTAGGCTACAAGTAGCAGCTAGCGATTGCCCAATAATAGGCTACAGTCTGTGCCACTTGTGTAAAATTCGCCGGCCAAATCTAGTATGATTTATTTCTACAATAGCCTTTTTGTGTCAGTTGTAATCTAAGTCAGTGTTATGGATTATGACTTATCAAGTCTCAGTTCATAGCCAGGTGAACACCGAGTAAACATAGCCTAGCTAGATAGCTGGCTACGATTTTCATACAGTAATATCAAAGATCTTTGCTCCTCCTCAACTCTCTGGTAATATTCTATTCACAAAATACAACCAATAGTACGGTAATGTTAAATCTCCCGAGCCCTGTTTGCGATGGTCCGCCGATTTGAGTAGGAACATGCTGCACAGGGCTGGCATCTTGTGTCTTCTGCTGCAACGCAACGAGGAGTATGACCGGTCCAAGATGGCGGCCGCATTTCTCGTTTCCAGTGCAGCTATGTATATTATGTCTATGGGTTGCAGACAGATCTTGCAGTTGCCTTCCACGAGCTGCACGAGCTAAAACACGCCCTCATGACGTCAGTTGAAAGACGTGATAGGGCCATTTGGGAGGAATCTCCTCATGACGATTTTGACGGGAGTCTCATGCTGCTTCCTTATGTTGGAATATGCGAAAATAAACAGAAATCGAAGGGATACCTTCTTATACGTGATTTCTGCAACAATGGTAGGCTAGCCTACTGAAAATGTTTGGATATTCTGTTATTTTCTGCTGTTGGTTAAATAGATAGACACACATAGCCTATAGGGAAAACACTTGATATTGAATTTATGTGCTACAAAGCAGGCCTGTTAACTGTATGACAACAGTGGTTTATTTAAACTACATCATAACAATTTATTTCGTCAGTCATCATGCTCATTTTAATGAGTAAGAATGAAAGTTCTGCTGTATTTATTGCCAACAAAATTCTGCGATATCTCCTGTGATGTCTCCCGCGAGTCACGTCAGGCAGACTGTAGCCTGTCTGTCCGGGATGAGCTGCCCTCTGTTGTAGCTCCTCCCAGCTAGCCTCTGAAGATCATGTTTACGTAGAAAGTCAGAAGTCAGACTCAGTCGATCTCAAACAAGCCTAATGTGTCATACCGGAAGTAAGATTCCGGAAGTAGGTACATCATATACTTTACTGTTTATGAGATCCAGAGTTCCTTTGAGAGGATGAGAGAAGTGTAAAGGACTAACATCAGTGCATCACTCCACCAACCAGGCCTTTATGGTAAAGTGGACAGATGGAAGCCATTTCTTGCTGGGAATTTCCCAAAAAGCACCTGAACGACTTTCAGTCCATGAGAAATAAAATCATCTGGTCTGATGAACCAAAGGCTGAACTATTTGGCCACAATTCCCAACTCCTTATGTGGAAGAAACCAGGCACTGAGCTACACTGATGTTTGTCCTTTACGCTTCTCTCATCCTCTCAAAGGAACTCTGGATCTCATTCATAGTGACCATTGGGTCCTTGGTTACCTGTCTGACCAAGGCCCTTCATCCCGGATTACAAAGTTTTGCTGAGCGGCCAGATCTAGGAAGACTGTTGGTTCTTCCAAACTTTTCCATTTGAAAATGATGGAGGCTACTGTATTCTTGTATCCTTCTCCAGGTCTACAGACAATTCTCTCGACCTTGTGGCTTGGTTTTCACTCTGACATTGACTAGGCTCTCGGTGAGCTTGTTTGTTTCCTGTGGAGCCAGGCGTGTACACAAACCTGGTTGGGTGTTGCTTCTAGTGCATCAGCATGTTACGATAAAGGACGTGTAGACACATTCAGAATAGCGGCAGGTTCAAAAACACCTGGCTCCACAGGAAACAAAAGAGCTCACCGAGAGCCTTTAGTGCAACTAGTCCATTGTAAGAGTCCTGTCTTGTTCTGTTTAGTGTTTTTTCCATCATGTCTGCTCCTCTTGTGACTTCCTGTTAGCTTTTTTTACTTCCTGTGCCCTGTTCCATGTGCTCCTTTGTTTACCCTTGCCATGTGTTCTTCATTACCTGTCAGCGTCTTCACCTGTGTCTCGTTCCACAGTGTATTTAGTCCTCTTGTTCCCTCTGTTCCTTGTTGGTCTTTGTTGTTGTTTGTGTCGTGTTATACATGCGGTTTGTTCTGTTCCTAGTAAAGATTCCCCTAATTCTAAGTTTGCCTTGCCTTGCCTTCCGTTTGGGTCCAACCCTCCCCTACAAACCATAACAGATCAACTGTGAGACCTTATATAAAGAGATGTGTGCCTTTCCTAATAATGTCCAGTGAATTAATTTAGGTACAGGTGGACTCCAATCAAGTTGTAGAAACATCTCAAGGACCATTGATAGAAGTATGCACCAGAGCTCAATTACAAGTGTCATAACAAAGGGTCTGAATACTTATGTAAATGGAATATTTCCGTCTTCAGTCAAACACTCCAAACACCTGTTTTTTGTAGAGTGTTGGAGTATTATGTGTAGATTGATGAAAAAAATACCATATGTACAGTAATTAGTGTCTACACCTATTGAATGAGCATGTTACGATAAAAAAAGGATCTGCATGAAGACGAACACGCCTAATAGCGGCAGGTTCAAACACACCTGGCTCTACAGGAAACAAACGAGCTCACTGAGAGCCTTTTGCGCAACTAGTCCATTACAAAGCATGATTGATTATCACATTACAGCATGACCTGTGCTATTTGAATTAGGGCCGTCTTTCAGATATCAGGGGTGAATAACATAGCCCATCTTATATGATTAAGGGGCCCAGATCATATCCATATTTTGGAATTTGGTCTCACTTTCTTTTCCATTGTGAGATAGGGGTGAGGGTCTGCAGTGACCTGACTGCATGTGTTATTATTGTAACGCCGAATGGCCTAGCCTAAAGTCCCTGTTGAGAAGAAAAGTATGGACAATGCAGATGAGAACATCAAAATGTCAGCTAGATATTAGTCTAACTGATCTGCTCCTTGCAGAAATAGAAAACATATTTGGTGGCACCCTAGACTCACGTCATGGCACTGACTTTTGGAATACCTTCCCTAGAGGGCACATGGTAAGGAAAATGGTGGTAGGACACTACATCTCATTTTACTGGGATTTGTTCATTTCCATTGCAAGGGCACTTAGTGCAGCAGTACCCTAAGAGGTAGAGGTAATCATTTATTTTCTTCCATAAGGGCACCTACCACATATTTATCACTGCAGGGGCATCCATTTCAGAAACTTCCCTAAATTGATGCAAGTAGGGACACCCTTCACTGAATCACATTTTATCCACTAGAGGAGCACCTATGTTGGCACTTCTTTCTCACATACTTTAAAGTACAATTTATATGGAACACTGTCATTTAGGGGCAGCATAGAGGGCACTTCATAATGCCACCCTTTTCGAACGGAAGGGCACACATACTGTAGGGAACGGCAAGTAGACCGTGCTCCCATGGTTGAAAAAAACATGTTAATGTGTTCTATTGGCTGGCCTTTACATGAGAAATTATTTTGTGCATGCCAGTGGTGGTATAAGTTTTTTTTTGGAAGAGGAAAACTGGCTAAGCCCAGTTTTGGAGAAGCTTGACTAAAGGTAAACAAGATCTTGGAGTGGAGTGGGATATACAATGGTGCTGTTTTGGCTTTAATAAATCTGTGTCTTCAGTGTTCTACCCAGGGGGCTGGACCCTGACCTGGCTTTTCTATGTTAGCATGCAGTCACACAAACCACAAAAATCAGGCTGCTTTCCCAACCACAGAATCTTAGAAGGTTGTGATGGCTTCCAGAGAACTCTTGCCATGGAGTTTGTGGGTTGGCCCATATTGTTTCTTTGTTATTGCTGATTTTGTTGCTGATGAGAGCCCTCTTGGGTGCATTTGTTTCATGAGAAGACAAAAAAGCAAACAAGCCCCTATCCCAGTGTTTCTCAAACTTTTTTTCTGGGTACCCACTTTTGAAAAATGACAGACTATCGCGACCCAACTCGTGACTGTGGTAGTTAACAAACTAGATCCTTATAGAAAGCTGTTAGCTTTCCTATATAAGGTATAAGGAACCAATGAGCTAGACAACAAATTCCCATTATGTTATTGTGTAGCTTAGTACCCTGGGAGTGAGACAGCTATAAGTTAGTGTCTTGAGAGTGAGACAGTTGTCTGTGTGACTTTCTGAGTCACTCCTTAGAGCAGTGGTTCTCAAACGTTTTCTTTCATTCCCCACTTTGATCAAGGGGGCATTCTCGAGCCCCACCTGTCCCTCATCGCTCTAAGAAAGTGGTTGGTCAAGCTTAAAATTGTCAAATTTATTGAAATAATGACAAGTTCTAAATATATCCTCTTCAACAGAGTTAAAATCAGCTGGTGCTGCAGATATAATAATAAATAAATACATACATAATAACACACATATTTCTGTTTTTCAGCAACATATTAGGAAGCATAGGCCATTTTACAGCATTGTACAATATATTCAATGAAATACCAACATGCTGCATTAAATGGATCCATAATCCAGTCATACTGAGCACTGCTGGTTGGGAAATATTTTTGAAATAAACTTTGCAGGGATGTGATGTAGGCCTACTGTTTAACACATCAGACGTTTCAGCGATTTCGCTAAAGAAAACTCAAAGGCATCGCGATCGAGGCGCCTGTCCCATACCTCAAGTTTTTTTGGTGAATGCAGTAATATTATTTGCTAGGTGAGGTAGGTGCTTGTCTTTGCATGTAAATGTATCCATGTATCGCTAAGATATATCAAATATATCACTAAGATAGGCCAGCTTCGTCAAGAAATGTTCATTAGTGAACGTGCTTGCAGATTCAAACATGCGCTCTTCCTCCAAGAAGAGGCGACTCGGAGCTCAAACACGCGCGACAGCACTTTACCTCGGGAAAGCACCTTGCCTCACTGTGAAACAGTACAGCCTTTTGGTCAGCTACCATTTCTTCGCCAAGTGCGGAGAATAGACGTGCTTTTAAGGGCCAGGTTTTGATGAAATTCATCACTCTCACAACAACGTTCAAAATCTCATGTAGGTCGGGACTAACTAAGCTGCCTTGACACGAGCGCTTCCCTATGAATAACACAGTGCGTCCATTGCGCATCGGGTGCTACCTGGGCCTAGGCTACAAATAAAAAAAAAACTCCTGTTTTTCACGTCAGTTCGCGCCCCACCTGGCATGACCCACAGTTTGAGAAACGCTGCCCTATCCCAACTGTTTTGGTATGTTGGTATGTTGTCAATTGGTATGTTGTCTTTCAACTATTCTCAGATAAACAGCTGTTCAGTCCCAAGGGCAGAGTTTATGTTATAACATCTGCTCCTGCTGATCGTCAGGGCGAAACAGGTAGCTCAATGACCCTATTCCTAAGGTTAAGATCAGCACTTTAGGTTGGTAGAAAGGATCCGGGTGAAGAACAATTTTAGAATCATCCGCAGTGAAGTGCATGCAAGCAGGGTTCACTGATAACCTTGTCAAGGGAAAAACATTTGCTGACTGTAGCAGAGACACAGCACTTAAAAAATCCTCCATAGAAATGCATGGGCTTATCACACCCCTTCCCCGGCAAAACATCGACATGTGAATGCATTGAGCCAATAATGTGGTGTGTTGTGAAGACATCGTGCCAATCATGTGTTGTGATCTCGCCGCTGGAGCAAGATTGGTGTCGTGAAGCCTTGTGCACACGCATTTCTGCCGAAATGGATGCCCGAATAGTGTAACTGTAGGTCTGTACCAGTTTGAGAGGATGCCCTTTGTCCTGTGCAATGCCCTGACCATGTTTCAATGGTTGATCCAACAGTGTCTAGGAGACCAGGTTAGTCACTTTCTAGTTATTTATTTGGATGACAAGTAGCCTAAGATAAATGCAAATAATGCTAAGAACTTGTAAAGTGCTGCATGTTTTGAACCATATCAGCTTGCAGGAATGCATATTGTAGTTCCACAACTAATGAGAAGTTATTCGCATCTTCAACATGGCCTTACAGTCCTGTACAGTAATACATTTTCATTTATTACAACAAAGCAGTTGTACAGATTTTTTCTCTCTCTTCAATCTCTCTTTCAACTGTTAAAGGTCCACAAAGTTCTGATTTGTTGACAGTTGACAGAGTGTGCACTGTCAGCAGTGGATATCGTAATGTGATTTTTTAAAATGGGGAAGCTATCTCCAAACATGGTCTTTTCAACAGTCCCAGAAGAATTCCCCTGAACAGCAGACCCACTCAGTGCAGTACGTGTCTCTCTTGTGATGATGTGTCTAAACAGTGATAGGCAAGCTTACAAAATGTAGCTTAAATAAAGCTTTAAGGACAGATCCGGCAATTTTTCCATATAGATTTCTGTTTCTTGTGGTACTGTCAGTATGGAAAAAAAATCAATACAAAAAGAAGCCAGGCAGCTGCAACACCACACTCTGGGGGCATGAACACGGGGGCTCATGAACATGCAGAGTGTAGCACTGTAGCTGCCTGGAAGCTCTAACTGTTGGCTGCAGCAACTTAAGTTTTTGTGACCTCGAGAATCGGAGCTCTATGAAAAATGGCTGTATTTCTCCTTTAAAAGTAGCTTATAGAGTAGCTTGTAGCTTAGGTCACTACATCTTGCCCATCACTGTCTGAATAATAACATGGGCTCTTTCTCTTTAAATCTATCAGCGTTGCTTACAAGATACAGGTGATCTTCTCTAGGTGTTCAGTGAACGAGTCACATCTATGCACAGGAGAAGTCAGACACCAAAAAAATGGCCAAACAATGTCACAGTTTTTTGTACAGCTAACATGACACAAATCAATGGAAAAAAACACATCATAAAATCTGAAACACATTGGCTATGGAAGTTGCTGAGAGTGATTAGTCATCTCCAAGTTACCAAGTTACTGCAAAGTATGCAAGACCTTTTCTTTGTAAAAGCTCTCAATTATCAGCTCTGACAAAATGTTGATCAAAATGGGACAGTCCTTTAGAGACTCTGTGGGCAGATGCCTCATTACATTTAGCTTTGAGGGTTTTCCCTTTCCCCAGTGCGTGCGTGTGTAAACCTCTGCAGTCCAGTTGTGGTCTTCCTTTCTTTATGCCATTGCAGGCCTGGGCATACATCGTTTCTGTACAACATTGATAGGTATGCTTTAAGGAAAGTGCACACCTTCCTTAAAAAAGTGCAGACTTCAAAGCACTATACCTATTATGCTGATTGACTGTTGAGTTGCCTTGCCTTTCCCTAACAAACAAAAGTTTCATTGCACACACTGAAAAGACTACCCACTGTAGCCTATGCTACATTCTGCTGTTAACACAATGTACGTATATAATATTAACAAAGCAGTATATACAGTTATACCAGTTCTATGTAAACAAAGTAGTACTAGCTTAACATTTTCACACTAGGCTACTCTTATTCACCAAAGAAAATGCCTACTGCACAAAAGGTGAAATTGCTCATTAGATCCAGTCATTCAGAGGCAAAACCCCACCAGGATTGTTTCTCCTTACTAGAATATCTAATGATTAAACACTGTGATTACACTTTTAAACAAGTAGGCCGGCTAAATAGCCCAATCAGAGTATCCCTTTTCCCGACACCTCAGAATTAACTGAGATTCAACATGTTCAATCGGAGTCTGCAAATAAGCCAATGGGTCTGTCCGTTTTGCCAGTGCTGCACACACCACACTGATTGGACAGACGCTCTGGCCAGACATTATCAGATGTTGACCATCACCTAGGTCTGCATGCTCCAGTACACTGTCCTCTGTGATAAATAAGGATTTTGGTAAACTTATTTCAGTAGATAGTTTGTACACACTGTCATAGTTTTCCAAGTGAAGATTGTTCTTGTAGGCCAGCCTGTGTGGTGCTTAGCCAAGCCCTCAGCTGAAGGAGTCAGCATTATGTTGTGATTGTTATGGAGTAGCCTAGGCTAGCACAACAACTTAGGCTAGCACAACAACTTTAAAGTCTGTTCACATAGGCTACTACATTCTATAAATGATTTTACAGCCACGCACAAAAAAAACTATGGATTCACAACTGCCTGGCTGCCAATGACAGTAGGCCTGCTATTTGGATGTCAGTGCATATGGATCCCAACTATCACAGTTACGTTGCCATTACGTTGCTGAAATGTAATTTAATGGTCAGGTTCACTTACGTATACAAGGAATTTGGTCTCATCTATCCAAGTACAACTTTTGTGATAACATCCCATCTCACCAGTAAGTATCAACCTGTGCTGGTGGGACCCAGTCATCTTCTTCCTTCTAGCTATTCATGAGGCTATTTGCTGTAATGAAAGTGGTTCTGGTAGACTTATTAGAAAATTACATACATTTAAGCAGCTGGTCTATTTTTAGACAGCATTGTTTTGACTGAGTCTGCTGTTTAGGCGTAGTTGTTTAGTCTAACTAGATTTACCACATAGCAACAATTTGTTTGGCAATGCAAGCAATTCAGTTTGACCTGAAAAACAAAATTACATGGAATCCAAAACTATACCACAGTGTTTCTCTTTCTGTGTGTGTGTGTGTGTGTATGTCTGTTTGTCTAAAATCTTGTGTATATTGCTTCACTAACAATGGACAAAATATACTGTACCTGAATAATGAGGGGAAAATGAGTAGTAGGCTACTACAAAGTACTACAAAATACTACAAAGTACATTTTTTTAAATTATATTTTCATTCTAGTGTGATAATGACTTCCTGTACTTTACATCCCTAAAACAGACAA
The DNA here is from genome assembly GCF_018492685.1 of Alosa sapidissima. Taxonomy (NCBI): domain Eukaryota; kingdom Metazoa; phylum Chordata; class Actinopteri; order Clupeiformes; family Clupeidae; genus Alosa; species Alosa sapidissima. The sequence goes on along the minus strand of NC_055957.1, from coordinate 26,316,580 downwards.
TAAGTAAAATCACAGAGCTGTGTCAGTTTACATGGCTTAGATTAGAAATCTTAGAGCGTTTTCACACCTGAAAGTGCGGACCAAGGTCTGGACCAACGTTCATGTTTAGTTACATTGAATACATTTGATCCGGTTAGTTAATGGTTTCACATTGCAATTTTTCTAGCTCCCTTAAGAACTTTCATGACATCCATGCATCCTTTTGTTACCACCTACGTGCGCTGTGTCTCCCTTTGATTGGTTTGTTAACAGGCATGCGTCTGACGTTGACATGTTGTCAAATCAGTGGCCTATTTCAGCAGGCTGACAACATCTCCTCCTCTCCATCCGCAGCTCATTTTAAGCTATTTATTAGGGCCTATCCGTTATTTGGTAGTTAGCTGCCTCAACTTCCTGTAATTGGTCCAAAAGTGTGAACCATCCAAAAAGTGTTTTCATACTGCAAACAAACCGAACTAGTGTTAATTTCGTCACACGAGACGAGAGGAAATATGTTCGTCAACGACCTTTTTTTTCATGACTAAGACGAGGCGATGACGAGACAGCAGTAATGTCCTAAAACACTGACTAAGACTATCTTAAGATGCATTATTGTTGACGAAAAAAGACGAGACTAAAATGTTTTGCATGAAATAAAAACTAAGATAAAATCTCTCTTCATTTTCGTCTACAAAATGAGAAGACAGAATATCTAGCTGTTATGTTTTCAAAATATTCCGAATGAGTTCATACGCAACAGCTTTCCTGTAGGCTAGTCTAAGTGCTGTTGCTGCAACCCTGTGGCTGCAACACGAAACTACATAGAACAAGAACACTGGAGATTTCTGCCAAAGTTAGCAAGCTAACTACCTAAGCTTTATGCCACAATGCTACATACCCAGAAGTTGAAGCTTCTCTCATACAAATTAACATCCCCCAGAATGTCCATACGAAAATGTTCATCATGTAATGTCAACTATTTAACTAGTTAGACTGAAGATGCAAAGTTTGCTAGCAAGTAAGCTAATATGGAAAGTTCGCTAGCAAGTTAGCTATGGCTAAGATGGAGAGTCTGTTTGGGGAATGTGTTGTGTTTGGGCGCATATCGCCATCTAGCGAGGCGGAGTAAAACATTAATACTTTGGCCTATGACAGTGTTTCTCAAACTTTTTCAATTTCAGGACCACTTAACTAACCCTAGCTAAAAAAAAAAAAAAGATTAGACCTACTTCAACAGTAGCCTATAATTAGTCTACACAATAGGCCTACTCACTGAACCACCTTGCTTATTGTCTTTGCACTTTGCTTATTGTGTGGGTTCATACTGTATGATTTAAACTGGCATATCTTACATAGACAGTGTTGCAGAACTGTTTTTACATACAAGTTGGTTCAATATTGCAAACAACTCATCTATATTATATTTTACCACGTCTGCTCGCGGACTACTTGGGATAACTTGCGGACCACCAGTGATCCCCGGACCACACTTTGAGAAACACTGGTCTACGAATATGACAGTGGTCCCATCAAATCTTTTACTGTCTATGGTCAAATCCCAGCCGAGCTATAACTGTAGCTCGACTTACCTGTGCATGTAAACATACTGACAAAAAATCAGAATGAGTAATTATAACAGACGAGTAGCCCTGTGGACACACAATATTGTTGGAAAATTGAGATGTGTGAAACACTATTTGACTCAAATGGTAATCAGAAATAATTTGTTAAAAAAAAAAGACTAAAATGTGTTGACTAAAACGGACTAAGACTAAGATACCTTTAGTTTTCTTTTGACTAAAACTAGACTAAAATGACGAGACTTTTAGTCGACTAAAACTTGACTAACAAAAATGATATTTGAAGGACTAAATTTGACAAAGACTAAAAAGGACATTTTGTCACAAGACTAAGACTAAGACTAAATTAAAAATAGGTGACAAAATTAACACTAAACCGAACCATGGTTCAGTTTAATCTGGACCGAGACCACCTCTTTAGTTCGGACTAAATTTTGGTCTTTTGATCCGGACTGTGGTCCATGGTACCTTTCTCACATACAATTTTGGTTCAGACCAAACTGAAAAGTCCGAAGGTCCGGACCAAATGAGGTAGCCTACAGTATGTGTGAAAACTGTTGTTTTTCACCAGGCGTGACATTCCGTTCTATTTTCTCTTATGATGACCAATTTACAGGACTCTAAGGGGTGCATCAGCAGTGTGCTCATGGCAATCATCTTAGATTAAAGAAGCATCAGGCACTGGCTCCCACACTCCTTACAATGTTCCCAATTAGGCTTTGTATAAAAACATCCTGCTGTTCGCCCGTTGCCTTTCCTAGTACCAGAGAAATTACTGGGTTCAACAAAGAGGGACCTTATTCTCTAATCAAGTTCAAGTTGAGCCCCCCTGCAGTTTTACGCTGAAAATCGCCTGAAGTTGTGTTGAGTCCCAGCACTTTTGAATATGATCAGTATATGATTTTTTCTTTTTTTAATTCTGAGAATACATTGCCCCTGGGTGTAAAGGGTTCATGCACAAGAAAATTCTGCCCAGACCAAAACAGTAATTGTAACTGTATGTATATTAAAGGGGACACCTTTAGCAAATCATTAGGACATCTAAAAATCATAAATACAATTTGAGGAGGAGATGCATGTAGGACATGTTTGCCTACTTTGCTTACCTTGATGAATATATGGTATGTCGGATGAGTTATATATCTCTATTACTGCCTACAACTACATAACCTAATACCATCAGAAATTAGGATTAGGGATTAAGACTAGTCCTAGACTTGAATAAAAATCTCCATTGTCAAAAAGCTTTTAGTCTAGGACCAGGGTTACCCTATGTACAGGAAACCGGAGTAGTAAATACTTTTTTTTGGAACTGCAGCAAATGTGGGGGGCGACATTTGTTTTCCCTCTCCCCAGTGTTGACTCCATGGCCATGGTCCAAGTTGTAGTTAGTGAAGCAAGGAAAAGCAAGTATGCGGAAGACACACAACAAAATGTCTGTCTGAAGCATTCAAACTTTTTTTAAAATGCATTGCCTGGCCTAGCAGCAGGTGGCATGTAATTGAGATGAGCACAGATTATTCATGTCAAATATCACCACCTTTGCCAGACTGCCCTGGATTAAAAATGGGCGAGCATGTGATTCAGTAACCGAAGCTGAAAAATGTAGATGGCACCAAGTGAATAAAGATGTGGCCATGTTGATTGCATTGCAGCCGTAGTGCTACATATGCACAGCAACCTGTTTGCTGTTAAACACAGCCTGTGATGTGCCCTGCTGTTTGCTCTGACTGTGCCGGGTGTCTTTGCTGCACCACGTTACGGCTGGCTTCGTCTGATCAGCAACCTCTGCAGTAACATATGAATGGGCATCACAGCCTGGTCCTCAGCCATATGGCAGTGGCAGGGGCCCAAAAGATGTTGTCTTATCTCTAACCACCCAAAACATATTGTAACAACACTTGTAGTTTGACAATTACATGTTGAAGATGGAGAATTGTGAGAAAAAACTTTGCTAAACTTATCATGTGCTGTCTGAATGAATGGGTCTCAAGATCCTTGTTTTGAGCATATTGTCAAGTAAACTTTATGAATAAAGGATAGCACTCACGGTGCTGTGGCAGATTAAAAAAAAATAAAAAAGAACTGTGAGTGCTATCCTTTATTCATACAATTTATATTGACACTCAAAAGGAGTTGATCGTATTTATTTAATCTTATCAAAGTATGATCATTTTGAATATCCAAAAGCATGATCTGATCACTTCTCTCTGTAGAAGCATTCAGTAAAATCAAAGCCAAACCAAAAGCTGTGTGGGACAGGTACAGATCAGCAAAACTGAACAGTTCAATGACAACTTGTGTAGCATTAAGACATGGCACATGGGTTATCACTACCTGTGTAGCATTGAGACATGGCACATGGGGCATCATTGAGGCATGGCACATGGGGCATCACTACCTGTGTAGCATTGAGACATGGCACATGGGGCATCATTGAGGCATGGCACATGGGGCATCACTACCTGAGTAGCATTGAGACATGGCACATGGGGCATCATTGAGGCATGGCACATAGGGGCCATATGTGCTTATCGAGAAAATGGGGAAACACGCAGGGGATGCTGACTTCCTGTGGATGGGCAAGACGTAAAACCCAGTGACAACAATATTTCTAGAAAATAGTGGGCATCTGTCCAAGTGGATATTTTAATAACACGTCACGGTCCCATGAGCAGGCCACACTCTCGCTTCCACACAACAAATGTCTGTCTGGAGACTTCCGGAGGGCAGCTAGGGTTGATTAGTCAGAGTGAGGCTTGGCTGGATGTGTCTTGGGAGGCAGGCCAGCATCTGGTGCATATCAGTGAGCAGGCTGACAAAACAACCTTCCCCCCCGTCTGGGGAAACATGGGAAAGGGATAGGCTTTTCCCACAGTGGCCACAGAGTCACCCCTCGGACACAGTCACCAGACACGTCATGTCACCGCTGACTCAAGTTGGGCTTTCTGCAACACCAGGATTTTGTGTGCAGTTAGTGGTTTTGGGGAAATAGAGCTCAACAGTCCAGCCCCTTCTCCGAGAGAGTTTAGTTTCCGGAAGTAAGTTTCCCATTCATTTCTCCAATCGACATCTGGAGAAATCTGTATCGTGCCGTAGCTGGTTTTAAGTCTACCATGGACAGTTACGATTTTATAGCTTATACGCCAATTGTCAAATAAGAAATTGTATTGTATTCTTACTTCCGGAATCTGTGAGCGTGACTTGTTGAGGTTTATGCAGTTGCAGATGCAGTTAGTAACAGAAACAGGGTCATTTCATTTTGAATTAAGATTAGATTAGATTAGATGCAACTTTATAGTCATTGTACAAGGACAACCAGTACCAAAAAATGCAGTTTAACATCTAACCAGTAGTGTAATCATTAAAAAGTGCTTTTCTTTATAGCAGTGCTTAAAAAAAGACATAAAACACAGAATACAGTATTAGTCCATTATTAAACTGTATTAGCAAATAAAGTGCATAGTTCTGAGGAATCAGACAGTCCATAGTCCATAATTAGTAAAGACAGAATGCAGTATGGTCATATATAGTGCATTGTTGAGGTGGATTATGTGCATAGTGGTCAGAGGTAGTCAGACAGTCCATAGTCCATGTGCAAAAGGAGAGGGGACGGAGTGGGGGGGGGGGGGGGGGGGGGTCTTGGTGTTGAGCAGCGTTATGATGTTGTGAAAAAAAAAAACTGTTTCTGAGCCTGCTGGTATGACTCCTAAGGCTCCTGTAAGGTCTCCCAGATGGGAGGATGGAGAACAGTCCAAGAATGGGGTGTGTGTGGTCCTTGAAGATAGTGTGTGCATGTCGCAGACACCGTGAATGATGAAGGTCAGTGATGGTCAGGACTGATGTGCCAAGGATTTCGTGTCAGTTTTCACCACTCGCTGTAGGGCTTTCCTGTAAGCCATTGTGCAGTTCCCATACAACACCATGAAGCAGTTGGGGAGGATGCTCTCGACGGTGCAGCAAATGATGTTTTCTAAACAAAGTTCGGGAGGAGCCCTTAGGGATGATTGACAGCAATTAACTCACCTGTCTTCCGCCGCCAGGGTATTTAAGCCGGCCTCCTTATCCATACGTCACACGCCGCGGCGCTCACAAAATTATCCCTCCTCCTCCCCTTACTCCTCCATTTCACTGATGGCCCAGTCACGCATCCTCCTTACACTGGGGGGTGCAAGCGGCCATCGCTCTATCGCGATCTCCGCTTCAGGCATCTCATGACCACGGCCAGCTACCATGCCAAACGCTTAGCTTATTCACTCAGTATAGCAATCATGCCGACGGGCGAACTAGTGAATAGATGTTGCGGAGGATCTGAGGGGAGAGTCCAGCTTTTTCAGTTTTCTGAGGAAGAAGAGGCGTTGTTGAGCTTTCTTGATTAGAGTGGAGGTGTTGAGTGACCAAGAGAAGTCTTGTGAAATGTGGACACCCAGGAACTTGAAGCTTGAAGACAATGAGTTCTTTGGTTTTGGAGGTGTTGAGGTGCGCAAGGTTGTTATTTGCGCACCATGCTGCCAAGTGCTGCACTTCCTCCCTGTAGGCTGATTCATCATTTTTCCCGATCAAGCCAAGCACTGTAGCATCATCTGCAAATTTGATGATGGAGTTAGTGTTGTGAATGGGGGAGCAGTCATGGGTGAAGAGGGTGCACGGTAATGGGCTGAGCACACACCCTTGTGGCACACCAGTGTTTAGAGGAAGTGTAGTGGAGGAGAGATTGTTTAACCTCACCGCCTGGGGTCTGTTGATCAGAAAGTCCAATATCTAGTTGCAGATGGATATGCTGATGCCAAGCCTATATAGTTTCATGATCAGATCAGATGATGTGACTGTATTAAAAGCTGAGCTAAAGTCGATGGATAGCATCCTAATATAGGAATTGCTATTATCTACGTAGATGGGTGAGGGCAGAGTGGAGGGCTGTGGAAATAGTATCCTCAGTCGATCTGTTGGCACGGTATGCATACTGGTGGGGGTCTAGTGCAGGAGGAAGACATAGTAAGATACATTTGACAATGTAAATCACTATTTACATAGAAAGGTTGTCATGTATGGATTCCCAATAGTCCAAGTCCAAATGGTGTATAATATGACTACGCTGCGTACCTATGTGTACCCATGATGGAAAAATTTGATTTAGAATGTTGGGGCGGACAGGTGAATGAATGGGTTTACAATTCCAGTGGCATACATTACAAATTTAAGTAGTAAGTATGTAAGTATGACAGATGAGAAACAGAAGTATGAAATGAAAGATGAGGAACAGAAGATGCATAGAAGACTGCATAGTCGTGATGTAAACATGTTGTGAATGTTCAACTTGGAACATTTGATTTGTTTTGGCACTAGAAACTGGAAAATGAACCCTGAAGTCATAAACCTACCACCCCCTTTCCAAAAAGATTGCCCTATTTCCGTTCTTTTATGTGTATACTGTATGTCACTTGAAATCCATTTCTATAAAATCCAAGACGTGGATTCCTAAAGAAACACAAGGGTATGTAAATTATCTTTGTACTAAAAATGCCATTTTACAGTGACTCAAAGAGCTGTAAACAGTTTTGTAAGGCTGCATGTACAAAACCACTTGGAGCTCCAGTGGAATTTAGATTTCGCATCGACAATTCTCAGTCTAACGTTATTTTTTTCCTCTTGAGTTTTATCCTCAATGTTTTCTGTATTAGCTATCCACTAATCTGAACACATGAGCTGATTACCTAATGAGAAAGGGGTCTTGGGAGAATACAAATGAGTCTGAATGTGGTTTTCAACTCACCAGTACATTTCAAGGCTACTGAAAAATGTAAGGTTCATCAATCAAATATTATTTTGAAGTATTAAAAGATTTTTCGATTGAACAGGACGGAAATTTGTCCTTTTCCGAAAGATAACATAAAAGTGACAAAATGGACTAATGGAAAATGAAATGAAACATGTCTCCCTGTGGTTAGACAAATACAATTGTGTAATTCCTTTTGGAACTGATGGACTCATCCTCCAGGCTATAGAGGAGAGGGACTATCCAACTTGTTATTAGTGCACAGTTGAAAAGCCAGCATCTATAAAGGGAATGGGGGTGCATTAGTGCCAATGGTATGGCCATCTTGCACATCTGGTAAGGCACAATTAATTCTAAATTATCAGGCTTTTGAGCAACATATGCTCAGAGTAAGGTGAGACCTTGAATATTTCAAGAAAACAATGTCAACATGCTTTCTACACATGTTACAACAGTATGACACCATAGTAAAAGAGTACAAGAGCTAGTCTAGTCCAGACCGGTCACATTGGGTGCATCATGGAGTCAAACCTTAATTAAGAAGACCCCAGACTGTTGAGCTGCTGAAATTATAGGGAAAGAATGGGACATTTTATACTCAAAACTCCAGCAACTGGTCTCCTCAGTTTCAACATTTTTACGGAATGTTGTTAAATGAGGTGAAGAGACACAGTGATTAACATGCCCCTGTCCCACCTTTTTTCAAATGTGTTGTTGGCATCAAATTCTAAATGAGCATACTGTATATTTTGTGAAAGAAAAATATATAGTTTCAACGTCATTGCACTTTCCTCAGCATTAATATGATTTGTAAATAATAGCATTCTGTTTTTATTTACATCTCACACTGTCCCAAAGTATTAGGAAATGGGGTTGTACTTTTACTTTTGATCCCATGATTTTCTGTCTTCTAAACCTTAAACTAGAGTAAGATGTTCTGTTGACAGGAGTTCATTATTACAAGGGTCATGAGAACATTTTGTCCCAGACTGAAGGCATAGATACCGTTTACAGAATGTAACCGTGCCAGAATACAGGCAGAGGCCTACTGACACTTAACTAAATTATGTTATGTAAGCCAAAAAAGGATCTGCACTGCACCGTCAAATAACATCAAGCAGTTTATTCTGAGAGTGTGTCAGAGAGTAATGCAAATACAGCACTTGCATTATGAAATTCTGTCTTAATAAAGACAAAACAACATATTGCTAAAAGACATTGTTGCAGAATTCAGCCTGTGATTTGACCTAAAGGGTGGGCAACATATCCCTGTGCAAAAGTAGTCTTGTTGTGATACTTCTTCATCCCCATAAATGACTTTCTATCAGGATGCTTCACTGAAGAGATGGCTCATAAATGCATTCATGGCTTGGCTTACAGACATGGTATTTGTTTCTCTTGTTCCCACATGGTTCACTGTGTGGTGGATATGTGCCAGACAATAAGGTGAATTATGTGCATTACAGGTTATTTTCTTTTCAAGGACATAACATCATTTGGTCTGGTTATTAGTTTTTTTTCATCCATCAACACTTGACCCAATTGCAGGCAGACCAAATAACACTGGCCATTTAGTTTTACATCAGATGCATGAATCTTATGCAAACAATATGCAGGTAATCTGCAGGGCAGTAATCAAAAGAGATTGAAATGAGACAACACGAAGAAAAAGAAAACTACATGATCTCTCACAAAGGTAAATTCTCTGATCTAGGTCAATGGGGCTTCAAAACCGTGTCAAGATATAACACAGTTTACATAAATGTGAAAATCTGGAGTGGAATGTGAAACCTTTTGAAGTCTAAATATCCTCCAAAAGCTTTTCTGTGCTAACTCCGCCATCATCATTCAAGTTTTTGGGCTCCATCATTTCCCAGGATCTGAAGTGGGAGTTCAACGCCATCAACGCCATCCTTAAAAAGGCACAGCACAGGATGTACTTCCTACTGCAACTGCGGAAGCATGGCCTACCACGAGAGCTGTTGGCCATCTTCTACACTGTTGCCATTGAATCCATCCTCTTCACATCCATTTGGTTTGGGGCAGCTACAAAACAGGACAAACGCAGATTACAACACACAATTCGGACAGCTGGAAAAAAATCATTAGTGCACCCCTGCCCTCCCTCCAGAACCTGTACTCTGGTAGGACCAAGAAGCGGGCAGAGAACATCACCAAAGACCCCACACATCCTGCACACACACACTCTTTAACCTCCTCCCCTCTGGCAAGCGCTACAGAACCCTGTACACAAAAACAACTAGGCACAAGAACAGCGGGAACTACGGATAAGTGGGGTCATCCCCACTTTGGCCATTCACCCACTTCTCCAACACATTACATACTTTATCATTCCAATATGCATCTTGCACACTACATTTGTTTTCTCTACAGTATGATATGTTACTGAATGTAAAAGTTACTACTACATGTCTATTTTGTACTACTACGTGTCTATTTGTTGAATGTCTAGAGAGTTAACACCTAGCGAAGTCAAATTCCTTGTGTACGTATGTATACTTGGCCAATAAAAACTGATTCTAATTCTGATCATTGTGTTTCATCAATACCACAGTGCCATCACACATACTAATGTGAGGAGTACCAAAGGAAGGTTGGATGAATTTTGAATGAGGTTTGGTTTTCACCTTGCTCCCCCCCCCACCCCATGCTACGTGAATAGCTTTGGAAATTGGGGAACGTGGTGTGTGTGTTATAGGGTTGTGTTGAGGGTGATGGGTTATTCATTTAAAGGCAGTATCTCTGCTCAGCTGTCGGTCTCATTCAAAGTTGTACGTTTTTTTTTCTTCCTCTGGCATTTGAGTCTATTGCTTACATTGTTTATCAAAACACTACAGACAGTTGGAGTGGTTGTAGAGATTTACCAGTAAACAAGTTATGTATAATTAAAGAATTTTGGGAAGTGGCTTGAAAAGTAAAGCTCTATAAGCTCATCCTTACATTCTTGAAAGATGAATACAGTTTAAGGAAAAATACTCACATTTTGTAATTCAGCTCTTGTAACAATGACATCATGACTATGATATTATAACACAATAGCAGTAGTTACTAACATTTTAAACAGAAATTCACTGCTCACACATTAGCACCTTGACACCAAACCAAATCTTATTTGCAGAGTAAGTAAACATGCGTATCTTCCCGAGGACCAGCCTCCCCCTGCACTGAGTATGCTGAGTTGGGCAGGTTATGTAAGGGATAATGGGCGACACGGTGGTCTGTTCACAGAAGTTAATGCACGGTCGAGGTTGTAAAACGGCCCCGACGCGAACCTCGTAAGGTAATACATTTCAGGCCTTGCTGACAGGAACTTAATGGTTTGTATTGACTGTTTCCCCCTTTACCGGAATGCAGGATGACTAATGGCTGATGCCATCAGAGGCATTCTCTAACAGATTTAATAAAAAATCCTGGATGTTAGATGCAGTTGGATCTGTACACTTCATCTACATTTTTCATGGGATAAATATTTGTATCTGTATACTTCATCTTCATCTTCACTGGATAAATGTTTGCCTCATCGCACTAGTGTTCCTGTAATCAAAACATGTTTTCAGCACAGTTTGTGTAGAATGGCCAAGGGGAACATCGGATGGAATTTGGCACGCATGTTTTTAAGTCACTGTGTCCCAAATGAATAGCAAAACAAGTGTGAAAAGCACACTCCATCATTTGCTCCCCACATATGATCTTTTTCAGACTTACAGTGTACTTACAGCAAGCTTGCAGTGTTCTTTCTGACATATTACACTCTGGAGCAGGTCATTTCTAAATTAAGTCATTTCCATTTTGTTTTTCTTTTTTCTAACTGGCTTTTGTGGTTGTGTGCTGTTTCAACCATTGAACAGGAAATGAGAAGAATGGGTATTCCAGCTCTTACACTATCAAGGGCAAAGGAAGAATAATTACCCATGAGGGCATCGGTGACACATTTTGATCAATATCTGATTATTCCAGCACCACAAAAGATAGTTAATGCATAAGATATACAGTATTCATGTGCTGACTTCCATATATTCATACAAATAAAAAATAATCAGAGACCCTAACAATACAAGATATTGTGACAGTGTGTCATTTGTCAATACAATATCCCATAATATTGTCATTCAGTCCATGAACTTCAAAAAGATTAATGAGTGTTCCATTTTTCATTAATTTTATATTCACCCCATCCTAATCAATTAAACATTTGCACTCCACTTGTCTATCATGGGTGTACTCACAAGAATACATTATGACAGTCAAGCTCTAAAAATAATCTCCAAATGCACCTATTTGAGGAGGCAACTGGGCATTTGTTCTTACCTCACAGGGCTTCACAGGGACACATAGTAATCATGACCACAACAAATATCTTGTGTGGAGACAAGGCATCATGCTAAAGTTCTCATTAGGTCACCCCAAGCATAAATAATATATTACATGACTAAACTACAGTTTAGCCTATTGCAATTGCACCACGCATGTGATGGCACATGCGCCTTGGGTCTGAATTCAGTTTTTGCGTGTGGGCGAGATAGCTCGGGGAGGTCCGTGTGTGCTGAGCACACTGGTGCATCACAGTTCAGCCTGATTGACCAGTTGGTTAGCAGGACAGCCATGCGGGGGCCGAGTGTCCTGAGGTTCTTCCTAGGAATTCCCTTCTGTGGCCCCCCTGCATTAATTCCACTAATTACCACCATGATAATATATGAATGTTACCATGGTAATAATAATAATTATCACCCACAGTAGTGTGCTCAGTTCACTGACATCATTCTTGTTCACATATTGTGCTCAGTTCAGTCAATAAAGGTCACATTTGCTTAGCATACACTTTCTTATACTTTTGCAGGGTTAAGAGGCATGATTTGTTTAAAATGTAAAATGATGATCAATCAAGAATGGTTTGAACTTTCTAACTTGTTTCATATTTCATGAATTTCATGCCATTCTTTATAAACTACTGTACTTCTTACCACTTCTAGTCATTATTTATCAGGATCATCTCAAAGCATTCCACATTTTCGCAATCTGAATATTTCATAGAGAATCCTAATCTAACTGAATAAAAATAGATTTGGGGGAGTCCAAAGCTAAGCTCATGGGATCACAGTCTCATGGGGCTGAAGCTAGTGATTTGAGGATAAATCAAGTCGCTTTGCTCTAAAAGACTCCCCCTCCTCCTCTTACTTCCACTGCCCTCATCCTATTGGCTGGGTGTTGTGATGTCACAGGCCAGTCTACAGTATAAAAAGACAGTTTCTCATGCTTCTCAGGCAGAAACAAAGTAATCCACTCACTCACACACACATAGACAATCAAGCACTCTTGCCTGTGATCAGCAGCACACAGCATCTCAATCTGACACGATGTGCCGGGGACTGGAATCTCTACCATCTGCTTGCTTGGAGAGGTATGTTTTCTGCCATTTTTGTGTATGTTTAATTTTCATATACTGTTACGTCTTTGCACTCAAGTCTCAATCCTGCACATGTTTTTTTAAAACATATGGTATGATAATGATCGATTGCTTGTCTACTCTTTAGGGCAAAGGAACTGAAATCTCGTTTGGGAAGTCTTCTCCATAAAAAACATATGGGCCTAATTGGACAGAAAGCTGACATGCAAAGGTAAGAAAATTAAGATAAAAAAAAGACTTAATATTAATAGTTATCAAACAAAGGTATTACCTAACAAGTTTCTATTTGATGATACTCATGGACTATACACATTGACTTTTCAGGCAGATAGTTGTAGCTTCTCTGAGATGGAAGGAGTCATTTCAAGAGCTTCTACAAGACAAACGTGAGTATTGCAGCTAATTTACTGTAGCTGCACTGAAAATAATGAATTGGTCTTTTTTCTTTGGAATACTACTTGGCAGCATTTACATGAAGTCTAACACACTTCCTTTCCCTCTGCCTCCTCACAGAAATCCTGCATGCCTTCCAGGCGTTTCTAATGTCGGAGTACAGTGAGGAGAACCTGGCTTTCTACCTGGCATGTGAAGACTACACGACCACCCAGTCGCCCTCCAAACTGCCTGCTAAAGCTAAAAAGATTTACGATGAATTTATCATCTGTGATGCTCCAAGAGAGGTAATTGTCTTTTTAATGACACACCTACTACATACACAATTGTATGTCTTGCATGCTGCATCTCATCTAAACTGTAAGACATACAGTACAACACACATCACCAGTAACTGATAGTATGACTGGATGACAGTTTTAAAAGAGTACACTCTACTCACCCCTGCACTGCCAAACAATTAAAACATGTTTTCTTTTCTCTCAATCAGGTGAATCTTGACCATGAGACTAAAATCATCACTGTGAAGAACCTGGAAAACCCCAACACCTCCTGTTTTGACCTGGCCAGGAGCAAGATCTACTCCCTGATGGAGAAAGACTGCTACCCACGCTTCCTCAAATCCGTGGCCTGCCAGGAGCTCAGCCGCCAGCTGGCCGGTTAACCCACCTCCACCAGGCGGAGATAGAGAAGCACAACAGATTAAAAAAACAGACGTGGTTTAAGCAGAAAGCTCTCCACCCACAACTGGAACTCCTCACTGGTTGGGGCAACTTCATGGCCATAAGCTATGAAGAGGCACCAGTTATCAATCTCAGGAACAGTCGGGCGGCCCCACAGAGCTGAGCGTGCTGTTTGACCACTACTGGCCTTCACAGGAGGGCTGGAGAGCACACATGCACCTGGAGGGACTGACTGGAAAAGTAAACTGAGGAGTGCTGACAATGTTCCCTCCTGGAACAGGAGAGTGTAGAGCACAAGGACAGAGTGAGAGCCACTCAGCTGACCCCCAGCACGGGCAGCGCAGCCTCATTTGAAGGGATCAATCTCCCTATTTATTTATTTATGCAGTTTGAACTGTCGGCTCCTTGCCACCTATTTATTATTGTTATTGGAAGATGAATGTGATATTTATTATGTTATTTATGTGCCTCAAAATGTGATCTTGCTTGTTTTTATGGAAAAATGAAAGACATTTTGAGCTGTGAAGAATAAAATACACACTGCAACAGATTGTGAGTTGTGCTTATTATGCAAAGTTGAATGTTTACTGTGTTTATAAAAAGTTGCCTCATTTTTATATCCGATAAGCCATTAGCCATTATTAATTATTAACATGATAACATTATTAACATGATTAACAATTAGCCATTGTTAGCTTGAACAAAATCAGAATGAAATCAGAAGGAAAGAATAACCAATGCCAACTCTCGTCTATTTGTCCAAACATTTCTTTTGTTCTGTCATCACCTTATACTTGGCCTGATTTAGTGTTTTGTGATGAGAAAAGGCTTGTTCAGCATCAACCTCAAGCAGACATGGCTAAATGGCATACACGAGAAAGCAGTCAGCGGCTGAAACAAACAGCTTTTACTGGCATATTAAACGAGATTAAGATGTTTTTCAAGGGAAACACCAGTGAGTGGGGGCAGGTCTCCATGGAGACTGATCACCCACTCAACGCCTCTTCAGTATCTCTCTACAACAACAGGAGCCATCTCGTCACAAGAAAATGGAGAGGTGTGTGGGGAGGGGATGAGAGAGAGGGGGGGGGGGGAGTGAGAGGGAGAATAGGTCCCCAGCATGAGTCATCAATAAGAAGATTGCTGATGCCCAGGTTGGTCTCAACCTGCATGTATACCACCCTGAGGACTCCTCCACACTGCTCTATGTGTCCATTCAGCACAGAGTGGAGTGTCCATTTGACGTGATAAGGGGAAGACTGAACCTTTTCATAAGGTTGATGATGTCAAAGCCCCATAGCTCCTCAGTGGGCAGCACACGGCTTTGCTTTATCAAAACATAATACTGTTTTCTGCTATTGTGCAACCTGAACACGACTGACCCTCCTAAAACAATACTATTGGCTGAAAGGGGTAAAAGGTGTAAAATGTTCTTCATGAGAAGAGAACATCAGTGAGATGATACAAAGTTATTGCATAACCAATGAACTTGCAATGAACTAGTAAGTAGTGCTTACTATTGTTTAGGCTGAAATATACTGTATATGTCTGGTTCTCCATTAAACTGTAAGCAGCTTTCTAGATGTTCTCTTTACATTACTGCTGAATAAAGACACCTCAGCTGTGTCTAGTAACCATCATTCAAATGAATTGGGTCAAATTTCCAACCACTGTGCACATATTAGACAAGTGATTCTCAACATTTTTTTAAAAAATCCCCCCTGACCTCGTCATGATTGTCTTGTCGGCACTGATCATAAAGTTGGAATATATTCAGTTGATCACATTAAGTTTTAAAGGTGAACACCAGCCTGTGTGATATGACGAATGATGTCAATGGCCAAGCATCAAAGCTTATCAAACATTGCTGTGAACATCTGGGAATGGTGTCCATCATAATAACAGTGCCATACAAGGTGACTGAATTCTCACCTGACAGGGTTTGTCAATGTTTTCCCTTAGCAGGATCTGTTTGGCTTCTCGTGGATTTAATGGAACTCGCCGTAATCCCTTTGTATGACGTCCCATCATTTTCTAGATACCTCTTTTGAGGGATAGAGATAAGTAAATGAACAGGCTGTGAAAAGAGACGGAAGGCTGGTTTCAAGAGGCCACACTGGCTTGTTCCCGTATAACCTGTGGAGACATAAAATTAATGAATGGGGTAGTAGATAAGCATTGATATGAAATAAAGGACCTACTGTATACAATGCAGTTACATACGGCACATGGCTACCCACTGTGTATGAATCGTAAGAGGACGATCCATATGGTATAACAATAATGATATAAAAGCGCTATTTTTGCAGTAGGGACACACATAGTTTGAACATATCCTGTGGATATCCAGTAGCTTGTTGACCAGATTGTGCACTGAGGTTGTGATCCATGGACATTGTAGATTTCATTTTTGTACAACAACCTTTTACAACATCCCATGTTTTGCCCCCTGGATAATTACGTTTTTATCATCTAAGAAGGCCTTAGAAGACCCTGATGGATGGCACAAGATGGATAAGATACAGTACAGTGCAACTAAAAAGTTTTCAGACCTTTTCAAGTTTCCCACATTTTGTTATGTTTCAGACTCATCTTAAAATCGATTCAATTCATTTTCTCATAAATCTACACACAATACTCAACCACACAACACTCCACAAAAAAGCCGGTGTTTGGAGTATTTATAAATATATAAATTTATAAAAAATAAAAAACTGAAATATCCTTTTACATTCAGACCCTTTGTTATGAGAGCCTTGAGATGCTTCTACAACTTGATTTGTTGTTCACTTGTCCTTAAATGAATTCACTGAACATTATTAGGAGAGGCACACATCTCTTTATATACGGTCTCACAGTTGATGTAGTATGTCAGAGTGAAAACCAAGCTATGAGGTCGAGAGAATTGTCCGTAGACCTGTGAGACATACTCTCTGGGCATGGTTGTGGCAACCCGCTGATTAAGTTGTTTTGATATGCCAACATGGTTTCCAACACAGGAGGGAAAATATTTGCTCCAGCTGAGAGGTGTAAAAAAGTTCATATTCAGTGGCTGCTGCTCTCCTCTGCTGTGCCCTGACCTGTTCCACAGGTGATGCATTTCTCAGGACTAAGCTGATGTTAACTTGCATTAGGTTACCATAGCAGTACTTGAGCAGATGTCAGAATGACACAAACCAGTGTGAAATAACAAAGCCTTTAGTCCTCGGCAGGCCCAGCAAGTGCAGTGACAGCACGTTTGGTGACAGTCTGTTTCGACTTATTTCAAAATGTGAACTTGCTTTGGGTCAAGGTGCACTCTACCATCTCACATTGTAGAGTGCACCTATTTATAGAAGCCATATTTATTTTGAAATTGCTGACGCAGATTATGTCTTGACATCTCACAAAGCGAAGCCCCGGGAAGTGTCAAACCTTGCCAAAAAAGAGGTGTCAGCTGGAGGCACGCGCTCACTGGGTGCCAGAGGCGTCACACAAACACTGGCTGCAGCACTGCAGCGCAGTTCACTGGGGCTAGCAGCAGAAAATTCAGCTGTACGTTTCCAAATGTGGTTTTTAGATTTTGTATGCAACCTAAAAAATATAGGCCTATTCTGTTTTGTAAAAATAAAACAGTATGAGACTGGCCTAAGGAAAGTCTTATATCATTAGTCTAGGCTATGTTGGACATAACTTAAAGCAGTCAAAGCAAAGTAAAATATATTGTGTATACTGCGCTAGTTGGTTTACAAAATAACATGCTTATGAAAGTGAGAAAATTTTAAAAAGAAGAATATTTGGTATAACTGGCAATGATGAAACACACTCTGCTGTTGATTTTAATGTGTCAAAGTTTTATCTATTGCAACCTGTAGACCTGTAGACATTTGCCCTTATTTATTGTATTCAAATAGAGAAATAAAGGAAATTATGAATGGTCTCATTCTAAACAGATTATTGTGCCTTGCGAGTTTCACACCTCTAGATGGCAGTGTTCACCTAGAGTTGACCTAGAGTTGTTCATTTCTGTATTCCAACCACGGACAATGCTCGTGCGTCTCCATCAGCCCTCCTTAAATCCGTGATACTCCAATAGGAACAGGTGGAATTCCTCTCAGATGCACGTCGGGGTGAATTATTACTTTACGTACGAAACGATGCACCAGGACGCAGTGTTATGATTCTGACAGAAGGATTCTCGGGCTATCATCGACGCTAATTTGATTTGTTCGGTGACTCTGGATGCTTTATTCTATTAGGTTGAATTGAATGAATATGAATGAGTGAATCAGATGGACCATTTCAGAGAAAGCAACAGTAATTCTTCAACGTCTCAACCTTTGTCTTGTTTCTGAATGATGATGGTGACTTATGGGCAAAGATCTTTGCTCTGTCTTTGGGCTTGAAAGAATCCAGCTTTCAGGTGAAACTTTTCAGTGTCCACAATGCCGGAGAAAACAAGGTACAATTTGGTGGATGATGCGCAAGACCTCAGGATTCCGATGCACGACGAGGACGCATTCAAGCACGGCGTGATGTTTGAAGTGAAGGTAAAGTCCCTGTATATTCTGGTGATGCTTTGAAACTGAAATGTATCTTCTAAGTTACCTAGCCTAAGTTGCTTGTTTTATGTATGTACATTTTCTAGTCGCTCTTACAAAATTGGAACATATGGGCCAATGTGTCTCTCCTTTTTTTTTGTTTATCTTCAAAGTATATTGGCAGCTTGGACGTTGTGAGACCCAATAACCGGATGGACATACTGGCAGCTATGAGAAGAATACGTGTAAGCCATACATTTTCTGAATAAATACGCATACAATCTCACCTTTCCAAGTTGCTTCACACACCCTTGACTAATATAATTTTAATGGCTTAATTGAGTAAAGGAAAACTGTTTGTTAGGAAACACATCTGTAACATAATCCAGCTATCTGGCTTATTGCAATTCTAAAAACATCATTCCCAGTAGAACATCAGTGCTGAGTTACACCTCAAATCATTGGACAATATCAGTCGTTCACTGAGATTAGTGTTAAATAGGTGTAGACATTTGAAAGCAGAAGACTGGGTCTAACACTGTAGTTTGCCATGGTTTTGTACATTGGATGTTTCACCTTAAAGATATAGCATCGTCATTCAACTATGCTTGTGAAGCTTCATCCAGTTCAAAAATCAATCTCAATAGGAGATATTTTAGGGCAGGGAATGTCAAAGACAGAAACAGAGTCATTCCCCATCCCACAAAAAATATTAGAGACAGATAAGACTTGCTTGTCCTGCCGCAGGAGTGGTCTGTAATATTTAAAATGCTCTTTGGCTGTCTCTGATGTGAAAGAGCCTTTGATAATGCACCTCACACTTGGGATGTAAGCTGTCAGGTCCAGTTTGTTGTCCTGTGATGTGAGAGTGCTTTTTAACATGTGAAATTGAAATAGCATCAGTGGCATGCTCATGCATACTGCCTCTGATATCTGGCTGATGGTGGGGGGGGGGGGGGCAGACTTCGCTTGGAAGAGCCAGAAAAACATCTCTGTGAGTGAGGCCACTTTGTACTGTGAGCCTCTGCCAAATCTTGTAAGCATTTGCTTACTCCCCTGTGAATTTCTTGTTTGCTTATGTTTACTGTTTTGCTGCAGACCAAGGCAGTGACAGGCAGCAGACACATCTGTTTATGTTCAGTTTGATCCACTGTGGTTTTAAAATGATCTGAGCCTATTTTGTCTGTGGTGTTTCAGAGACAGTTGACACACATGAACCACATAGAACCTAGTTACTGATCAAAGTAGGCTTTCTTTTAGACTAGTCCAAAAGCATTCTTTGATCACATGATTCTGAACGTATATGGGTTGCTTAAGAGTAATTGTAACTTGAAAGTTGTACCCGTTGCACAATTAACTGCAAGTATATTAGCATGTGTGATCATATTTATATTAATATTGCACCATAATTCTATCTGTTTATCAATCTGATTTGATATGATATCTCTCTCTTGAATGTATATTGTGCTCTGGGATATTGTTTAGACATGAAATGTGTAATGAGCAAAGCATTACATTTTTATTTGTTTTTCTCACAGTATGAATTCAAAGTGAAAAACATTAAGAAGAAGAAAGTCAGTTTAATGGTGGCTGTAGATGGAGTCAAGGTCATGTTTCAGACAAAAAAAAAGGTAAGGAAAGTTTTAATTTTAGGCCTGAAGTGGAAGTGTTCCTGAGGCAGATAACCATTGTCTTAACAGACATAACAAACAGATTCATTACCACAGCATCTCAGTGGACATCACTAATGAATGCAACCTAAATGTAAGAGTTTGAGCCATGTTATTTTAATGTGATTAATGTCATAGTGGTTTCTAACAGATGAAAGACAGGACATGGGATGACAGCCACCACATAACTCTGATCCAGGATCCTATCTACAGGTAGGCTATGCACTGTAGGTCACACATATATAGCAGGAGTAGCCTAGTCCTAGAGTATCAATGTCAGATGCCAAATCTGTTCAGTCAAAAGCTAATTAAAATGCCCCATTATAGAGATTTTCCAGAAACATCACATAATTTACTGAGCTGGTTGACATTTGTCTACTATTGGATGACCATTATATTATAAAGTCAAATGATCACTAAGGACAAGGCACTCAGGGGGGAAGGGAGAAAAAGGCTGAACAGAGAGCAGATGTAATCATACTGGTTGTTTCCATGGAGATCATTATCTGTTGGCATTCACTGAGTTTTCCCTTTCACTCAGGATTTTCTATGTCTCTCATGACTCTCAAGATCTGAAAATCTTCAGCTATATAGCACGAGATGGCCAGAGCAAAGTGTTCCGTTGCAACGTCTTTAAATGTAAGAGAAAGGTAATGCAGTTCTCATGGTCTTCTAAACTTTGACTCCTGTCATGTAATGGTAATTTATACCGATACAGTTAGTTAATCCTAGATCTAATCCTAGAAGTTGTTTGTGTGGTAGATAATGTAGCCACAGAACATCCCTCCCATCCCCCACTGAAATGGTTAGTATTTATTTCTAATTCAATATTTCCTTTAGGCAAATTATAGGTTTTAGCATATTCACCCCTGTCCATACAGTTTACATAAATACTTATGGAACACATGACATATAAAGAGCTCACACCAGACATATATGGAACTCTTAGATAACATGACTTTACAGTGCTGGAGGTGACATGGTGCCACAAGCTTGATGTGATAGGCTACTCATTTGATGATGCAAAAGGCCCTCTGATGTAATAGACCCCCCTACTTCCTCAAATTGTTATCTTTATATGGGTCATTGACAAAAAAGGCTTTTAAAAATGTGTTTTCAAAATAATCTTTAAAATGAACACAATGCATTATTTTAAGTTGGAAGAAAGTGCTTAAATAAGTCTTAATGGCTGCACAACATTTACATGAGTTTTAATACTTTTTTAGACTGTATTTGTAATTTCACCACAAAATGTCAGGTGGCGCAACCACTTCTTTTTTTGCGCAGCACTTTTTTTTTGGTAAGTATACCTGAGAGTGACTACAGGGCTTAACACATTATTATTTTGTAGTTGACCTTGGTATTAAAAGTAACTTATGAATACTTTATCGTAGAGGGTGGGTATTTTGGTTATCCAACATCCAACTTTACATGTAAAATGTTACTAAATACTTTACAATAGAATAGAATAATTAGGTACAGCACATTTTACAACCAATTGTTCACGTTAATCTACTATTTCTTAGTTTAAATTCATATTTTACCTGGTTGCACCACCTGATGATGCGGTTGCACCACCTGACGTTTGCTACTAGTTTCAAATTAGGCATCTTCTTTCTATAATTTCTCTATAAAATATTTCCTTTAGGCAAATTATAGGTTTTAGCATATTCACCCATGTCCATACAGTTTACATAAATACTTATGGAACACATGACATATAAAGAGCTCACACCAGACATATATGGAACTCTTAGATAACATGACTTTACAGTGCTGGAGGTGACATGGTGCCACAAGCTTGATGTGATAGGCTACTCATTTGATGATGCAAAAGGCCCTCTGATGTAATAGACCCCCCTACTTCCTCAAATTGTTATCTTTATATGGGTCATTGACAAAAAAGGCTTTTAAAAATGTGTTTTCAAAATAATCTTTAAAATGAACACAATGCATTATTTTAAGTTGGAAGAAAGTGCTTAAATAAGTCTTAATGGCTGCACAACATTTACATGAGTTTTAATACTTTTTTAGACTGTATTTGTAATTTCACCACAAAATGTCAGGTGGCGCAACCACTTCTTTTTTTGCGCAGCACTTTTTTTTTGGTAAGTATACCTGAGAGTGACTACAGGGCTTAACACATTATTATTTTGTAGTTGACCTTGGTATTAAAAGTAACTTATGAATACTTTATCGTAGAGGGTGGGTATTTTGGTTATCCAACATCCAACTTTACATGTAAAATGTTACTAAATACTTTACAATAGAATAGAATAATTAGGTACAGCACATTTTACAACCAATTGTTCACGTTAATCTACTATTTCTTAGTTTAAATTCATATTTTACCTGGTTGCACCACCTGATGATGCGGTTGCACCACCTGACGTTTGCTACTAGTTTCAAATTAGGCATCTTCTTTCTATAATTTCTCTATAAAATATTTCCTTTAGGCAAATTATAGGTTTTAGCATATTCACCCATGTCCATACAGTTTACATAAATACTTATGGAACACATGACATATAAAGAGCTCACACCAGACATATATGGAACTCTTAGATAACATGACTTTACAGTGCTGGAGGTGACATGGTGCCACAAGCTTGATGTGATAGGCTACTCATTTGATGATGCAAAAGGCCCTCTGATGTAATAGACCCCCCTATTTCCTCAAATTGTTATCTTTATATGGGTCATTGACAAAAAAGGCTTTTAAAAATGTGTTTTCAAAATAATCTTTAAAATGAACACAATGCATTATTTTAAGTTGGAAGAAAGTGCTTAAATAAGTCTTAATGGCTGCACAACATTTACATGAGTTTTAATACTTTTTTAGACTGTATTTGTAATTTCACCACAAAATGTCAGGTGGCGCAACCACTTCTTTTTTTGCGCAGCACTTTTTTTGGTAAGTATACCTGAGAGTGACTACTATTTCTTAGTTTAAATTCATATTTTACCTGGTTGCACCACCTGATGATGTGGTTGCACCACCTGACGTTTGCTACTAGTTTCAAATTAGGCATCTTCTTGGACACCTATATAACCTTTTGACTTTGCTAGGAAGTTTGACTTTGCTAGAAAAAATCCATTCGATTTTCCAATACAATAAAGAGTTTTATATTAAAGTAATTTTATCTTAGTTTTACATTGGTTGTACCACCTGACATGTAAACCTGACAAGTCCAACTATGAAGAGAAAATAGCTATTTATTTATTTATTAACATTTGAGAGAGATTTACAAACTTTTCACTCATCAGTAAAGGTCACTTGTAAATAAAAAAATATATATAGAATTTTTATGATAAACAGAAAATATGTTTAAATTATACAGGTTTTATAGAATAAAATAATTGAAACCAAAGTAATGGACTCGGACACCAAAATCTGCATGTCACGTCATTGACCCATATGGGAAGTAAAAATCAATATGAGTTCATCATTTATTTATCTTAGGAATTAATTATAGGCTAGGTGTGAATATTCTGTAGGAATGTGCAGGCCTAATGGCCTAATGGTTTTTTCTTTATACACAAAGACACTGAAAAGAACACAGTTAGAAAATCAGTTCACAGCCAGGAACCCTCAGATATACCAAAGACAAACTGCCGAATTTCTCCAAGAGCCTGAATAGAAATATAAGACCATGATAAGGGAAAGACCAACCAGATGAGAAATGTCTTTGTCCTCGTCACCTTTGAAATGGGCCAATCCATCAGAGTGACAGAGCGCTCTTATTGTGGCATGGTCAAATGCACGTCACGACTCTCTTAGCCAGCAGTAGTGCCACAGCTGACTCTCTGGTCCCTTCCCCCACCCCTACACAAACCTACACAAATGCAAACCTATTTGGGACCCCACTCATACCCCACACACATCCCAAACATGATTCATTTGGTTAAACGTTTTAACCACATTTCTGCCACAGAAACCAATCTGTTCACCTGCTTTCTATTTTAAATGTCAGAGATTTTCTGGTAAGTGAATAGTGTATAGTGCTTCAATGTACTACAGCTTCTGGCCTGTATTTGCCATGTTCCCTGTGTTATGGTGTCCCACTCCTCTTCCTTTGTGTGTGTCATCTCCTGCCATATCAGAGTCAAGCCATGGAGATTGTGCGGACTGTTGGTCAGGCTTTTGAGGTTTGCCACAAGCTGAGTCTGGATGACGCTGACGGGCAGAACATATTAGGTGATCCATATCATCCTTCCCTCAATTATTGATTAATTAATGTAATTTTCATCCTTGAACAGATTTACCGGTTTAAGTTATTTAAGACAATCATTCTCCCTTTTTCACAGAAAGGCATATGTGGTTGAGGAAGTGTTACCTTCGGCCCTGTTTTGGCGATCAGAAACGGATGGTCATAGGCGCAAATTTTATAGACATTAAGGGCCCTATCTTGGTGATCTAAAACCCAGCGCATAGCGCATTCTTATCAAGACTCAAAGCGTATTCCTATTGTACACTCAAATTTTTCGCCATGCACTTCTCCTTTATTGAGCAATGCGCCCAGGGGTGTGGCAGTTAACAACCTAAGGTGTGGTCTGGCACATTATTTAAAAAGCTATCTTACACTATCTAAAAAGCATTACGCCACTGACCAAGAAAAACCTGGTCTATGCGAAAGGCGCATCTGAAGCACAGCCGAAAATGCACTACATCTGCATCTGCACTTGTCTATTATTTGAACTCATAGGCAAAGTGAAACTAACTTCACCGTGGTCTCATAGTCAACGACAAAACAGTTACTGTATACCCAGTTAATTACTTTCACTATTGACTGACAAGGGGTTACCATCGAAAACATAGCCTGAAAAAAGCAACACTACCCCAATAATGTTCGAATGACTGAATAAAAATCCTAAGGATATTTATCCTGCAGAGGAGTTGCTGCTTACATCTCGTAACAGTGTATCCTCAGCTGTGCTTTATATGCGCCTTTAGCTATAGACCAGGTTTTTCTTGGTCAGTGGCGTAATCATTTTTAAAGGGTGTACAACAGTGATTTTTGGATCATGCGCCAGACCACACCATATGTCACCAATTACTACACTCCTGGGCGCAAGGTTTATTAAAAGTGGAGCGCAATGCGAGAAATTCCTCACTTTATTGAGTTAAGATAAGAATAAGCCTTGCACCAGGTGCACGAGATGAATGTGAATGTGCCTCAAAAACATCTTGTGTTTAGGCATGAATGTGTGTCAGCCCATGAGCCCAAACAAGCTGTTTTCTGAATGACCATCTGTCTCAAAGGCTCTTTGCATGGCTTACAGATGTAAATGTTAAGAAAGATAAAGGGCACATTTTTGAGCTACTGTAGCCTGTAATAACCCAGAAGTCAGCCATGAGAGAAGCCTCTGGATGAGAGAAGCCTCTGGAGGTTTCTTTTACAGAGGACCTCATAACCTCTGAGAGTACGTTTCAACTCTGTTGGCATCTGCTACAGGTGGCCTCACATATGACAAAACTTGGCCCCACTTATAACTCTTTCTCCTGGCTTCCACCCTCAGCTTGGATGGAGAAGACAGAGGAAGAAGGGGACCCTGTGTCTGCGAGCACATCAGGGGACTCCAGCCGTAGTGTGAAGGACCTCAAGAAGGAGAAGAAGGTAGTTTTAATCTATAAAATACTACTGAAATGTGTTTCTGTGTTCTGGGTGAACAAATATGGATTAAACAAATCAAAACAAAATCTCTATTTTAAATAAGTTAGCATCATCTTTCAAGCATAGAGTAAAATCATGTTTTTGCCCCCTGAAATGACCAACAGGGGTCAGATATGAGCATTAGACTGAACTGCTCTGATGGTTCTTATATCAAAATACACTGATATGCCCTACATTAACATAGCCTTAAAAGTGTAATATTGTAGCCTTAGACTATGGTATTGGGAACCATACATAAATCTGAAGTAATTTTGATACCACACAGGGTAGCAGTTTTTGTGGAATAACTCAAGACTGCTGTGCCAAAGTTGGTGTTTCTCTCTCTCACTCAGTGAATAATGTCAATGCAAAATTGTAATGCTACACCCACACACACACACACACCAGCACAAACTGTTAAAGACTAGACGTACTGTATAGCAGTGCATAATATGACCAGTATACTTTGTGGTCAAAGCTGATGTGCAATGTGGATATGGACACGTGTTTGGGTGTCACCAAAATATACTTGGCCTCTTATTGCAGACCTGTCCTAATGAGGCAGAGCGCAGAAGTTTGTACAGACATAAAATGTTGGTGAATAACACTGTGTACAGACACTGTGGATGATGAAATTTCACATAATTTTTCACTGTGTGTAGACTGTATACAGATTGTATTTGCATATAGTTTCTTGTGCAAACATGAGCAATAGTCATGACTGCCACTAGTGAGAAAGAGTACACATAGAGTTTCAGGAGTGGGGGATGAAGTAGAGGATGTTGAGATGTGAAAATTGAGATGTCGAAATGTATTTTCTGCTGAGAGAAGGCAGGACTGTGACACACACACACACACACACACACAGAAAGAAGCACACATGCACACAGAAGCAAACACACTTGAGAGAATGTGGAGGACTGAGCAGGTGTTACATTCTGTACCGCTATGCGGTAAATCTAGTTTGAACCATTGTTTGATGATGTAGTGGCTGTGGTGTTACAGTGTAATGGTGTTACTCTACATGTGACAATTTTGTGACCTTGAAGTGAGGATGAGCTTTGGAATACGTACATTATAACCAATTTTGTATTTATTAATGTATTTTGTAAAACATACATATACATACATACATACATACATACATACATACATACATACATACATACATACAAACATACATGAACTGCATTGTATAGAGGAAATAAGTACTCAATCTGTCAACATTTCTTTTAGTAAGTATATTTCCAATTCCTCTAATGACAAGACATTTTGAGTGAAGTAGTTTTACTTAAAGAAATACACACATATAAAATAATATTACAGTCTGTTATGTGTAATTACATGATTTTAGTATCCAATATTAAACATCATAATTTATAGTAATGGTAATTATTATGTAACAACATAGCATCAAAGTTTTATTAGTATTTTGTTTAAGTTAAATATACTGTATGCACCCACCTAATCCACATAAAATGAGACTACAGTATAGTACATGAACTACATTAGGCAATATATGTTCATTCCATTTCAGCACTACATCTAATCACTGGTGAGATGAGTAGCTGCAACTCAAGTTAGAACAGCAAGACAGTCACACCATCCCATCTATCTGGCTCTATATGATGACACACTTATCAGCACACTAACTAAAATACACGCACATTGCATATAAACACAAAAGCTCATGTGTGTATGTGTACAACATACACATCTACATATACCAGACAACATACACACACACCCACACACACATGTACCCCACAACAACATACAGTATGTTGCATGTTCCCATACTTACATACATATACTCCACAATACTCACACAGACCATACATCCTAACAACAGACTCGAACTTAAAACTACAACACACTGCTACAATTTTGAAACACTCTCACACACAGAGATGCACATACAGTACAGAAACGCACACACACCTCAGTGATTACAGCAGCTGGCACAGGAAGTCAAGTTTCTCCTCACAGTCCCTGTGCACCAAGTTCCCTGTGTTGCGGTCCATTGCTGCACAGTGATGAAGTGGGCATATCTCCTGCCCCTCCCCCACTGCCCACTGATGGTACACCAGATCTGCACCACTCAACCAGAGCCAGTTCCCTGCCAGGAAGCGAAGCCCCATCCACACATGCGTCGTTGTGGCATCCTGGACCACCCTATGGGTCAGCTTTTGGTTGTCATCATCCTTGATGCTGGCCAGGTCTCCACCTTGCCCCCGGCAGTGCAGCAGAGCTTCCTCCCAGCTAGAGGGCGCTGTCACCACCCTCAGCTTCTTCATCAAGCAGAAGAACGGGCAGCGGTGTGAGCACGGCAGGTCATACCACAACCCTTCATGCATCACCACACAGTCCTCATTGGTGTCCTTGTAGTTGTTGGGCTCCGTTTCCATCCAGTAATGGAGTTCGGCGCTGGAGCCGTAAGGCCACCTCCAGGGGTCGTTGGACAGGCCAATCCAGAACTCACCGGCAAAGCTGGCAAACCTGCGATGAAGATGAGCATTCTCATTGGCGTTGCGGATGGTGACCAGATGCATGTTTTTGTTCCTGCATGCCTCGTTGGCTTTGTGCCAGCTGCGAGGGGTCTCACTCAGTTCCAGTACCTGCTCGTGTGTGCACACAAACCAGTGGTTCTCATGACACAACTCATCCCTCCATCCCCCATCAGAGGCCATCAGCCCACAGAACAGCCGTGTATGCCAGTTGGTATAGTCGAGTTCCCCCCGACTCTCCTCACCCTCCACCCAGGTCCAGCCTCCAGACCGTTTATACAGCCCCATCCAGTGTTGGGTATCTGGCCACTGGGTTTGGTGGCAGCGTTTTTGAAAGTAGCCAGTCTGTGCCCATTGCTTTCACAGTGAGTCTTTGCGTCTGACCACATCTTTTTGTCTGAGATGATGTTGTATGTCCCCTCATCAATCTGGCAGATGAACGGTCATTCTGTCCGACAGTCCAGGTTCACCCACAGTCCATGCATTGTCACTGCAGCACAGTCCCCTTTCTCACGGCTCCAGTTGTAGTAGGCAGGTTTGCTGCCAGTGCTCCATGTCCAGTTCTGAGGTCCGAGATAGAGACCAATCCAGGCGACCTGTATTATGCCCAGGCTCTGGATTTCCTGGTGGTCAGCTTGGGTTAGGATGGAGGACAGGTCAACATGATGTTCCTGGCAGTACCTCACCCCGAGTTAGAGCTTTGTCCACAAATATGTGGGCTCTCCCTTGAGGATGGTTCTGCTGGGCACAAACACATAGACATGCCAGCAGTAGCAGCAGTAGCGATGGTGTCCACATGATGAGCTAAGCAATACAATCTGTTTGGACTAAGTGACATAGAGTCTGTTCAGACTTCTGCTGGTGTTATGGTGTTACATTCCTGGCCCTGCCTAGTGGTATTTGGAAGGCAAATCCCAGGTAATCTTTCACCTTTTCAAGACTGAATTAAAAACCAGTGGGCCAGCCAGGCTTTACATATGTGAGTCTGTTCTTCATGCCTGGTGCCTAAGGTCACTCTAACAGTCTTATTTTACATACAGTATGTAAACTTTGTATTCTGAGGAGCCCCACTTTACATATGTAAGCCTTGTTAGGTTTGGAATGTCTGGAACATAATGCCTCAAAGGAGCCAATGCAGTATCAGATAGAGGGCAGGGCAGCCGTGGCCCACTGGTTAGCACTTCGGACTTGTAACTGGAGGGTTGCCGGTTCAAACCCCCACCAGTAGGCATGGCTGAAGTGCCCTTGAGCAAGGCACCTAACCCCTCTCTGAGCGCCGCTGTTGTTGCAGGCAGCTCACTGCGCCGGGATTAGTGTGTGCTTCACCTCACTGTGTGTTCACTGTGTGCTGAGTGTGTTTCACTAATTCACGGATTATGTCACTACATCTGAATGATAACTGATGATTCAAGTATTGTAAAATGTTTTTGATAACATACAAAGACCAGATGGGTAAAAAATAGACTTTCTATTTTCTCTCATTCTCTCCTGGGGCCCACTATAACACTGTTTCACTAGTTCACATTCCTGAATTTGCATAAAGACATAAAAGCATAATACATAAAAGCATAATAGAAAACCATGTTTGGCGAAGTCTCTGGCCATGGTCCTGAAGGGCTTCGCGGAATCGTGCCGGAGTCGACTGCGCAGGCAGGAGTCGGGCAGGATTCCGCCATACACCCCCTTATTCTTATTCTTCGAGGTGCGCTTACCTCAGATCAAAGATTTGATCTGATATATGAGTGATAGGCGTCGGAGGACCAACGGCCGAGAGTTTTGAGGGCTTGATCGGACAGACCGTTATTTGCCGGCAGTGGTGGCTGCACCAATCCTAAAAGAATGAGTTGAGTAACGGTCTGCTGGGATTCCGACTTGCGTTAGAACAACTTTGAGCTGCATTTGAAACCAGAAACAAGTGACGGAGCGTCCGTCGTCTGTAGCAAAGGGGGGATCTAATGGGGATGCGATAGAGGAACGACTTGAATTAAGACAGCCAGGGGCGCCTGTCGTCTATGGTAGAAGGAGATCTAATGATGATGCAAATGCCAATCTATGAGTTGACATTCAAAACAGCAAACTTGTTTGGGAAGATCCCTAACCAGGGTGAAGGAGTGCTTAGCAGATTGGTCAGACCACCAGCGGTGGTGGTGGCTGTACCAATCCTAAAATAATGGGAAGCTTGAGGGCCAACTTAACATGCATGCACTTAACACATAACATGCACTTAACGTGACATGCAGGGCAATGAGCTTGCAATTGCAGAACTCTGGGTCAGTGCAGGGGAGTACAGCTTGCAGTTGCAGAGCTCGGGGTCAGTGCAGGGGAGTACAGCTTGTAGTAACAGAGCTTGGGGTCAGTGCAGGGGAGTACAGCTTGCAGTAGCAGAGCTCGGGATCAGTGAAGTGGGAATAGAGGACTGATGTAGTTGCTGATGCTCATGGCATGTGATTCGAAAATTTGTGCGTGATTCATAAAGTTAACATTCCAAATTACAATCTACTGTACAATTCTGCTGTTTGGCAAGATCCCTAGCCTGGGACATGGAGTGCTTTGCAGGAATCATGCAGGAGTGTACTGTGCTGGCAGGAATCAAGCAGGATCCATGTGATCACCCCAAAAAATGCAACCCAATTGAAAAGACCCTGGCTAGGACCATGTAGGCTATAGATAAGGTGACATGAAAGGTATCTAAGGCACCTGGAGTATTTGAGCAAGTGCTCGAGTAGACCGTTATTTGCCTGAATGAAACCTAAAACGGTCTGTGCCAATACCAATATGCGTTGGTAGATATCCGAGTTGCCCTTGTTACATGTGCAAAAAAATTTTAATATATGCTATAAGGGGAACTTAGACATTACAAAGCATGTACACATGGTCTGAATATAAGGATATTTACTGAAAGGTGATAAATGGGTGTTACAGGTTTCTACTTTGCTGTATTAAGTTTGTAGAGAACACTGAGCTACCTAGCATTATAATAGCCGATCTAGAGAATAAATAGGAACCTGTAGCAAACATTTTAATAGAGGCAGTTTGCATTCAAGAGCATGAGAAGAAATTTAGAGAATGAGAGCAAGCGGCTAGGCTGGAGTAGGTTAGGCATTGACATGAAGATGAGTGAAGAGCCTGAAAAGCCATCTTGAAGCTAAACTGATTAATGGATGTTAAGAAACCCATGCTTGGCAGAGTCTATGGCTCAGCCAAATTGCTCTGGGGGGATCGTGCAGGAGTCATTGTGCAGGCAGGAGTCAGCAGGATCCGTGTATACAACCCAAAGATGAGGGCAACTAAGGCACCTTAAAAAACGAAGCAAAAGGGTTTGTAAAGAGCAAAACATGTAGAGCAGAAAGAGAGACTAAAGATTCAATAATGTCCATAGACTGACCTGGGTGTGATCTGGAAAACATTGTTCCCACAGAATTAAATTCCAATTGTGGTGGTTGGTTTGCAGAATTAACTTGAATGGAACAGTTTTTAACAAATTAGCACAGCGTATGATGCTAACCAGATTTAAGCACAATTTAGTACAACCTGGAAAATCATTGTGTGGTGGTCAATGTTGATATTGTGGTAGGCCGCTACAAATAAGTCAATGTATGAGAAACACTGGGTGACCCCATGGGTGGTGGCACCAATCCAGGGAAAGAGGGGTGAGGGAGAACCAGGGACGCGGTCCCTGGCTGGGGAAGAGACACGGGCACGAACGCGGTTCACGCCGGTGGGAGATGATGGGGAAAGGGGAAAGGTAGAGACACGGTCGCTACAGGGGAGGGGAAGGAGGTTGCACAGCACCCAGGGTCTGCAAAGCGCAATTTCACCTTCACCAAAGAACCACGAAGGACGGACTGGAACTGAAGCCTGATTTATCAGAAATGTCACGTCTATATAACATGGCCGCTTACAATGTTCAAGTGTGATTCACGGGATATTTAGCCTACACTGACTTCAGTTCACCCTATGCCTCCAGACAAGCAGTATCGGCTACTCCGTGAGCCTGTAACTATTAACACACCCAATGCGACCGAAAAGTTGTTAGCTAAAAACAGGCACATAGCAAAACAAGTGCCTTCATCTAGTAGGCTATAGCACTACATGTTTGTGACATGTATCTCAACATTCAGCAGGAACGAGTGGGCTTTACAAACAGCTCTAATACAAAGCGACAAGATAAGAACTACCTCCCTCCAGTAGTTTCCCACACAACCTAGACCATGAAGGTCTGTAACAGATAATGGGCAGCAAGTTCTGCTTGAGACAAGAGAGCAAACCGGTAGTCACTGCGAGCGGAGTAACACCGATGCTGCAACTGAACTTCGGCAGGTGGATTGAAGGAAGCGTGGCAAATTCCGTCACGCTCCTCCCGAACTTCCGTTTGTAAGATGCCATTTACAATGCATGTATTAGAATCACTCTATTAAGGTCTTACAGTACTAGTCGCAGATGTTTGTTTTTAGAGTTTTTCTCATGTTCTCGGCTGCTGCAGGAGGGTAGGTCAGGAAGTGTACAGGGCGTGGAAGCTGTGAGGCGTTTGATAAAAGTGGTACAGCTGTAGTAGATAATCTGAGGTAAAAAAGACATTTTTGATCATCACTAGACAAGCTGTGTGTGTGTGTGTCTGTGTGTGTGTGTCTGTGTGATGGAAAGTCAAGGTTTTTGTTGACTATGTCGTATGTCCAGACCAGACTTATTAAAGGTTTCATCAATTATGCAGATAGAAACGTAACTATGTTGTATACTTCATTTGGCAACTGGAAAAGGAAAAAAAATACTCTCACAGGAAAAGGAAAAAAAATACACACACACACACACACACACACACACACACACACACATCAGCCTGTTGCAGCAGGCTCTAGATAGCTCAGCATGAATTTTTAATGTATGTGTTGATGTTTTACAAGTTTCACTCCAGGGTGTGCTTTGATGTCATCTTGTTAATCATTGACCACCATGCCAGTGTTGTGCATGACTGTAATATATTGTGGCTGATACACAGTTGGTCAATATATCTGACATGTAGCCTACTGTAAGCAGCATGCTAGAAAAGGCCTGATAAACTTGGAGAATATATACAGCAACATACAACATAAAAACATTGCAGACCAATATATTGGTCATACTGTGATTCATAAGCCTTTTCAGCTTTTTCAAAGCAAAGTAAAAAAAACGTTTTTCCTCCCACCACATCTATGTAATGCACTAATAACACAGCACTCCAAATCTCCATGTCAGGGGTAGCTATTCAGTAGGGAAAGAAAAGGTGCTCACAGAACAATACAATCTATTGCAGGATGTGGCGGTCACCACGGAAACCCCAGGAGGACGGGCCCAGTGGGGCGGCCTGGCAGCGGAGGAGGCAGCCCTGTCAGTAGAGCACCACATCCAGCTGCTGCAGAGGCAGCTGCTGCAGCAGGAGCAGAAGACCCAGGCAGCCAGCTCCCAGGCAGGGCCACCCCTCCTCTCTCACCAGCATGCTAGTGAAAGCTAGACATTTCATACATCAAAATGGAGGTGGCAGCTGTTCTCTGCTCTTTGGATGAATAGTCACGTTAGGATGTTTTGATAGTGGCTACTGGCTTGTGACAGCTGTCAGGGTGTTGTAAAGGCTTTTAATGTTTGTGAATACATGCAACATTAATAATGAGGACTAGACAGCACAACAGAACCTACGGATAATTCTTCAAAATATTCTTCAAAAGTGTTACTAATAAACACTAGCAGACATTGTAGAATAAGTTATTATGGTGAATGTCTGGAAGCATATGTTTGTAAGGGCTTGTGTTTGTTTCTCTGTGTGTGTGTGTGTGTGTGTGTGTGTGTGTGTGTGTGTGTGTGTTTGCTTTTACATTGTTTGTGGTGTACCGGACTATGCAAAGCCATGTGCATTTTGGTGCATGCTGTACCCATACATCTGCATGCAGTACGGCATGTGCTGATTAATGTATGCATCAGGCGTTGTGTTCCCTACGAGCTCCGTCAGGGCTAGGCCATCTGCTGACGGACTCTCTGGGTCAACTCTCCCAGGTGGCGCTGCTCCAGCAGCAGGTACAGGTGGAGGTGGCCGCCAGGGCGGAGGCCCAGGGCCGGGCGGAGCAGCTGCTGCTTCAGAACGCTGAGCTCCTGCAGCACCTCTCGCTGCTGGTCAAACACGTGCAGGAGCTGGAGCTCCGTGTGTCCGCACGCTCCCCTCGTGAGTCTGACTGCGTGTCTGCGTGCCTCTCTCTCTCTCTCTCTCTCTCACACACTATTTCTCCCTCTCTCTCTCTCTCACTATTTCTCTCTTTCTCTCTCTTTCTTTCTTTCTCTCTCTCTCTCTATCTATCTATTTCTCTATATCTCTATTTCTCTCTCTCACTATTTCTGTCTTTCTCTCACTTTCTCTTTCTTTCTTTCTTTCTCTCTCTCTCTCTCACTATTTCTCTCTTTCTCTTTCTTTCTCTCTCTCTCTATCTATTTCTCATATATCTCTATTTCTCTCTCACTATTTCTGTCTTTCTCTCTCACTTTCTCTTTCTTTCTTTCTCTCTCTCTCT
Organism: Alosa sapidissima; assembly: GCF_018492685.1. Classification (NCBI taxonomy): domain Eukaryota; kingdom Metazoa; phylum Chordata; class Actinopteri; order Clupeiformes; family Clupeidae; genus Alosa; species Alosa sapidissima. The sequence continues at coordinate 26,281,860 of NC_055957.1, read as the reverse complement.
CTCTCTCTCTCTCTCCCTCTCTCTCTCTCTCATTACACAGTCAGAATGGCCCTGGCCACACAGAGGCTAGCTAGCTGCCCTGTCATTTCAGAGGTATTCATCAGAGGATCTGACAAGGGACGGTTGACTGTGATGTTGTGTTGCATCATTCTGGGTTAACTCTGAAGCAGATTTTATTTTCAGCTTAAGACACACATCTATTTTGTCTCAAATAAACCTCACTACACAGTTAGACAAGACATTCTATAGTGAATTAGAAGTCCAAACTGTAAACTGGTCTTTATAGTAGTCACATCAAGCATTTTACTGTAATGGTTCTTTAATAAAAAAAATCAGTATAGTCCCCATATCACTCATATTAGTGTGCAGTACTTGATAGCTGATAGTCTTAACGGTCTAACACCCTTATCACACTCTCTTCTCCAGTGGGCTCACAGGACAGCCTTCTCGAGATCGCTCTCCGTCCCACCATGCCATCTGTGTCCCGGGGCGTAACCTCAGCCTACCCCTCTGCCCTCATGCAGGACAGCGTGCTGGGAGTGGACGCCTGTCCCATCCAGCTGCAGAACTTCCACTTCCTCCCGGGCCAAAACCAGCAAGATCACAAGGACGAGGACCAGGACCAAGACCACGACTCTGGTCAGGGGGATGTCGAGGAAGTGTCCCCGGTAGAGGGCTCCCCCCGGAGGGAAGAGTTCCTTTTCGCTGGCCTCGAGGTGCGGGGCTTCAGGGAGTCGGGCATCGCCTCAGAGTACGAGTCCAACACGGACGAGAGCGATGAGCGCGACAGCTGGGGTCAGGGCGAGGGGTCCATGCTTCTCCTGAGCGAGCTGAAGGAGGAGGCAGCGCCCCCTGCAGGGAGGGGGGATGTGTGAGCGGAGAGGAGACAGCAGACACCCAGCAACACAACTGCTCTGAGAGATCTATACAGTTGCATTTCCATTTATTAATTTGTTCTGACACTATTTGTTTCCAAGCAACAACTGAAGCAGTGTAGCTTAATGTAAAGAACGTGTAAGATATCAGCCTCAGTGTACTTTCTCAGTCTCTCATTCTTTAATGTCAAGGGTTAATCAAATGCCAACATGTCAGACCCACAAATAAACATAAAAATGCATCTGCTGACATTTTACTGTGCTGTGCCCACTGTGAGCCGCTATCCCTGTGGTGCTTCTCCCTCTCAGGGCCTCACTCTCTCTGAGGCAATGCATGATAGATCACATTGTTAAAGATCATTGTTCTTACTTTGATACATCATTAGCGGACTGTTTCATGTTTCTGTGCTGATTGCATTAGAGTATCATTGTATTGAATAACACTGTATTTTACAGACTGTACAGTATGTCAAAATTGTAACTCCTCTTGCCAGCCAATTCTTTGTCCTTGTCTGTGTTCACAATTTGATCTGCCTCTGTGTCATTTCCTGTCACTGTCCTGATATTAACGGTCTGATAACAGTTCAGTATGATTACTGGAGAATTACTGTAGCATGCATCAGAATGTCTCACTGTTATTTGAGTTTCAGAGTTATCTGGATCCAAAAAGCTGTTCAGTGCTGGGTAAAAGTTACCCCTTCCCTGTTAATATGTGTCTGCACAGACCCATGTGTTGTAGTTGATTGCTTCTAATGAACATTTCCCTGAATAAAATGTTTTTTGTTGCTTATTTGTGTCCATCTGGTGTATTCTAGATTAACTTTGATCATAATTATTATTTGCTCAAACTAAATATTATTCAGTGTCTCCTCAATTGTTTATGCAAACATGAAGGAAAACGGAATGAATCTGAAACTGAATGTTAATTAGGTTAGGTTCTTTATTGTCCCAAGGGGATAATCTTTTTCACACATCAGAGGTTTCAAGCAGCATGTAATATTATATTGCCATGAGGTTTAGGAAGTAAATTATAATGATCAGTTTACAGATTATATAGTAAAAAGAGGGGGGAAATACCAGTTTACATCACAGATCATAAGTAGCAGTTGCTTGCAGTTGTTCCGTGGTAGTATTGCAAATTGATAATACCTTTAAACTGACATATTTAACTGGATATTTAAGATTGAGGATTAACACTTTTTAGTGTCAGCATTGTCTGTCTATGGCTCAGTCACACACAATATATTTAAAGGAAAAGACAGTATCCTAATACTACATTTGAACACAAGTGGACCCATAAAATGCAACAGGTCTTTCTGCAGGAACATTAAATTATGTACATGTTGACTACAGTGCACAGTATTTTTTTGGAGGAAGGCTTAAACGTATTGTCCCAGCATAGAACTAGTGGCTGGAGTGTGCTCCTTTTTTCTCAGTAACTCTGTGGCCGTCTAAACGTATGCTATAAACAGCCACTCTGGGACATAATTGAAACCTTCTGTGTTTCAGGTGGAATTCTGGGGCTGTTGGCATCTCTCCCGCCTTGCTCGGACTGTAAACTTCCTTCAGTCTACTTCTCCACTAGCCGGAGAGCTTCTGACTGTGCCCTGCTCTCGCACTGAAGAAGTCCAGATGAGACGCACAACAGTGGAATATCATCAGTACAGTCTGGACCAATGTCTTGAGGATTTCAACATTTGAAATGTAAGTTTGGACCCTTAACTACTGTGTGTTTTCAATGTGTGTATTATACTAGAATCACAGACTGATTTTCAGTGTTATGCTATCTGTGGCTTAGACGTAATACTTCATGGACATTTACATTGTACATTCAGAATCATTTAGTGTCCTACTATCTCTAAAAAATCTAAAAATGTTTTAGCTGAAATGCCTTTTTTTATCAAACAAAGTAATATAATCAGACATACAATTTCAGAATGAAATGAAACTCAATACTTATGTTTTCACTGCAAAGTATCAATGTAATGTTTTAATCGAATCAGTTATCAATATCTCTAAAATTAATTTAATAAAATCTAGTACTGAGGCTGGGAAAATATTGACTGTTTTCAGGCACATTAATATGACATGACACGTGGGAAAACAAAGTATGCTCTCAAGTGTTCACAGGTAGAGCACACAGCTAATATGGTAAAACATTGCACAGGGGTGAGAAATCTGCCCCTCACCTCAGGGATGACTGTATATGCTGTACAACACCCCTCACCCCTCCCTCCCATGCTTATCAAGGGAGACATACTTACATACCAGCATTTATAGGTTTTCCCTAAGATAAATAAACACCATGTACACAGTGGATTTTATTTTTATGCCATTACCTGCCTCTACAAGAGGACTACTGTGTTCCTCTCAGTCCCAGTAAACCAGGCAACTCTAACAGGACTCTGTTTAAATATAGTCAAGAGAATTACACTCTTAGTTTTATTGCTAACATTGTTTTTTGCCAAAATTACTTTTCAAGGCAATAGCTTGACTTTGAGGTACCCATAGTTAGCTTTTAAAAATCGCCCAGCTGTGAAAACAGTTTGAGTTTGAAATGTTTATGGAAAGCCTTTCATGTTCAGATGGATTAAGACATCTGTTGTATTAATATTACTGTTCTGACACAGCTATTAATCTAGAATGGAGGTTGGTGTGTTTGTATGTGTGTTTGTTTAACATGCTATGAAGGGTGTATGAAACTCATCTATTTCATGTCATAATTATTTATGTGCGTATACTGGTTAAATGAGTTGACTATGTGCTTTTTCTCAAAAGAGGAAATGTTAAACTTTTAAACACTTTTAAAACTGTTAAAAGTATTTTCTGTCTGATGTTTTAGGGATAATCACTATCCAGATGTTGAAATGAAGTTGCCTCGGGAATGGCAATTACTCCTCCTAGTCCTCCCACTGTTGCTTGATGTGGCACATCCTCAGGTAAATCCAGGTAAGTATCTGACATCCTTTACATGCAGCCAATACTCTTAATATGCTACTGGCCCTTTGTGGAGACATACCAGGTTGGTTATGGTCATATTCATAAGGAAACAGGTCTGAGGAATGGAATTCCTGACATGGTTTTCCCTGAAACTGCTCATTCGTCTCAGTGGTGATGATGCAGTGGCGTGTTGCTCCAGTGGCCAGACAGCTAACAGGAGGGTCATTTACACACCCGAGGGCCCGAGGCGAGTGGACTGGACACCCCACCGGGGGTCTGGTGTCTGTTGTGCCTGCCAACGCCAACAGGAGCTGTGTGGGTGCGCAGAAAAGGTCCCATTCATTGCCTGCTGCCGGACTTTTCCACCAGCGGCCTCTCTGCCGCCCAGCGCACAGTGGCGTCCATTCATGGCCGGGCTGTCCGGCTCCGCGGCCGCTACCCTGCTGAGTCGCTCCGCAGCCCCCGCAGAGCGGCTCAGACCACCTCTCTGATTGGACGTCGGCCTAAAGCCCATGCAGGGCTGCCAGCGGCTTTGAGAAATGCACTGAGCATGTCAATCAAGCCTCAAATACACAGGGATGCAGTGGGGGGTGGTAGGTGTTCTGGGAAAAGAGGATATAAGAAAGTGATGCAGAGGTGAAATCGATAGGCTTCTCAAGAGAACGGAAAAAAACATATCCAAAGAGCTAAAGATAATAACATCTTAAATGATAAGGTTCATTTGTCCTATTTCACACAGCACAAAGGGTTCTGTTGCCAATTTGAGAAATGCTGTCATTCACACAAAGTTCTGGTGAAACAATCTCCACTTTCAAATGTGAGTCACAGGCCCACTCTTCCTCACCTTCCTCCTCACACTCTCGTCCTCCCTTGAGGACAGCCGGGCTCCTGTGAAAGAATGAAAAATAAGGAAATGGCATACAAAGCCTCTTGCTTCTGCTTCTGCTTGCATTGGCACTAACATAAAGGTACCTCTGTTCCTGTGAAGGAGCTGAGGCCTCACTGGCGGGCTGCTGAGGGCTACTGAGGCTGTTTTGGTTGAGGGGTGTGGGGCTGGGCAGGAGAGAGGCCACTGCGTGTCCAATTCCCATGTTTCCTGATTAGCTATGGACTTCTCACAAAACCGCAACACCTACAATAACACTTTGTGCCGAGCTGTGTAGACTTACTCTTTGTTGTGAGGCCTGGTTCAGTGGTTCTGTATGTACCGGTGGTAATGCTGCTTTAAAAAAAAAAGCCTACTTTAGAGAAAAGGAAGTTTGAGGTAATAAGATGTTATTGATGGTCGTTTCTTGGAATGGGAACAAACGTATCTTAAAACTGCAGTGTTTGCTTAGTTCTGAAGCAGTTACTGAACACAGCCACTTCATAAAGTCATTTTGTTATTTATTTTCAAAACAAGTAGTCAAAACTTTCCAGTTTTTAGGTTCCTCATTTAAAATGGCTTCCTCCTATGCTTTGCCTGCCTGTGATCTCAGTGTCTAAAAGTGCTGGATGATCTCAGCATAAGTGTGTGGGATGGACCTTCTGTTAGCCGCGTTAGTCTGGTCTGACTGTGGGGTTGCTGCTGTTTGCAGGCGTGTGTCGCTACCCTCTGGGGATGGCAGGAGGGCAGATCCAGGACGAGGACATCTCTGCCTCCAGCCAGTGGTCAGAGTCCACTGCAGCCAGATATGGCAGGTGGGCATGCATGGGCAAGAGCACGTACACATCTAAAGAAACACAAGCACTCACAGACACATACACACACATACAGACGGACACACACGCACACATATACATGGACATGCACTCATTCTGAGATCTCTCTCTCACTTTCTCTCTCTCACTCACACACACACACACACACACACACACACACACAAACACACATATATATAAACTTATTTGAACTAAAGAAACATAAACATAGTACCTAGATGGACATAAAGTCATGCTATACACCCCCTGAATATTCAGCATGCAGCTAACATCTAATGTTTCACACACACACACACACTAACGTGTATAGCCTACATCTCCTTACATGGGAACACATGACATATTTGATGTCCCCATAGGCTGGACTTTGATGATGGTGACGGTGCGTGGTGTCCAGATGTGATGGGCGAGCAGGAGCCTCTGAAGGAATTCTTGCAGATAGACCTGCGCACGCTACACTTTGTCACGCTGGTGGGCACCCAGGGGCGCCATGCCGACGGTGTGGGCAATGAGTTTGCCCAACGCTACCGCATCAAATTTAGCCGAGATGGCACCCGCTGGGTGGCATGGAGGGATCGGAAAGGGAGGCAGGTACACATCGTGTTGGATCTACTGCTGTGAACAACCCAGACCTCCTTTCAAACAGTAGAGTGATCTGGTTTCCATTTCTGTTTATATGAATCAGACTGTATGGTCACTAGGACTAACATGATTATACAGAAAGCCTCATATAGCTTCATAGAGAGCAGACATATTCCTCTAACTGTTCACTGTTGGTATAATGTGGTTCAAGGCTGGCGATGCTATAATCCATTTGTGGTTATGTGGCTTGTTCTTACAGTATTATTTGTTGTCAGTGTAGAGATTACAATTGACTGCATACCTTTTGTCCTTGATACAGATCATTGAAGGGAACAGAAATGCATATGATGTGGTGCTGAAGGACTTGGAGCCTCCCATCATCGCTCGCTTTGTCCGTTTCATGCCCGTCACGGACCACTCTATGATTGTGTGCATGAGGGTGGAGCTGTATGGCTGCGAATGGTTAGGTGGGAACCCTGTTTCTCAAATAAATAAAACATTTACAGCCTTGTGGAAATTATTTGGAAAAAGTGGTAAAAACATAGCCCTGTCTGATAATTGTTTAAACTGCATCTGACTGCTTGTTCAAACTGCATCTGACTGCTTAAACTACATTAAATTACTTTAAAACCAAGGACCAGTTGGAGATCACAAAGGCCAAATCTCACTACATTAGTGAAAATGAACATTTTGTGGATGTAAAATGTAGTGTTTTCTTCTGGTATATGCTACATCTTTCTACCAGTAGTTTTTCTGTTATACTACTTCTTGTAGAATGGATAAATCACACCGAAAACATAACCTCCTTTGAGGAGGTAATACATTGATAAGGGGCATTTTGGAATATGAAATGGGGAAGGAAGTGAAATACAGAGAAATTATGTTTTCTTTTAATTTATTTGAACACAGGTATAATTATCTATTTTTGTCAACAGCCATAAAAAAACATTTAAAATGTCAAGATTATCAGATAATTAATGCTTACATTACACATTACACTCCGTGGAGGAATCTGACAAATTCTTTATCATCTGCTTTTGCAAAAGATGGCCTTGTGTCCTACAGTGGTCCAAATGGACAGCAGATGACGCTGAAAGGCCAGCGAGTCGACCTGAATGACTCAGTGTATGATGGTGCGATGGGCAACAGGTGAGCTGCCCTTAAAGTTTAGTAGGAAATGCAAACACAAACACACACACACACACACACACACACACACACATATACACACACAGTGTACACACAAACACATCTCAGTGAGTAAACCTCCCTCTGTCACCTGAGGTGCATACTGTGAAAATAGATGGAATGAAATCTGTTTAGCCTATGGCCGTCTATGGAAAACATTAATATATATTTCAATATAAATCATTTGAAAGAGCCATTTCTAATTTTTAAACTGAAAGAAACTTACAATGGACACTTTTCATTAGCTTTTTAGTTATTCTTGGTTATTTGAAATGTTTCTGAAATTGCCCTTTTCTCTTGGAATTTCCAGGAATCTGGATCATTGTTGTAAAATTCTATTGGGGTATAGAGGGTTAAGACATTTAAGGTATCTTTTGCAGTTTGTCTTTGAAGGAGTGATATACTGATATACAACGATTTTGACAAAAATGGCAATGGTAAAGGGACCTAAATTAAGTAAAGCTAGACCATTGAAAATGATCAGGATCAAATTAATCAGTGAAATTAATCAGACTTCATGAATCAATTGTGTGACAGTAGACCGACACTAGGATTTAGACAATGAATGCAGAGGTGACAGTAAGGTATTCTGGTGACTGTCAGTAGGGTAATGTTCCTTCTCTTTGTTCTAGTCTGACGGAGGGCCTTGGTCAGCTGACCGATGGAGCCTGGGGTCTGGATGACTTTACTCTGAGCCAAGTTTATGGTGTGTGGCCAGGATATGATTATGTGGGCTGGACCAATGCCAGTTTCCCCAGTGGATATGTGGAGATGACCTTTGAGTTTGACCGTGTGAGAAACTTCTCCTCAATGAAGGTTGGTTCACTAGATCAGAACCAAAAAGGATATTGGATCATTAATAATAATCATGTACCCTCTGTTGTTATGAAAGAACACTTTTGAAGGGTTCTCTACAGATTACTGTAAGGCTTGCTCTCTAATCCCACAGGTCCACTGCAACAACATGTATACCTGGGGTGTGAGGATATTCCGGCAAGCAACATGTTACTTCCGTTCTGAGACAGAATGGGAGCCCAATCCCGTGTCATTCCGACCCAGGGTGGACAAGATCAGCCCTAGTGCTCGCTTTGTCACTGTTGCCCTGGGCAACCACATGGCCAGTGCCATTAGGTGTCGCTTTGCTTTTAGCGATGCCTGGATGATGTTCAGTGAAATCGCTTTTCAGTCAGGTAATCTTTTCCCTGAATGAGGATACCTCTTCCAACCTTCCTCTCCTTATGTGCTTTTATTTACCATTTTTAGAATACTTAATTTCACATCAACAGTATACAATAATAAATGTTTGGCCTCCCATGCACTCTTATAGATACAGCAGTATATAACACCTCTTTGGTCCCTCGTAAGCGAGGCCACACAACGGGCCTTCACCCAGGTAAGTGATATCCATATCATCCAAATGAACTGAAGAGTCCTGTTTCTCTACAAGGTGGCCAGCAGTTTGGCTTAGAGACCAGTTACTGCTATATTTGAAAACACAATGGTGCCCCCTACTGTATCTTTTTTGAAAATGTAAACATTTAATTCTCTTGGCTGTTTTTGTCACAAAATTGGCACGTTAACCAAATGCTTTTAACCAGAATAACTAATAGTAAAAGTCAATGTCTTCAATGTGAGACAACTGGCATTGGTCAGATATTGTTGTATATCCTTCTATCTCCCAGGAGATGATCCGACACATAAGGTGGATGACAGCAACACTAGGATTCTGATTGGCTGCTTGGTTGCCATCATTGTTATTCTGCTGGCCATCATAATCATTATCCTGTGGCGTCAGGTTTGGCAGAAGATGCTCGAGAAGGTATGACTACAGCTGTTGCTTTGGTCCTAGTCATTACAGAAGTGCCTCAAGGCCACTGATGGTTTCTAACTAAACTCACTGTCAAACAAAATCAGTGCTGAAGAGCAAAATATTGTAGGCTGGTTCAGACATGACTTTTCAGTTATGAATATACAAGCTGTTCAAAATCAAAATCAAAGTTAACTCTATTATCCCGAAAAAGGGGAAATTCAGGTGGTCAAGGCACAGAAACACACACAATATATAGAAAACATACAGATACACAATATGCTATATAATATATCCCCCCCCCCCCCCCCCCACACACACACACACCCTACAAAAAAATCCCAAATATAAATAAGTCTAATAATTCACACACACACACACACATTTAAAAGGCACACTATGCAGGTTTTTTTTAGCTTAATATGCAAGTTTTTAAGCTTAATTTACCTTCATTTAACAGCTTCAGAGTCATTGGGATGGTTATGACTTTTTTCGGGTTGAATGGTGGCCATCTCGCTTCCCCCTAGCGCCTGTGAGCGGAAAAAACACCCTTGCAACTGTGGGCCGGCGGGCCGACGGCCTCGGTGTCAGGAAGTATAACGAGTGTAACGAATTGCTTTACTGCATTCAAATACACGCCAGGCACCGGCTAGAAAAGTAGCGATGGAGTTTCTCAGACATTCGTCATGAAAGAGCCAGCGAAAAAGAAACAAAAACCGAGAAAACAGTAAGGAAATTGCCAATACTGCATAGTTTACCTTTAAGAGCCTAATTGCTGGACAAATGATTAGCTAATTTTAACTTTCTTTGGACCATTGCCCCGCTGACTTACTTGAAATTTATTGTGTAGTGGATGAGTAGGGTCTCTGAGGATGCGCTCAGCTTGGCCCAGTATTAGATCTTTACACAACTGAGCAGCCAACGTCTGATCACACCCAATGACTCTACTAGCCATTTTAATCATGTGTTGCAGCTTGTCCTGATCTTGCTTGCGCATGTTACCAAAAACACAAATCAAACCTAAAGACAAGATGCTCTGAAGAACGGCTTTAGAAAACAGCTCCAAGATATAATGGTCAACCTTAAAATGATTTAATTTTCCTCAGGAAAAACAAATGAATGTACTTAGCTCTTCCAAATGAATACACAAATGCACGCTGTATTGTAAATGGCTAAAACATTACAATGGAAGGTGCTATACTGACAGATAAGTGATTCCCACTCTAAAGCAGACAAGACCTTTTTATGCCCCAGTGTATCCACTCTCTACAGGCGTCTCGCCGCATGCTCGACGATGAGCTGACGGCGCGCCTGTCATCCCAGAGAGAGGCTTTCTCCTATCACCGTTCCTCTCTGTCCAGTGAGGTGGAGTCCACCTCTACATATGAAAGGATCTTCCCCCTTGGATCTGATTATCAAGAGCCATCTCACCTGATAAGAAAGTTACCAGAGTTTGGCCAGTCTACAGAGGATGCTGGTGAGGGCTAGATTTGGGAAATTAGAGAATAATGTAGTTACATTGTGCTATGCTTGTCACAGCGAATGTGTATGTATTATTTATTATTTCTAAGTGCATGCATTCCTTCATGAAGAGAAGTGCTATTGCTGTCCCTATGGAAAAACCCACAAGGCTCTGAATTGAAAATGGATCCTCAGAGTGTATTCTAAACGAGACATCTTCATCAGAGATTTATTCATAGAACCTTGAAAACCTTGTGTGTATGTGCATATGTGTATGTGTATTTATATAATACATATTATCTACACTTATCTACAGAAAAAGATACATCATCATCAAGCTCACCCCAAACAAGTTCCACTGATGACGCACCACACTATGCTGAAGCTAACATAGTGAGCGAGGGAAACATTGCTGCTGGAAGCACCAGCTACTCCATAGCTGCTGTGTGCCTGACCATTCCCCCGGGGAGAGAAGGGGCCCTGGAGGAGTTCCCCAGGAATCAGCTCACCTTCAAGGAGAAGCTGGGGGAAGGCCAGTTTGGGGAGGTAAGAGGCAGTCTACAGCTGCATGCTTATCCGAGTGAACCATTTCAGCTTTCCTGTGTTCCATTGTCAACTATCAGGACTCTCAATCTATAAACCTGGATTTGCAAATGAGAACAAGTTTAATAAGAAGGGAATGACCATTTTAAGTGCAAGTTATCTTAGGAGTTGAGTTGTCCACACTTGATTTCATGATTTCAATTGAATGCACTTGCATAAGATGTCCATGTGGGGGAGCAAGAGAGACTCTTTTGCAAGTTGAAAGGTTGGGAAACATTGTTTTAGTCCCGCATGCAGTAGATTTCCAAGTTGTTGATTCAGCTGTTGTTGGGTTCACAAAGTTCACAAAATACCATGGCCAGTTCTGGAAAGCAGTAACTGTCTTTAATGCTTCATGTTGACTTATCTACCACCTTTGACCCAAAGTTTGTTCATGGTGAGTGAGAAAGGATCTCAACTCACTGAGAGGTTGTTACTGTGCACACTGTATAGCTGTAAGACAAGGTAAATGTAAGAGATTAATAAAAACGGGCATTATTGCCAAAATTACACTGCCGTTTCATTGCTCTTGAAACTCCTGTCACATTTGGAGAAGCAAACAGGCATAAGTTAGCTTAGAAATCTAGACGCACCCTAGCGGCAGATGTGGGTCTGGCTCGTCAGACTAGGAATAAGTATATTTAAAATAAAATAAACATGAATTCAAATTCAAATCTCTCCTAGGTTCATCTTTGTGAAGCAGAGGGCATGCAGGAATTCCTGAAAGAAGACTTTGGAGGCAAAGGAGACAAACTGATCTTAGTGGCAGTGAAGACCCTTAGAGAGGATGCAGACAAAAATGCCAGGTTAGTAGTAAAATAAATGTTGAGTAGAAATATTCTTTTGAAATATTCAGATGAATCCAACTTATATTGCCCCCGCTCAGGAATGACTTCTTAAAGGAGATCAGGATCATGTCTCGGCTGAGGGACCCTAACATCATCCGCCTTTTGGCCGTGTGTGTGGAGAGCGACCCCCTCTGCATGATCACAGAGTACATGGAGAACGGAGACCTCAATCAGTTCCTTTCTCGCCATGAGCTCAAGGATGAGTCCTCTGCCCCAAGTGAGGTACCCACTATCAGGTACAACATCACCTCTGCCAGACTACTTGTCTTTAGACTTTAGTAACATGCATTATTTGAGATCTGCTGTCCATTCATGTATAAACCTAAATATTCCCATTGCAGCTACCATACTCTGTGTGGTATGGCCACGCAGATTGCTTCTGGCATGAGGTATCTGTCTTCACTCAACTTTGTGCACCGGGACTTGGCCACACGTAATTGCCTTGTGGGTGAGAACAACAACCTCAAAATCGCTGACTTTGGCATGAGCAGAAACCTCTACAGAGGGGACTACTATCGCGTGCAGGGGCGAGCAGTGCTCCCTATTCGCTGGATGTCCTGGGAGAGCATTCTTCTGGTGAGCTCTTAAACCATTTCAACATCACACTTGAAAGTGCAACAGAAACAGTAGCAAAGTTCATTCTTCGCCTGCTTACTGAACCTAACTGAACTTGGTGTTGTCAGCCTGGCTTCAGTGAAAGTCTTATCAACGATCCTAGAGTCCTTGTGAAAGGCTCTGGGTATGTGGTGAATGCTGTCACCTGAGATTGTACTACTATACTCTCCCAGGGTAAATTCACCATGGCAAGTGATGTGTGGGCCTTTGGGGTGACATTGTGGGAGACTCTGACCCTCTGTAAAGAGCAGCCCTATTCCAACCTGTCAGATGAGCAGGTCATCGAGAACACCGGAGAGTTCTTCAGGGACCAAAATAAGCAAGTAAGGCATTGACACACATTAAACAAACTTCTTTTCTTTCAAGCTATTGAAATTAATATTCATATTAATATTATTCTATTATATTGACTGTCTGCTTTGCATAGTGCAGTCTAAATGGTTCTGTTGTGCTGACAAAACAGTTGCAGTGTGACAGGAATTCTTCCTTGTTGATAACTTTTGTAGCTAAACTGTATCTTAACGGTCTAGCTTACATCTGATAGGCTGAATGAGATTTTGCTTGACTCTTGACGCCAAAATTCCAGTTTGATCATTTGTATAGGCCAAAAGTCAATAGCTGACCTGACACACCAGACAATGTATGCTCTCAAATCCAGCTTCTGACTAACAGATCATATTTGATTAATACTGTAATATGGAGCACAGCAACATATCTAGGAATTACATATTTTTGTTTGTTTGGTTGTATTAAGAGTTTTAGAGATGACTATATGTAACTGAATAGGCATAAAAGGTTATCATATGCAGCTGTATGTTGTTTCAAGGTGGAAAAAAACACAGATTAGTAGAGTAGATAGATAGATAGATAGATAGATAGATAGATAGATAGATAGATAGATAGATACTTTATTGATCCCCAGGGGAAATTCAAGGTCTCGGCAGCATACAGACAACACAAACACATTCTTTAACAGCAGAAAGAGTAATTAAAGTATATAATATAAAAACACAACTAAGCAATAAGGACAGTAGAAGATAAAGAATATGCTAAATATACTAAAATACAAATTATACTAACTAACACTTAATATAATTTGTATTTTAGTATATTTAGCATATTCTTTATCTTCTACTGTCCTGTATTGCTTAGAGTAGAATATAATGAATGGACTTGTACCTCTCCTGTACCTTTCCAGGTGTATTTGGCCAAGCCGGCCTGCTGCCCTGACCCAGTTTACCAGCTTATGCTCAGTTGCTGGCGAAGGAATGCTAAAGAGAGGCCCAATTTCACAGAGATCCACAGCACTCTACTGGCATGAGAGCACAATCAGATTCTCAACTATACATCAAAACTTTCTTCTGCCATGCTAATAGGGAGAGGAAAATGCATGCACAGGTTATGTCACATGTCTGGCTCTTAACTTTAAGTCTGTAGTAGATGTACATTGTTGTTTATATGAAGATGCCCTATGTGCAGAACATTATTTTGATGATAATAAAACATTATATTTAAACAGATAAAACATGTAAATATGCAAATGTATCAATTTAAATAAAAACATATTAGATTTTGTGGTTCAAGCAGTGTTTGTCCTTTTGTCTTCTATTTTTGGGGGCCAAGCAGCGAAGCTGCGAAGGCACCCATTGTGTTTCTACGTTTTCCTATTATTATTAAGTATAAGTATACTTTTTTGATCCCGTGAGGGAAATTTGGTCTCTGCATTTAACCCAATCTGTGAATTAGTGAAACACAAACATCACTCAGTGAACACACAGTGAGGTGAAGCACACACTAATCCCTGCTTCAACGGCGGCGTGAGGGGTTAGGTGCCTTGCTCAAGGGCACTTCAGCCGTGGTCCACTGGTCGGGGCTCGAACCGGCAACCCTCCGGTTACAAGTCCAGAGTGCTAACCAGTGGGCCACGGCTGCCCATTATTATTCCGTCATGGAAGTCTATGACAGCCCATAGAACCGTCTGGTAAAAAGTTGTAAAATTTGGCACATAAATTAGGCACAGTCCCCTGATTAATTTCACCAAGTTTCAAGTCGGCACCTCGAGCACTCTAGCGCCACCAACAGGCCAAAGTTGGACGTACGTTCATGCAAGTAACTTTTGCCCCGTTGGCCCGATTGTCAAATATGAGGTTTCGTTGGAATCCTTGGACCAAGCCGAGTTCAACACACCCTATGACGTCATTTTCCGCCATGATAGATTTTCCGCTATATTGGATTTAATCAAAACACCTAAAAGTTTTCACAGGTCACAAAGTTTGTCCGATTGACACCAAACTTGACACACATAATCTTCGGTCCAAGCCTCAAAAAAGTTATCCCTTTTTGTCTTCAAACCTAAAACCGTTTGCCCGTAACAGCCAATCGAATTTGGCCGCGAAGCCACCAAACAGGAAGTGAAGGGATATCTCAGCAATGCTTTCACGTATCAAAACCAAACTTGTTACATGGGCTCAGGACCCAATTAGGAGGAGGCTCAAGAAATCTGGTAAATTTTGACCACTGTGTGGCTCTATAATCACAGGAAGTAGGCTCATATCTCAGCAATGCTTTCACATATGGAAACCAAACTTGGTATATGGACTTGGGAACCAATCCTGAGGACACACAATACATTTGGTGTTCGACCACTAGGGGGGCGCTAGAGATACAGGAAATTAGCTCATATCTCAGTAACGCCTTTACGTATCAAAACCAAACTTGGTATATGGACTAGGGACCCGATCCTGAGGACACACAATACATTTGGTGTACTTTGACCACTAGGGGCGCTATAATTAGGAAGACTTTCTCGTATTGACACCAAACTTGGTACGTTGATTCGTGAAAACACATCCTAAGGACCCACAATACATTTGGTGATGTTTGACCACTAGGGGCGGTATGATTAGCACTTTCACCTATCGCAACCAAACTTAGTATGTGGACTTGGGACTACATCCTGAGGATGCACAATTAATTTGGTGTGCTTTGACCACTAGGGGCGCTATATTTATTAACACTTTCACCGATTGAAACTAAACTTGGTATGTGGAGCCGTGACCCCATATTAAGACTGAACAATTATTTTGGTGACCTTTGACCACTATGGGTGCTATAATTATCAACACTTTCACAGATGTAAACCAAACTTGGTGTGGAGTCATGACCCCATATTAAGACCGCACAATTATGTTGGTGACCTTTCACCACTAGGGGGGCTATAATTATCAACACTTTCACCGGTTTAAACTAAACTTGGTATGTGGTCTTAGGAGTACATCTTGAGGACACACAATACATTCGATGAATTTTGAATCCAGTCCAGTCCAATCCAATCCAATCAAGTCCAATCCAATCTAACACAACACAGTCAAGTCCAGTCCAGTCCAATCCAATCCCAACTCCTGCTCAACTGCTTACCTGCTTGGCCCCCTCATTGCTGCTTGCAGCTATATTTATTCAATTACTTTTGGGATAATGGCTTATGTATGTCTTACCCAATGGGACTAAGAGTAGAAGTAATTTTTACCAGGGTGGAATCCCTACACCCATCTGTTGAGTTGGAGAAGTTCAGTCAAAGACATATAACACAGAGCACTAATAAAAAAAGAAGCTTTTGAAAAGAATAAACTATTGTGTGTAACACAGAGAGATTAAAGTTTCAAGTTTAGGCTATCCTCTGCACAAGATAGGCTACACTAGGCTATATAGTACAGCGGCTAAGCACCGGAATCATTCAGTTTTTGCAGAAAGCATGAAACTTGGCACAGTTATACTACTACCCCTAGTGATCAAAAATTGAAATGGACCCCAACGCATAGTGCCCCCTAGTGGCCGCCATCTTGAATTCAAATATGGCTACCATTCTTAATAGAATTGTTGATACAACTTCAAAATTAAACAAGGTAAAAAAGTCTTTTAAGTTCTAACACTCAATTTTTAGGGTCAAAGAAGCTATTGACTAGCCTAGAAATCTAGACACGCCCCTAGCGGCAGCAAATTACATTTGCTGCCAGGGCTAGTCTAGCAACTCTCCGTTGGCTTGTGAGCTCCAGAAATCGAAACTGAATCAGGGCATTGAAATCGTATATAGAGTCGTTTGGTGGGCTTAACATAATGATTGATGGCAGAGTTGCAACGGTTTGGCTTGAATTCCCTGCTACTTGAAAACAAATATCCTATTGCGTCCTATTGCGTGCAGAGGGAATTTGAAAGACAACTGATTATCCCGCCCCTCGGACTGAGCACTGCGAACGGTGAGTGCCCAGACCCTACATTTTAATGTGGGTCTGGCCCGCCAGGCTAGCTATTGACATGATTTCCAGACAAACTTGATGTTGGCCATTTTGAAATCCAATATGGCGGATACCAAATGTGAAAATATAGACCATCTCTATTGTTATTCATGATAGAAATATAATTCAAAAACAATTTCAAAGTTTGAACAGTCATTTCATCACATGTTAACCATGACATTCTCCTTTCTACACTATCTGAACTGGGATGTCTAGCCCTTGACTGGTTTAAATCCTATCTTAAAGGGCACATGACCTCATCACAGGTGTGCCTCAGGGATCAGTATTAGGGCCCCTACTTTTCTCTATTTACACACTTCCTTGGGTGAGACCATTCGCTCCCATGAATTTGATCATCACTGCTATGCGGAAGATACTCAACTTTACCTGTCTTGAGCTTTTGGACTGGGCGCTGAATGCACTAGCCAGTTTCCTAAAAGTGCTGGTTCACTGACTAGCATGAGCCCTAATGGGTCTTCCTTAAAATCCAACATGTCTGCCATTTTAATTATGCATAATTTTCTCATTATGTATTTCATAATGCTGAAAGATGGCTATAGATACGTCATGTTATGTGTTAAAAGCAGCATAGCATTATAAATGTAGAAAAAAGGGCATATTTTGGTGGCCATATTTGAAGTCAAGATAGGGGCCACTAGGGGGCGCTATGTGTTGGGGTCCATTTAAATTTTTGATCACTAGGGGTAGTACTATACCTGTACCAAGTTTCGTGCTTTCTGCAAAAACTGAACGATTCAGGTAAAAATCTGGCCTTAGCCGCGGTACTAATATAGACAAAAGTAGAGACACCTGGTCATGACATCCCATCCCGTTTGTGAGGTCAGGCACTGATCATGGACGAGAAGGCCGACTTGAAATCTCTGTTCGTTCATCCTAAGGCAGTGGTTTTCAAAGTGGGGGCCGCGAAGGGGTGCCAGGGGGGCCTCAGCAAGTTGGAAGGAAAAATAAAAGCAACAAATAAATACATTTGAAAAAATATACCTATTACTATGAGGGTTGTTTATACAATGCCATTATAATAATTTCACATATCTGAACATTATATTTTCCATCAATAGTAGAGTGATAGCTCTCATATAGCAGAAAGCCCCAAAATGCAATTTTTACACACTGTGCTCCATCGCGAAGTGCTTGTGGCTAAAATAATTATTAGGATTAGCTTTATGTATTTTTACATTTGCTGTATTATTAGTAGGGGGGCCTATGTGTCTAATTCCTGTGGGATTCGCATGTTAATTTTTGGAGAGTATTATATCTTTGTTCTAGGGGTTCTTAAGAGTAAAAAAAAACATGTCTCCATTTTTTTTGAAGGTCTTGAAGGACCCAAATCAAAGGTCAAATTCAGAAAAGGTCAAATTTGGTGTTTTGTCTATAAACCTCACATTGCTGGTATTATAGCATAGGGTTTGGTGCCAAAAAGCAAAGATATTCTACAAGGTAGTGTGCAAAAGTGGGCCACATAAACAATACAACATTACAAAACATTTTTAGGCTGATGATTGATCTCTTTAACAAGAAATTGTGCCTAAAATTCTTGAAATTGTCCGCTTAAAAAATATAAATTCAATATCAATACTATCAATTCATGCCTATTGGTGTGCTTGAGTGTAGGCCTAGCCTGCTCTGTCAGTTCTTGTCTACACCCATTCAGAGCACAAAGTGCAGAGATCTCTGTTAAATCAAATTTAATAGACTTTTACATAGTATCAGCGTAAGTCTGTAAGGCCTTCCGTAGCCTATGTAAGTGTGAAGAAAAGAAAGAATAAAGGATCAGATAGACAAACAGACAGGTGTGTGTGTGTGTGTGTGTGTGTAAGAAAGAGAAAGAGAGATACCAGCATGGACGGATTATGAACTTTCAGGCCCCTGGGCCCAGATGTATTAAGGGCCCACTACTAATTGTTGTGGGGGACATTTTTTTACATTTATTTGATGTGATTTCCTGTATTCTGGTGCATTGTGGGGATGGCCAATACTTTAGTTCAATCAGATTCATAGCCTATGTGTTGATATGATGTGTTGATATTGAGGCAATGATTCCATGCAATGGCTTGGGCCCCCTGACTCCTTGGGCCCGATAGGCCCGTGCAGTAATCCATCCCTGACTACCAGTGACAGTTGGCTGATGATAGCTGGCAGTGATAGAATTTAGAATATCGAATAACCTGAAGCACATAGTGCTCTGTTCTTCATAGTTGGTGATATTAGTGACCTTCTAGACTCCTACATTTGAGCAAGCACATTTTCATAGTTCATGGTGGCACAGTCTAGTTAGGTTATATTCTGAGGTGTGTCTTTCTGTTAGTCAGGTGATGGCACACATATTCTAAAAGAAACAGATTTTGGGCTATGTACAGTATCCAGTGGCAGATATGTGTGGACTGGTGAATGACCCATCAATAGAGACATATGCCAAATGTCTTGTTTTTGTCCATGAGAGAGTATGGAGATGGGGATCACAGATCAGCCAACGATTACATTGTTACAGTGCAGTTATTTTACAACAGAACAAAGCAGTTTGGCACAGGAACTGCTACAAATCCACCTGTAACAGTGATCATCTGCAGCATGCTAATATTCGCTACTAGAAATCATGTGAAGCAGGCAGGACTCAGTGTCTTCAGAAAAGATGTGGTAGACCATCTTCTGAACCTGCAGCAACACCTGCAACTGCATCAAGTCCATCTAGAGGGACCTTGTACACTTGTTCAGCAGCAGCTGCTGCCAGCATAGATAAGTGCTTATTCTGTCAGAAGCAGACAAAAGAGTGTCTTCATGAGGTGTCCTCTCAATCCAGGCAACCAACTAAGAACTATAAGTAATATTTTGAAGTCAATGACTTTTAACAGGTAGCCAGTGTAAAGATGCTAGGATGGGGGAAATATGTTCACACACATGTTGTGTGTGTGAGCAGCTGCACATGAATAAGCTGTAAGCTCTTTAGACAGGTATTATTACAGCCAGCATAATAGCATTGCAATGGTCTATTCTTGAGATGACAAAACATTAATTTCTCAGCATCTGGTAAGGATAATGACTTCCTTATCTTTGAAATAGATATGGTCAATTATAACTCCCAGGTTTTTAACACTTGTGGATGAGGTCAGTGGAAGATCACTATATGTAGCCTGTTATGTGGATAGGATATCCCTCATCTTTTTGGAACCTAAAACCATGACTTCTGTTTTATCTGAGTTCAAAAGCAGGAAATTATTCGTCATCCATGTCTTTATATCTCTTATACACGTGTCAAGTTTGGCTAACGGGGTTAATTCATCAGGTTTTATGGAGAGGTATAGTTATGTATCATCTGCTAAACAACAGGGGCCCCAGTACTGAGCCTTGAGGCACTTTTACCATAATCTGGATAGATGGTTTATTATGGACCTGTACAAATTGTTGACGGTTAGGAAGGTATGATCTAAAGCAAGCGAGTGCTGAGTCTTTGATGCCTATCAAATTTTCAAGCCTAAGTAGTATGTCATGGTCTATGGTGTCAAAGGCAGCGCTGAGGTCCAGGAGGACCGGTATCGATACAAGGCTAGGTTTTTTTGAGGGAGGGCTTAATAACAGATGTCTTAAACAACTGCGGTAGCTACATGCCCTGATAGAATTATTTATAATCTAGAACAAAACATTATCCAGGAAGGGGAGACCAGTCTTAAGAAGGTGAGTACAAATAGGGTTTAGTAGACTAGTTGTAGATTTTGATAAGGAAATTGTGGAGGTGATATCTAATATGTTGTGTATATGTAAATGAATTAAATGTTGTTTGTGGTCTCATCTGTGATTATGTGATTTTGCTATCTTTCAGCAATGGAGTATGTGTATTTGGTGAAACTGATTAGTTATTGATCTTCTTATCTCTAATTGTTTGACATACAATCATAATACTGACATACAAACATACTGTTGAAAATAAGATAATTACTGTTTTGTGAACCTTATTCAACATAGCCAGTGATTAAGGTGAAATTTATGTTTAATTATAGTGAAATATACAATTTCACAAAAAATAGGGTTAAAACAGCTAAAATGACCTCTAAAGACAGTCCAACCACTCTCCAAAAATTAACATTTCAATCCCACAGAAACCACATAGGCCCCCTGACTATATTGTTGATGGGTTTAATAACACATCAAGGGGGTCCTTGGCCAGAACCTTGTGGTATTTGGGGGGCCTTGTCATGGAAAAGTTTGGGAACCCCTGTCCTAAGGTATAGCGTATGATGGCGTTGGGGTCAGGGCTCTGTGCAGGCCAGTCAAATTCTTCCACATCAATATCACCCATCCAAGTCTTTATGGAACTTGCTTTGTGTAGGCCTACCCAATGACACCACACTTGAATTAATTGAGCTCTGCCGACATTCTGTCACAAATATCACTCTGTCAAAAAACATTCAGCTCATTTTCATGGTGAAACCAGGCTAGACTCCATCAGTGTTTCAGATTTTGTGGCAATGGGTTTGAATGAAACACATGAATTCAGTGATAAATGTCTCAATATTTTTGTAGTGTAGCCTATGTACAAATTCACCTAAGTTTTTTAATAGATATATCTTCTTCACGCCTTCCAGTCACTCGTTATTGATTAACAACCGTTTTAACATCCCTGTATGGAAATATCCTTAGGTTGACATGCATTAATAAATTCCTACTGGGTCAATCAAGTCAAACTGTGAAAGACAGTTGCTTTGACTCAGTCAGTGAATGTCAAGCGTTTTAGTGAACCAAATAAACATCAACCACCCCCTTGCCATGGGCCAGTTGACGACAATATGACGTACCTCACTGACATTATGGCGGCCATGAGTCTCTGCTATTTAGTTATTCGCATGAAGATTTTGTACAGTGTTCCCGAAAATCAGTGGCACTGGAGCGGTCGTCGCCTAGACTGATGGGGGAGGAGATTATGTGTTGACAGTCTTATGCCTGTGACTGTTACAATTTCATCGTGTAATATGTGGGACCAGGAGTGGGGATACTCGGAAAACAACCTTAATCTCTGTACAATACCGTAGTAGACGACTGCGCTGATTCACAGCCAGTAGCTGCTACTGCTCATTCCTGTCCCTTTTAACGTTAACGAACAATTCCACTCCCGTGAAACAAAGAAGCTTCCACTAAACTGTTAACGTTAAATGAACAGATAAATGTTTGAAGGATGAAATTCACAGAGCATCTCTCTGCACACATCACTCCGGAATGGAGGAAACAATACATTCAATATGAGGTAAGAAATAGCTAACGATAACCTAGCAAACGATGGGTAACGTTAGAACCTGAACGTTAGCTTTGTGTTAATGTTTCCTTGTTGGTTCCTCAACGCTCATTGCATTTGGATTAATTTAACGTGCGTTTGCACTTGGTAGATTAGGATGACATAGTAAATTACAATGAAAATGTAGTGCACACCGACATTTCATTTGTGCAGTTGACTCCAGTAGATTTCCTAAAGAATAACGTTAACGTTGTTAGCTAGTTAGTTTGTTATCGCTAGCTGGCTAGCTGTCTTAGCTAGGTTTGCTGTACTGACAGGCCATGTAAAATGTGTATGATTAATGTTCATACGATGGTTAGGATTTGCCAACTAGCATCTTGTATTGCAAGTTATTGTAATGCAGCAACAGAAAACCAGGAACGTAATCGTCACGGACATCGCACCGTTACATTTGTTTACTGCAGTTTGTTTCTTGTTGAAGGTTATCGTTAACGTCACAACTTATAACGCTAACGTGAAAATATTTCAAGCAACGTCGAACTTAACGTTAACGTTGCACTGGTAACGTTACAGATAACATTACCTGCATAACAAAGATAACCATTTTTGTTTTATCATTTCTGCGTATATTTCATACTTAGCATTATTGTTCTACATCGCCCGCATTGTGGCGAAAACACTGCGCAGTCTTGCGCATTGGTGAGTTATCGAGGTGTAGTGGTGGTCTCTTGTCAGAATTTGTCAGCCACTGACTTACCTTTAGCGAATCAACTAACGCTAAAATAGCTAATAATGTAAGTTAGCAAACATATCAATCTGTCAGAAAAGTTATTGCCCTATGTGCAACATTTTACTGGTAACAATCCATTTTATATCCATGTGGTTTTATCAGCGCTGACTGTCAAGGTCTTTGCGAATGGTTGGTAATTTTTCTTAATGTATGTTACCCCTGCATTAATTTGTGGGTTGCTTCATTCTTTATTAAATAGAGCGATAAACCATTCCAAATGTTGTCATGTTGTTATCAGAATGGAGGATAATGACATCCAGTGGATTAATAGCCTACCATCCACAATAGAGATGAAGACCCTGTTAGTTGTTATTGCAGTGTACTTACTCTGACGGATAAAAGGTAATTTTGTTTGGTATATACCTACTTAGCAACTCGTGGACAAAGTCGTTTTCTAGGTGTGACACTAAGCATGAAGTAGTTTGCTTTTATGAGCCATGAGTTTAGACATGCTTGTTTTCATGCCCAGCTAGATCCCATTGATTCAGCAGAAATTACTCAGGTCTGGGGTTTCCTTTGCTATAACATAATGCTCATGCCTTCAAAGAATAACACATTAAACATAATTGAATCATGTTGCATGATTGCATACAAGGTTGTCTGAGGATGGGTTTGAAAGGAGCCAGCAGCGCGTTTGTCTGCTCTAGCTCCCTCTGGTTTAATGGCCTAAACCTAATGACATTATTTGTGTCTTGACAGAGTCTTGTTAATTAGCTACTGTACCATTACTACCATGTCTTTTGGACTATCATATCAAATCAAACTTGTCTGTCTCTCTGCTCTACTCAAGCACAGATCCTGGGTATGTGCTTTGTGAAGTGTATGACTACACATAAGCTGTGTGTGTGTGTGTGTGGTAGCTGACTGAAGGACAGAGAGGACCTGAGTAGGCAGCACTGACCTCTGGTTTGTAATTCATGCTGTAAGAAAGCTGAAGCCAGCTCATTTCATGGGAGAGGGGAGTTCTGCAAATATCTGGTGCCAGTGATCAAGTGTGTGGGATATCACATGAATATGCTTGGGATCACAAATGCAGACACACAGAGGGAGAGAGGGAGAAAAAAGACAGAGAGATAGAGAGAAACAAACAATAGAAACAAGACATTACTCATAGCACGCTGCATGCATTGTATTCAGACCAACAAGTCTACTGTAGTTCCAATGTCAACTATTAGCTAACTTTTTGGCCAGCACTGACTTGCATGTTTTATCCCTAGGGCTAGTACATGTTTTTTTTCTATGCTTGCTTTAGACAGCCCCAGCAGAGTTTTACATGTTTACAAGTATTCCCAAGTGAGAGTTTCCCTTAGAACAGAGCTCAGGGTTGGTTAAAGGGGCCTGGGTCATGCTGTGAAGAATAGCAGCACACTGCAGGCTCCATAGCGGAGGTGCCGAAGCCGCCGCTGACGGACAGGCAGTCTGGCTCAAATCTCCTCTGCCATGTTGATGAAGTTTCTCACAGGGAACTGCCAAACAGACTCCTGCAGGCAGAGATAACACGCGTGTGTGAAAGAGGCCAGCGTGAGAGCCCGCGCAGGGGAACGTAGAAAGATGGAAGATGGGAGGGGGACACGAGGAGGAGAGGAAGAAGTCTGGAGAGAGAGAGAGTTAGCTTGCAGTCGCATATGAACTGAAATGCTAAAATCGCCACTCATACAAATGTGTACATCAAGACCATGGACCTCAGATGAACTCAGTGTCCAGTAGTACACATGCACATAGACAAGCACATGTATTAGTCAGGTTTATGGTGAGGGGTTATCTGGTTCCTGGGAACCTGAAATGCCGAGCTGTGTGTGCTCAGCTCAGAGTGGTTGTGGAGCCCGTATGCTTTGTCTCCGTGTCACAAGGCCTCCCTGTGGGCCATCAGGGCCTACACAAGCCCCTTTACTCATAGCACATATGGCTAGGCCTGCCCCTACACATCTATACACTCAGACAAGGTTGCTTGTCCTCTCAGGGAAAAAATAAAATAAAAATGGTATGCTCACTTTGACAGCATGCAAGCAAGCAACACAGAACACACAGTACTCACGCCAGCACAAACAACAGCACAAACAAAGCCTAATTCTCCTCACTGGCGGCTGTTTGCACTCAAGTACATGCACAAGTGGACCTCCAGTACGTTATACGGCAACGCACCCCTGGAGGTCACGTCGAGGTCAGTGTCACAAAAGGTCGTCTCTCCGCTCCACACCAGCCTCTGGCCCAGCAGCTGAGCGGCAGTATGGCCCAGACCAGCTGTAAGGGGACACCACAACGCCACCGGGCTCCAACAGAGGGGAGCTATGCAGGGTTTCTTGCCAGGTTATCTCCACTATTCATCTGACTTTAAGGAACAAAACGGTGTGCAAGGCGAGCATTCCGTTTTAGGATGTGTGTGTGTGTGCGCTTGCGTGTGTGTGTATGTGTGCATTGAGCTCCTATAGTAGGGATGGCCTATAAGCTGACCCATTCAAATAACACTCAGTTGTGTGATTTCAACATTATGGGGAATTGAAAGAGATTGACTGTTGTGGTAGAGCCGTCAATATCAACCCATGTCACAGTTAATGAGGACTACCAAAGCTACAAAGTCATTGATTGGGTATATTGATGTGGAGTAGTGCTCTGCACAATCTGCATTTGTCAGCAGCATGGACAAACTAACGGTCTCGTATGACCCTCGACCCCCAGCAAACCACGTCAGCTCCTGAAACACATCAGAGAGGAAGAAAAGCAGAAGATGTTGTGTAACTGGCCTACACATTTGCATTCATTGCTGACTCCGTCTGTTCTCCAGTCTACATTTCCTTTTTATTGTTGTTGTTGTTTCTGGCAACGGGACTGGTTTCTACCTTTGTCTCTTGTGGTTTAATGTCCCAGTGGGCTTGTTTATTTTAATGCATGTATTTGTCCTGGGCAAATATGACTCTAATTGTATTTATGGACTTCTTGGAAAACCCATCCTTCATCACTGTGTATACGGAGTGTGTCAGTCGTGTCGTTGTCGTGGCAGTTTCCTAACACTCTGATATGATGCAGTGTTTCCTGTGTGGTGTCGTGCACATCACTCCTAGGGCTCCCTTCCTCTTTTCAGCTCCGTGTGGTCTGTCTCAGGCAGCCCTGCTGTCCCCTCCCTTCCTCTCTGGGTCTCCACTTGGCAGGGTTTCTCATTTGTCTGTCAGTGGTGGACGGTGTCCAATCATATGAGGTGTAATTAAAAAAGCTGGCCATTTGTTTGACCCAATGACACCTGTTAAAAATGTGTCTCTGTTTTTCCTACAGGCATTTAAAGAGATGCTGTACTCGGCCCAGGACCAGGCTCCATCGATTGAAGGTAAATTTCTTTCTTGATACTCCCTCACGTTCTGTCTCTGTTCGTCATTGCAAACTTAGAGGAGGAGGCCAACTAGTGCAAAACCGGCGCCCCTCCTTCCTCTCCAGCTCCCGGCCAGATGAGATCCAGTCGGTGTGTTTCTGGCTCACACACACTCTCTGATTCACAGCTGGTGACAAACCTGCAATGGGGTTTGGCTGCTTTTTATGGCTGTTCCTGTCAAGTAGGCAGACACTGGCATTGTCATTCAGCAGATGGCTCAATGAAAAAAAAAAACTGTATTTTTTAACAGGCAAGTCAAAGATTCCAGACCTGATAAAGCATGTCCTAAAATCAGCCCAAATAAGGAATAGATACACACACACTGCTTCTCACCCAGAGTGTACACAATACATTAAATATCAGACACATTAAGTATAATTATATATACTCTTTTGATCCCGTGAGGGAAATTTGGTCTCTGCATTTATCCCAATCCGTGAATTAGTGAAACACACTCAGCACACAGTGAACACACAGTGAGGTGAAGCACACACTAATCCCGGCGCAGTGAGCTGCCTGCAACAACAGCGGAGCTCGGGGAGCAGTGAGGGGTTAGGTGCCTTGCTCAAGGGCACTTCAGCTGTGCCTACTGGTCGGGGTTCGAACCAGCAACCCTCCGGTTACAAGTCCGAAGCGCTAACCAGTAGGCCACGGCTGCCCTTAGAGACCCTCTAGAGAACACTAGAGAAGATCTATGTCCATCAGTGCATCGCTGAAAAGACAAACTGAATCTGGTCCCTGTTTTTGTGTGGTCAGCAGCAACACAAAAACTCCCACTTAGAAGCAACTTGTAACATTTCTAATATGTTCTTACTAAAAACATTCCTCGGGTATGACCTACCCAGCGATTATGAGACAAAGTGCACGTCTTGCCAGACGCATGGCAGGTTGTTTTGACAGTCGCCTTCATTTCTGTCCCTAAATTGCTGCGTCTAGCAGTATAATCTGCACAAAACACACGTTTCCATTATAAACAGTTTAGAGCATGCAATCTGATGATGCAGGCAAACACAGAGAACACTGTAGGTGTTGACAGACCTACCATTTATCTGATATCAGCACATAGGCTTGTTTTTGTCCTGTTACATATGAATCTGAAATAGTGTCTTATTTGGTATGTACAGTAATGGCTACTATAATGTAAATAACTTCATTATACATGCTCACACATGCAATACACACATTGCTTTTCTCTTTCGCTCTCTCACATAAGAAATTACAGACCTCTCTTACGTCCTCCCTTTTTTTCCCTCTCTCTCATGCACACTTTTGTTTTTGATGATGTCAGTTTCCCAGAAATCATCTGACCTCACACATTTTTTTTTATTTCCTTTTCTTTCAAACAGAGTAAAAAAACCTTCAGTGTTGTACGCCGTAAATGGCTATAATTTGCGGACCTCACGTTCATTCAGTGTGTCAGGCAGTGATGATTAAAGTGCGAATTTGAAAATTGCTATTGTTTGGAAGGTGGTTTGGGCCCGACAAGTAGTCATTACCGGACAGTTTTTGCTGAAATAAGGGTGTCTTTTAGGCTGGTGATGATAGTGCTTTGAAGAGGCTGTCTCCATAAATTGTCTGAACATGACCATCACTATCCTCTCATCAAAGGGCATCTCTCTGCCACTCCTCCTCCTCCTCTTGCTCTTCCTCCTCCCATCCTCACCAAACCAAAGCACTCTGGACGTCCAAAACAAGATTTCCAAGATTTCCGGATTGCTTATGTTCTGTTAACATAGTGGCTGTTTATCAAATAAGTAAAAGAAATGGCTGCCATCAAATGGGTGCAACCTTCAGAAAACCTGTAAGATCCAAAAGGAGACTTCATTCGGAATCTGTCTCTCGAACCTGGCACAGAGATGGAATCAAGGAGCAGTTCCATCATGGCTGCTCTAGCACAGTTCTGAGCTGTTCAATTATTGTGGTGCCCTGTAGCTGTGAAATTATATATGAATGGAAATTCGCACAATTGCCACACCACTCTCTCTGCATAATATTGCTGATATAGTGCAGTGTGTGGTACAGTATATTGTGTTAGGGAATATTGCGCAGTGCAGGAATCTCTTATCTCGGATGCTACTGTCCGACCACTTGTGTGTTGTCCTCAGGGATGCAGCAAACAACTATCAGGCACACTGACCTAGTTCAGGCCCGACCCAAACAGGGATGTTACCTAAACCAGTGCCAGGATGCAGACCTACAGGAAGTGGGCCATGAGAGCCGGCCACTTAGCCGCCCGCTCAGCCCCAACCATGTTTCATCGATAATGCAGTGACCCCTCTTGTCTAATGTGTAATCTAGACAGGCAGCATCTGCTGTTTACTATAAAGAGCATCAACTACTAAAACAAGCACGCCAAGTCTATACCCGAGTGTCTGTCTAAAATGGTCTATGTTTTCTTGTTGTGTCTCTCTCTGTCTAACAGACACCTAGTCCAAACACAGTGGCCTTGGTGCTCTTCCACTAAGATCTGCTAGCACCCCTTGTGTGAGCCTCAACAATCACAGCACCTTCATCAGACATCAAAGCATGTGCTACACATTTGCCCCTGTTCACTGATATTGATAGCATCTAACATTGTTAGAGTTGACAGGTTCCTATCAATCATTTGTTGCATCTCTTGTTTGTGAAATAAACATTTGGGCTTTTCAAAGGGGGAATAAATAAACCCACTGAAAATCTTGATCAGAACACTGGTTAGTGGTGTTAATGATCAAAGCTTTGCACCATTTTGCTGCTCCCTTTAATGTTGGAATTAAAGTGGTATGTGGGAAGTGGGAATTTAAGCTCTCAATCAGCTCTCAAAGCCCTGATGGAAGGACACCCTCTCCACGGGCAGCCCTCTGCAGTCCCCATCCTTCATGGGGAGTGCATCATTCCGCGCGGGCCTGAATGAACGAGTGGCTTAACCAGTGGTGTTCTTTCGGTGTTCCGCAGATTAAAATTCCACACTACTTCAATTTCCACCTCCTGCTCTCCAGCGGCAGCCCCACTCCGCAAATGCCTCCGAGTGGATAGGATGACAAAGCATTCTTGCGTGAAGAAATGTCTAACCTCTGGTGTCAGCTGGCAGTCGGAGCACTTTGCAGTCATGCCAGTTGTTCCATCAGCACTCAAGTGTGTTTGGGTTTGTCTGTCCTGTTACATTTAAACAAGGAGACACCCTTCACAGAGGCAGGAAGTTTGGAACTTCAGATGATCTGAAACATCTCAGCTCCCCCAGTGTCTTCAGTAGGCACCTAGTTGGCATTTAAAACCCCACCTTTAACATTTGTTTAGGTTATGGTTATGAGTAATTAACCAGCAAACCTTGAGCAGTATAGCTGTCTCAGAAGCACCTTCAAAGACCTTTGCAGTCTGTGGTAGAATCCCTTTGGTGCGCCAAAAGGGCCGTCCCTGTTCTAGTTTGGTGAAGATGTGCTAACCAAGATTATACTCTAAGTGTCTCCTCTAAATTGGTGGAGAACATGTCTTTTGTATGGATAACCAGCAATAAAGGTTCTTCCTTTGAATAGAATACTAATTGTACTGAGCATGATAAGTAGCATCAGGAATAGAGACCCACAGCCTCCAGAAGTAATGGTTGTGAGACAGCACTCCATTAAGAATGGGGGGGGGGGGGGGGTGCACACAGTGATGGTATCATAGTCCAGAATGGCTCTAGTGTTTGTGTCCCAAGTAGACTGGAAGGTCCCACTCTCTGTCTCTCTCTCTCTCTCTCTGTCTCTCCAGACCAGTGCATGGCTATTACTCACACTCTCTCAGACAATGACTCACTGTCTGCCTGTTGGGACATCTTCAGCCATAAGCCTATTAACAGGCCCCTAACAACGCCCCCCACTGTCTGAAGCATGCATCAGTGCACACTATCCCCTCTCCAACTCTCTGCCTCGCCCTCTGTGGCACACGATGTGACGTACACGTAATTTGTTATGTAAACAAGTTGCAGGCTATCTTTTGTATTTCAGCAAACCTTGTCTGTGATCAATTAACTAATTGATGTTGGTGTAACCTGATAAATTGAGGTGCTTTTTCGTCACTTTTTTTCTGTTTACAAAGGCAATTTCTCTTCTCATTTTTGCTTTTGTGTGTGTGTGTGTGTGTGTACGTGTACATGTACGCTCACATACAACTGGTCTGAGCAGTGGAGTAATTACTGTGAGATTGGGTGTTGCTCTGTGGCCAGAGTGCTGACACACTCCTAGCAGGCACACACACAGTGCACTGGGCCAGTGAGCCGAAACGTCAGCGGTATCCACAGAGCCGCATAAGTGCCTGCACCATGCACTAATGTGTGGAGCTGAAATTCATTTTATCACAATAAACCATGCAATGACTCCACATAACATAAGATTTTGAGTT
The DNA here is from genome assembly GCF_018492685.1 of Alosa sapidissima. Taxonomy (NCBI): domain Eukaryota; kingdom Metazoa; phylum Chordata; class Actinopteri; order Clupeiformes; family Clupeidae; genus Alosa; species Alosa sapidissima. The sequence continues at coordinate 26,251,217 of NC_055957.1, read as the reverse complement.
TTCTGTTTGTTTCTCTCTCTCTCTCTCGTCAACACACAAATGCACATACACTGTCTTTTTCTCTCCACAGTCACTGATGAGGACACAGTCAAGAGATACTATGCCAAGTTTGAAGAGAAGTTCTTCCAAACATGCGAAAAGGAGCTGGCCAAAATCAACACGTTCTACTCAGGTAAGCACACAAACTGTTCTCATGAGAACTACAGCCAAGTGACAGTTGGACCTGGCACCTGTATCCACTCATGCATCAAAAATGCATTTACTGACTTTATGGTGAAACAAGTTAGCAAATGCAGTGTGCAGTGGTTAGGGTTCTTTTGATTTTTATTCATATGTCCCTGCCACCAACCAGCACCAGATTATTGGCTATGTATGGCTGTCTCTCTGTTTAAGGGCTTTTGATTTCCACTCTGTGACGGGGAAGATGGCCTCGTAATGATCATCTGTCGCTGCACGCACGCGGCTATGCCTTTTATCTCGGGGTGTTTATCATTCCAGCGTACTGTGAAATAAGCAGAGCAAAAAGTGTGTGTTGGCCACAGGAGAATTGTGCGGAAAACAGCTTATCATTTATGAGCGTACTGTGCGTGTCACAGTGGAGCATCTGCATTCTTTCTGGCTCGGCCTGAAACTTGGACGTTGCTGCTCATCTTGGCTAACGAGGACAAAATGCTCTGCTGTTAAAAAATGTGCCTGGTTAAAAAAAGGGAAGGCTTGCATGAAAACATTTAATCACTGGAGATGAAGCTCAAGCCAAAGGCAGGGCTGGGCCCCGGCCCAAGACTACCATTGCTCTTCTGATGATCTCTCTCTCTCTCTCTCTCTCTCTCTCTCTCTCTCTCTCTCTCTCTCTCTCCCCATTCCCCTCTTTCCCACCATATTGCATCCCGACCTCCATTCTTTTTTCCTGTCTCTCCTCTCCTCATTTTTGCCCTGCTTCTTTTTAATACATCTGCCTGTTCTACTGCTGTTTCTGTTTTTTTCTGATCCTTGCTGCTGTCTCTCTCCTCCTTTTCCCTGAATTCCTGACATTCATTCTCTTTCCTCTGTCCTCTCACTCACTCTTTTTCTCTATCTCCTCCTCGTTTACCCCTTTCTCTCCCTCTGCTTCTATTGCTGTTTCCCTAATCTCACTCTACCACCCCTCTCCCTCCATCCCTCCTCTCTTCTGCTTAACTCACTCTCTCTCACACACACACACTCCCTCTCCTCTCCTGCCTATGCCCTCTCCACAGAAAAGCTGGCCGAGGCGCAGCGGCGTTTCGCCACACTGCAGAACGAGTTGCAGTCGTCGCTGGACGCGCAACGGGAGAGCAGTGGTGGGCCAGGCCTGCGCCGACGCCGCGCAGTCTTCCACCTCACCCAGCAGGAGCGCTGCACTCACCGCAACATCAAAGACCTGAAGCTGGCCTTCAGCGAGTTCTACCTCAGCCTGATCCTGCTGCAGAACTACCAGGTCTGCCTCGCCCCGTCTCACCTGGCCAACGAAGGCCTACACACACACACACACACACACACACACACACACACACACACACACACACACACCAGTCAGTCAATCAATCACTTACACACTGAGACCGTGCTTGTGGTTAGCATGGTCACAGTGACATTGGTAGTCATTGTGATGCGCTAAAACTGTGCACAGCTGAAGACTGATTGGCTAGTCAACCTACGCAGAGGGACACTGTGCTCTCTTCCGCAAGGCACATCATGTGTCCTCAGTCCTGCCCTGAGGCACCCTCCCACTGGGATCCTCACATAGGGCCAGCGAGCAGATGGGGAGCAGTGGAGTGCAGATAGAGGCCAAAACAAGACATGCAAAACAAAACGAACTATTTTATGTCAACATTTATCAAACCTCCCAGTCTGCCAAGTCGAGTTGAATAGCAAAAAGTCATGTTTTTGCCTCTGCAGAATCTGAACTTCACAGGCTTCCGGAAGATTCTGAAGAAACATGACAAGATCTTTGAGACGACACGGGGTGCGGACTGGCGGGTGGCACATGTGGAAGTGGCGCCCTTCTACACCTGCAAGAAGATCACTCAGCTCATCTCTGAGACTGAGGTAACCCTCCTGTTTGGATAGGCGGGACAGGGACGGATTATTATCAAATCACTTGTTTTAGCTTTTAAGAGCCACAATAGTATGTACTACATTTTTTGTCTTAATGGACATTTATGAGCCAAATGATCACGTACCATCAACACAGCAGAGGCATTGTTTTGCCAGCAGTGAGATCTTTCTCTATTGCACTGGTAACTAAAATGCTGTCTGTCTTTCTGTCCCTCTTGCTATCCTTCTGTCTATACTTTTATATCTGTTTTTTTCTTTCTGGGCTCTATGTCTTTCTCTCTTTCTCTCTCAGGCCCTGGTCACCACAGAGCTGGAGTGTGGCGACCGTCAGAGGGCCATGAAGCGGCTGAGGGTGCCCCCTCTGGGTGCAGCTCAGGTCAGCCTCAGCTCCTCCACACCCCCTTCTGACCCCCAACATCCAGGCCACAGCACCACATCATTTACACACAAAACACACAAAATCAGATGTTGTACAGTGAGAAACTTAGCTTTTACCCCTTTGATCTTGATGAAGAATGTGATCAGAATTGGGTTTGTGTTGAAACTCCCTCATTCACCCAATTAGATGCAAATCTTTTTCCCATTCATTCCTGTTTACCGTAATTCATTTTTTATTAGTTAATTATAAATATATATTAATTTGCACCACACCAGTAATGCGGAATGACACTTCCAGTGTTTTGTGATCTAGAGATAACCACGCTGTGCCTGGTGCAAAATTAAACAACATCACATATCTCTCTGGAAAGATCTCAGCAGGCATCTGAGACACTGCATTTGACTGTGGCCCTTGTCCTTGGTCTCTACTTGTTGGCCTGTGCATACCCCCCCACCTGTTCTCAGAGACGTGATCTGTGGTGTGTTTGCCTCCACAGCCTGCACCTGCGTGGACCACCTTTAGAGTCGGCCTATACTGTGGAGTCTTCATCGTTCTCCTTGTCACAGTCATCATCACAGGTGAGCTGTACCCTGTAGGTGCAGGGAGAACCTGAGGGTACAGGTGTGTGTGTGTGTATAATAAATATATATATATATATATATATATATATATATATATATATATGTATGTATAATATAATATTCAGTATTCATTATTGAATGCTTAGCTGGAATGATGGTTTTCCCTATCATCCTATTTTTAAGCAGGCGTACCTGTGGGCATGTAATTGTGCTACAGGTTTTCTACAGGAATGGCATGTTTGAACGGGCACTGCACTAGTTTCAGTTGAATGCAGAACATTATGAAGCTTTTACTTATTTCTGTGTCCTTACAGATCCAGTAAGTTGGGATTGTGATAGACAGTGCAGTTATTTGAGCCTTTCTATACTCTGCAATCAGAATGAACCAGGAGTACTTCCAACTCCTTTACAGTGTATAATTGTCTCTGGAATGCAATCGCACACAAGGCAATGACACATGTCTCTGGAGTTCCATCTAGGACCCTTTTTGTGAGAAGAAAAATTGTTCTCAGCTGTTTCCTTTTTTGTCTCCATAAAAGAATCCACGATAACCTATTTTTGTCCTTGTCACATCATCTTTGCTGACACCATCTGTTTCTCCTCCAGGCGTGGCGAAGATCCTGACCGAAGATCCTCCTGGCGAGCGCGTGTGGCCGCTGGTGCGCATCTACCGTGGCGGCTTCCTGCTCATCGAGTTCCTCTTCCTGCTGGGGATCAACACCTATGGCTGGAGGCAGGCAGGAGTCAACCACGTGCTCATATTCGAGCTCAACCCCCGCAACAACCTCTCCCACCAGCATCTCTTCGAGGTGAGCCGTTCAGACAAGCAGCCCCTGAGATAGACTTTGTTTGTATCAGTCTGAGGCAATCGCTGGTCTGATCTTCATGGGGAAAGGTCACCACTTAAGAGCTAAGCCTTGAGCTGAAAATGCATGGGTAGAGCTTACTTTTCTCAGTTCAAAACATTAGTTAACAAATGAACCTACAGATAGCAACAGAATGTGAGTAAATAACACTTTTGACATAATGTCAAAAATGCTTATGTTCTGTGCTCAGATATCTGTTCGGACCGTACTCTGTAATACCACTTTGCACCTTAATGCAATGCAGTCCAACTCAGTGGAGGAGCACCATCGCAAACGTAATGGTGCATTCAAGGCTATTCAAATCCTACAGAATTCTACACATAGCCTCTTTTAGCAGTTTCTGCTCGTAATGTCAACATGGTGTATAAGAGAATCCCCATTCACACAGCTCTCAGACTGTTCAGTTCAGTTCAGTTAACTTTATTGTCCCAAAGGGGAAACTTGTCTCGCAGTCAGGTACACATAAATAGCACAAGATACACAAAGACACAAGATGGGGTAAAAGACACAGGTTAATAAGTTAAGAAGGTTAAGAAAGAAAGAAACTGTCTTATCAGTCTACGTTCCTGACAGATGCTCATCAGAATCGTTTCTGTGCAATAAAGCAAAATTGTGCAAATTTAGCAGGCGTATTGCACTAGGAATAAAAGAGTTTTTTGTCCTATTGGACTTATAAAATGGGACTCTTAGTCTCCGGCCTGAGGGAAGAGCTTCAAATGAACAGTGAAGGGGATGATTTTTACAGTCCAGTATAGAACTTGCCTTCTGGATGACCTGCTTCTCATAAATGGTCGGCAAGGACAACTGTGGACAGCCAATCAACTTCCCAGCCACCTTCACAATGTGGCTAAGATTGTTTTTGTCCCTAAGACTGATGCCTCCGTACCAAGCAATAAAAGAAAAAGTTAAAACAGATTCTATAAAAGATTTGTAAAATAAAGACAGCATAACCTTATCCACATTAAACGAATTAAGCTTCCTAAGGAAGTATAACCGTTGTTGTCCCTTCTTGCAAATAGCCTCGGTATTTACATCAAATTTGAGCCTGTTGTCTAACATTGTACCGAGATATTTATACTGGTCAACCATCTCAATGCAGCTTCCATTTATATAAGTCAGTGACGGAGAACATGATTTGTTTCTTCTAAAATCAATGACCATATCTTTTGTCTTTGAGATGTTTAACTGAAGAAAAGACTTGTCACACCAACTGACAAACTCATCAACCACTGGCCCATGCTGGGATTCATGTTTATGCAGTAAACTAACAATGACTGTGTCATCAGCAAATTTCAGGATATGCCTATTTATATGCTGACTTCTACAGTCATTTGTGTAGAGGATGTACAGCAGAGGGGAAAGTACACAACCCTGAGGAGAGCCAGCACGTCTAGCTCACTCAAACTCTTCTTTGTGTGGACCTACAGTAAGACATCATTTATTATCAATTGTTGATGTAGACATACTTACAGACAGTCCATGTACGGAATGTGTGTTTGACAGAACACAGTTTCAGGTAAACAGTTTCAGCTTTTTAAAGCAATTCTGTCAACAATTCTAGTATACAGTGTAATTATAAAAAGGTAGAGAACAATAAGAATAAGTGCATCAGTGAGTGCTGTTTTTAAACAGTCAAGTGTCAGTTCTAGTCAGGTGGTAAGTGCTAGAATCAGCAAGGCAGTAAGTAGTGCTTACGAGAAGAGATGTTCTCTGAAGAGCTGGGTCTTCAGTAGTTTTGTGAAGATGGAGAGGGATGTCCCTGTTTTAGTAGGAACTGGTAGCATGTTCCACCAACAAGGAACAACAGATGAAAAAAGTTTGGATTAGCCTGAGCATACCGGTGGCAAAGCTAGATGTCGTTCGTCTGAGGAGCGCAGCGGTGGGAGCAGAACCGGAGACTATCTTGTAGGCAAGCGTTAGGTACTTGAATTTGATGCAGGCGGTCACAGGTTGCCAGTGTAGCTGGATGAGCAGCGGGGTAACCTGTGCCCTTTTGGGTTGGTTGTATACCAGGCGCGCCGCCACGTTCTGGATCGTCTGAAGGGGTTTCACTGTGCAGGCCATATTGACCAAACCAACGCCCAAGTGGTGTGTGTGAACAACCTACATGTTACCTATCTTGCACTGAATCATCTTCCGTAATCTCAACATTCTGATCACAACAAGCCTGGGCATATTACCAAGTCAGCACCAATCAAGGGCTACATTCTTTGTTTTGTAGTTTTGCAATGTCATCACATCACTAAAAGTATTGATGTTACCAAAAATATTTGCCAGTGTTTTTAACTACAAAAATACGCACCTATAAAGTATTTTGATACAAAATATGTAGCCATTTTCTTCAACCCAATAAAATACAAATTCCAAAATACTATTTTGTATTTGAATATATATAATATTTTAAATACATGTATCATAAATACCTCTCATCCCTGCTAACAAGACCATTTACTAAAGTTATGGAATGCTGAAAAATCTCTTTTTCATTTTGATATTTAGGTAATACAATTGATCTCATTAACTGCTCAAAACTTTGGTAGTTGGTTGTTCTCAGAGTGGGGCAAGCCTGAGCAAGAGGGGGGGGATTAAGTGTACAGGGTACAGGTAGGGGCACAGACTATTTTATTATTATTACAAACTGGGGTGTAATCTCCTTTTTTTATTGTGTGTTTTTGTGATTTAGTGGAAGCACAAACTTGTGTTCCACAGCATAGTGTACTGTTAAACTCTGAGCAGACATGCAGGAGAATATGAGGCCAGCACAGGGGCCAGGGGTTTACTGCCCCCTGCTGGACTGTGCAGAAAATGTTGGTCTCACCATGAATGTTGCATGTATGCCCAGTATCCACACCACCTACAGACAACATGAACCACAGACACAAACATCTGGAAGGCTCTAATTCCCCTTCCCTCCTCCTGTGCGCAGATTGCGGGCTTCCTGGGTGTGCTGTGGTGCGTGAGCATCCTGTCGTGCCTCTTCTCCGCCTCCCTGCACGTACCCATGTCGGCCAGCCCGCTCATGCTCTACGGCTTCTTCTTCATCTTCCTCATCAACCCCTTCAAGACCTGCTACTACAAGTCCCGCTTCTGGCTCCTCAAGCTGCTGGTGAGGGACCTGACCTGGCTATGCATGCCAATGCATGCTGTTACTGTTAAGGAATATAATACACCCTTTTGTTCAAAGCAACTTACAAAACATTAGAATAGTTAAAATTGAAAGTAATGATATCAAATTAGTGAGCAAAAATGAAATTCAATAGCATCATTTTGAAGCAAAAACTATACTATACATTATGGTCTGTGCAGATTACACGAGTGTTTTGTCTTCCATGATGGTCTTTTATGATTGGCCATGTCAGATTTGGCGATCAGAGAACCACAAATTCTTGCCGCGTCTTGGTCGTAAGACTGGCCACATTACAAGATCATGTTGATCATCTATCGTAGCCTTCTTGTCGCGTGTCGTCATAATGTCAGTGTCAACACGGGAGTAGTAGGAGATTCCCCCAAAATTCTGACATGCTAGACTTTTGGTCGTGGAGTCGTGGAACGTCGCAGGCGACGGGTCGTTGAATATGTCACATTACAAGACGCTTCCTCCTTCGGCGTTGTTCCAGACTTTTCATATTAGGGCCCAACACTGGAAATTTGTTGGCCACGACTACATTTAGGCAAAATCGGGCTGAAATCGTGTAGTCTGCACAGACCATTATATGGCCAAAAGTATTGGGACAATTCTTGTGTGTCATTCAGACTCATTACCAGTTGCCACAGGTGTATAAAAGCAAGCACCTCACCATGCAGTCAGCATGATATTTTGGTAAAAGCAACATCTAAATGTTTCTGTCTACAGAACAGTTCTTCCACGTGCATTGGGTTAATTTTAGGCTCATTTGGGCTTGTTAGCTTCCTTGTGCTTCTCACCCACTCTTCTCTTTTGTTAAACTCTTCCTAGTTCCGGGTCGTCACGGGTCCATTCCACAGGGTGGAGTTTGCAGACTTCTGGCTGGCTGACCAGTTGAACTCTCTGGGGATGGTGCTGATGGACCTGGAGTATATGATCTGCTACTACAGCATGGACTTCGACTGGACCAAGCCATATAACATGGACCCATCAGGTATAGGGCATCGGAACCGAAGACATTAAAGTGAGAAAAAACGCTTCCAGATGTAGGGCAACAAAAACCTGACCAATGCATGTGATTCTCCTAATTCTTCTTTAATTTAAGTGAGGTCATTTTCTAGAGTGATTTTATAGATTCCAGTGTGGTTCTCCTAATCTCCTATTAAATGCCAATAATGGGTTACACCATTATATTTCAATTGATTCTATTCAGTACTATAGCAATATACTGTAGGCCTTGTACAATTAACTTTCATTGATAACATTCCTATAAAACTTTAAACACACATTAACTGCATTTCTGTTCTGTATGCTGATTGGTCATCCTGGTTGTCCCTCACAGGACAGAACGTAGGTCAGAGCGAGTGCCACACTTACTCGTACGGCGTGCGTGCTGTGATCCAGTGCTTGCCCGCCTGGTTCCGCTTTGTGCAGTGCCTGAGGCGTTACCGTGACACCAAGCGTGCCTTCCCTCACCTGGTCAACGCCGGCAAATACTCCACCACCTTCTTCGCCGTCACCTTCACCGCCCTCTACCACACACACAAAGGTAAGACATCAAGTTTTACACGGAGCATATGTTCAAGCCACATAAGAGCCATTCAAAGTCACCCAGGACTGGCATTTCTGCTTGAGACTATTCAGATGATCCCATGTGCCTCTGAAAAACTACATTTGCCTTGTTGAGAACATTTGGATCTCCACATACTGTACGAAGGCACTGCCTTCAGAATAGCCAGGATGTGGCCAGTCTTTGTTGTTTTCTCTCATTTGATGTTGAGTTTTATTTTGGTAAAAGTCACTAGCTGGAGTTCAGGTGGAGCTCGGAGTTAGAGCACGTCTGACTGGGCAGTGAAGGGGCAGAGCCCCACAGACTGACCAACGATGACTGCATTCTTCCTAGGCGATCCTGAGAACACGGTGTTCTTCTACATGATGATCAGCTGTCTGGTGGCCAGCTCCTGCTACACGCTCATCTGGGACCTGAAGATGGACTGGGGGCTGTTCGACCGCAACGCCGGAGAAAACACCTTCCTGAGGGAGGAGATTGTCTACCCACAGAAAGTAAGATGATGTCCCGGCTGCAAACTAGATGTAATGGATTGTGTTGTAATGAAGTACTTTGAGGTACAGTCTTTTTCGTGAGGCAGTTGTTAAAGCTTGTTACAGGTTGTTGGCTCTCAAAAGAAGGGTGAGAAATATTTCTGCCAGGTAAGGGCCCTTTTATAGTCTATGCAAGCCGCACAGACACTTTAACACATTAAGCTAGATAAGGAGAGTTTGCCACATATTTATGTAGCAAGATGTGTCATCCAAATGTTTGTAACGCACTCTCATTTACATATTCGCATATTGCACATAGCTTGCGTAGACTATGAAATGGCCGTTACCATTTCTAACATTTTACAATATTCCGTCTCCAAAGGAGCCTGATCAAAAAGATGAAAGGCAAGTTCAACCCCATAAATGTCAAGATGATTTTTTAACTACAAAGCAAGAAATAGCAAACCAGCTTGCGGAGACCTTTGAAAGGAATTAATTTATGGAAAATTGCCGCCCTCATTTTTAACCCTAATACATAAAGGAAGAGCAAAGACAATTGAATTTCTGGTCAGACAATACTGAGCCATACAATCACCCTTTTACATTAGAGGAACTTTTATGTTCTAATTTTTAATATAATCTGGGAAACCGAAAACATACCCTAATCTTGGCAAAAAGCTTTACTTATACACATTCCAAAACCCGGAAAAGACCATACTGATACCAACAATTATCGCCCAATTGCCTTGACAAGCTGCCTTTGTAAAACCATGGAGAGAGTGGTGAATAACCGACTTGTTTGGATGCTTGAATCTGAAGGTGGTTGAATCTGAATCTGGTTTCAGACAAGGAAGGAGCACAATGGACCACCTTATCAGATTAGAGTCCTACATAGGTGATGGTTTTATCAAAAAATGTGATAGCTGTCTTTTTTGATCTTGATAAGGCCTGTGATATAGGGCTGCACAATTATCGCAATCACAATATGATGCAATTACCTAATCGCAAAAGCGACAAATAATCATCCACACTTAATTTTGTCACATTTCTGAATTTTATATTAATTTCATCCTCCTTGACTATGCCACTTCTGGTTGTTGGGTGTGCGTAGTGCGCGAGGAGCACAGAAATTGTGATTGGTGAGCTTCACAGTCGGCCGTGGTGCTGTGCTTCTTGTGCACTGGGCGTGCTCACCAATCAGGGGTAGCATAAATTAAAGAAACATTTGTAATATTGAACTGAATCAATTCATTAACATTCAAAAATCATACCGCAAATCGCAATATCTATCAGAAAAAGGTTCCCCACATTGGGCAGCCCTAGTATGATAGCACCTGGAGGTATGGAATTTTAAAGGATCTGCACTGCATGGGATTTAGAGGACATTTGCATTTTCCCATTTCAAATTTTTTGTCCATCAGACATTTTCCAAATAAGTCCAAATAGGAACTACTTTTTCCAAGTCACACCTAAAAGAACAAAGAGTCCCTCAGGGAAGCATTCTCTCTGTTACTCTTTTCAGAATCAAAATCAATAGCATTATAAGTGCTTTTGCAACCTTTATGTTGATGACCTCTCGAAAATGGTTTTAGGTTTTCCAAAACAAAAACTCTCGGTACACATTTTTGCCTGCTACGATCTTTGCATCATGACCATTCACTTTACATGGATGGTGAAGTCATCATAGTAGGAAAAGAGGTTAAATTCCCTGGAGCTTTGGGCATTATAAAAGTACTGGCAAAAACAAAGTGGGGAGCTGGACACATTGTGCCTCTGTGCCTATACAGAGTGGTTGTGAGATCCCACTTGGACTATTGTTTATGAATCAGCAAGAAAATCATTCAGATCAGTGGTCCCCAAACTTTTTCTTCCGAGGGCCAGCTTACTATGCCTGGCTCTAAGAGAGGGCCAGAGACTCGGAGTATATCAGTAACCATAAATAGCTTAGTGCTGTGAACAACAGCAGTCTACCTTAGTTGAATATTCCATTACATTTAATCTATAGGCTATTGCAATTTAATACCATTGTTAGCTGTGTTTATATTGCCATCATGCCATATCAGTGTAAAATGTAACTCAAATTAAATAATACTAATAAAAAGACTTTTGCATTCCCAAAAGTATTAGCAGGGAGTCCCAAAAGTATATTTTATTAAAAATGTGTGAACTCTGAACATTTTAAAGTTCTCAAACTATGAGAATTTTATGAAATGAAATGACCACCATTCTAACTTTCACTCACCGTTTTTGATGGCAAACGCGAAACAGCGCCAAAACAACCATGTTTTGGGGGGCCACCCAAAATGACGTGGCGGGCCGTGGTTTGGGGACCACTGATTCAGATGTTGAATACTATTCATCACCAAGGTTTAAGGCTGGTTTTGGGGGCATTTAGGACTTCCCCAGTATAGAGTCTTTATGTGGAGGCAAGTGAACCCTCACTCCAAAATTGGTGCTTGAAGCTGTCTCTTCAATATGCAGTCAAACTCAAAGCATGCAAAGATAATCCCGCCTACTCAACAGTTTTTCAGCCGCAGCATTTGCAGTTGTATGAGGCTAGACCAAAGTATATCAGTCTTTTTGGAATCTGAATAAGACCCTACCTTGAGGATCTGAACATCAACTTGGGACAGTGTAACGCAGACTCATTTTTGCTCTATTCCCCCGTGGAATTTGAGACGACCTCAAATTGTTAAGGATTTAAGTCAGGAAGTAATCAAGAACCCACCCAAATGAGTACCAGCAGCAGTATGTGGATGTGCAATGCCACTTACCTTCCCACATTCCCATCTATACTGATGGTTCCAGAGTGGATAACTGTGTGTCATCAGCAATGGTAGTTGGACAGAGTCAGTGTGGACTACGAATCCCAGGAATATGTTCTATTGAGGCCCCTGCCTTGTATTTGGCACTTAATATATACCAAACAACAAAAGTCTTTAATCTTTACAGACTCTAGAGCATGTCTCCAGGCATTAGAGTTTTTAAAAGCAGACCATCCAATTATTGTCAACATCCTTGATAAATTAGAACTCCTTAAGAACCAGAACTTCAATGTAGTTTTTTGCTGGGTCCCAGGCCATATTGGTCTCAGGGAAAATGAGAAAGCGGACAGTGCTGCTCAGCAAGCACTCAATGAAGTCACAGAATGTCAAATCCCTGCCTCAGACCTTATACCTATTATGAATTCTTACATCACAGATAAGTGGCAATCTTAATGGGACGAATGCACTAACAACAAGCTATACGAAATCCATCCTACTGTAAAGAAGAGACTTTTCAATCCAGACACGATCAAATAGTTTGTACTAGATGTGTTTATACTTATGTTGCTGATTGGATTATAAACGGCCACAGCAACAAAGGGGAATGACTGACTCTTCTCTAATAAGTGTTACATGTTATTTTCTATATTTCTAATATGTTGCTGATTGGATCATAAACGGCCACAGCAATGAAGAAAAGTGAAAGTGATAATGACTGACTGACTTATTGTGTTACATGCTCCAAATGTAAAGCACTTTGAGCTGCATTCTGTGTATGAAAATACAAATAAAGCTTATTATTATTATAGATGCCGTATAGGACATTCAAGACTTACTCATGGCTTTCTATTGAGAACCTCTATCATGCCAATTTTGTAAAATGCCCCTGTCAGTGAAAGATATTTTATTCTTTTACCCTGTTCTGAAAATCAAAAGATTTTGTAGTCAAAATTCTGTGGTTGATGTTTTTAGTAAGGTCCCACCCTTGAAAGTTTAAGAATTTCTTGCTAGCATAGATTTTAAAAATCTTCTCTGAAATATCATTGTTGCTAAGCTTCTAAATAGTTTAATATTGGTTTCCCATATTTTCTGGCCATTAAATAGCCTTAGTTGCTGATATGGCTTTAAACTAAAACAGTATTCAGGGCATTTTTCTTCATGTGATCCTCTTGAGCTCACACTGTGAGAAAATACTTCAACATGGAATCAAGAAGCACTTTAACCCACATTTGAGCTGTTCCTGACACCCTTTTTATGTCTCACCCACAAAAGCTGAGTGAGTTGGTGCTCCACCCTGAGTGCCGTGTTACAGTAACCCACATTTGCGGGGTCCCGCACGGCTCGTTTGTGCGCCTGGCCCGGAGAGGGAGAGCGCCGGTGCTCCACCCTGCAGTGTTACAGTAACCCATATTTATGCTGCTGCTCATCACGTCGGTCTGGGAGGACATCCAGCCCACAGAGAGTGAAAAGTACTCAATATGAAAAAATAGTATGTTCATGCTGCAGGTGTCTTAGCCCAGAGATGTTGTGTTCTTTGCAGGGCTTTACTGCTGAAATGCCCATAAGCCCATGGAGGTCAGTTGAACTTATAAGTTCATTTTCTATCAACTTGTAACGTTTTGGACAAAGACAAACACCTTCCCTCAGTGGTGTTATCAATAGGTCTTTTTGAGCTTTTTAGAGCATTGTTTCTGCTGCTGCATTGCAATTGCCTGCAAGGCAGCAAGCACACCAGAAAACTATTGTCTCATTCTTTTAACTTGTTGACATAATATAATAATTATAATCTATACTGGATTTCTGTTATTGTACATGTGTAGACTCCATGTTACCCATCAGTATCAATATGAATGGCCATGCACACATTCCACACCTGTTAGAATTGAAGCCACGATGATTCCATTATGCCTTACAGTCTTGAATGCGTGGAGAGATCGGGGTCAGGTGCGGAGAGATCAGGGTCAGGTGTTTGTGTGTATGCTGTGGTGGAATGGCCTGTGTCAGTGTGTTGCTGTGCTTGTGTTGAACAGGTGTACTACTACTGTGCCATAATCGAGGACGTGCTCCTGCGCTTTGCCTGGACCATCCCCATCTCCGTCAGCTCCAGCACCAGTATACCTCACATCTCCGACATCATCAGCACCATCCTGGCTCCACTAGAGGTCTTCAGGTGGGGGAGTAAACACACGCACACTTATACAAACCCAGAAGCACATACTGTACGTTTGCTCACCTCACTCATTCAGACCGTGGTGCATCCCCACGTCTTCACATTCATACACCCGCATAGTCTCTCTCTTACCAAAGCTTACCCATCTACAGTCACTTTTTTGAGATAAAAGCACACTTCTCATTGTTAAAATCCAGTGCTAAGGTTATGGGTAGTTGCTGTGGTAGCATTCCTGAGAAATATCAGTCCATTTCTAATGGACAATAGACTCAAGTTTACTCTCTACATTTCTATATGTTTCTATGGACAGTATGATGTTTTCTCCAATGTTTTCCAAATATTTGAATGACTCTGCCAGAAGAAGCAAAATAGGCCTAGAGTATCACCTAGTTATTGCCACACATACACATCTGGCCTTGCGCACACAAAAACATGCTTGTGTTAATGCTTTCTCTCTTTACACTAATGCCACACTCTTTATCCCCCGGTCACTCACTGTCTTTCCGTCTGTCTGTCCACAGACGGTTTGTGTGGAACTTTTTCCGTCTGGAGAACGAGCACCTGAACAATTGTGGTGAGTTCCGCGCAGTGCGGGACATCTCGGTGGCGCCACTCAATGCAGATGACCAGACACTGCTGGAGCAGATGATGGACCAGGAGGACGGCGTCCGCAACCGCCTCGGCAAGAAGAACTGGAAAAGGAGCTACAGCATGTCCCTGAGACGGCCGCGTCTAGCCTCCCAGTATGTGAAAACACACACACACACACACACACACACACACACGCACACACACATTGTTTTGCACACCACTTTATCTCTCCCTCGGCCGATTGTTTTTCCTTACAAAGCAGAGGTGCTTCATGTATTTGACATGTCCTTTTATCAGTAAAGACATGTTCACCAGCTTGGCTCTGGTCTAAGACCACCATTATAGTCTTATTGTCTATTACTGCCTTTCTGTCTCTCCCGGTGTTCTCACTAACTGGTTCTCTCTCTCTCTCTCTCTCTCTCTCTCTCTCTCTCTCTCTCTCTCTCTCTCTCTCTCTCTCTCTCTCTCTCTCACTCTCTCTCTCACTCTCAGGTCTAAGATGCGCGACACTAAGGTCCTCATCGAGGACACGGACGATGACACCTGACATCTTCCTCCGCGGGGCCTCAGAGGCTCCGCCCTAAAGACCCCGGCCCTGTGGAGGCCAAACCTCTCTCAGCTATTCAATCAGTCATCACAGAGCGGCCTGTCCACCTCCACACCCACACACACTGCCCAGTAACACACACACACACATCCCAAGTGACATTACCATTATATTGAGAGAGAGAAACTTCCACAGTCGCAGAGACTGCGATTTTACATTCAAGGTGACATTTAGATGTAAACACATACACACACACACACGCACAATCAGGTGACACATTAGTGACAGCCATGCCAACCAAGTAGCAAGAGGGTACATGAGTGCTCGCAAAGAATTTCTGAGACCCAGGAAGCCAATAGACACATTTGTAAATACTGATTTCTCAAAGACCAAGAATCATAAACATACTGTAAACACACTTGCGCAGACGCATCATATTGTCACAGACACACCTGGATTTGCTCACACACACACACACGAACATGCCACTTTTTTCCATTCCTGTTTTTTTGCTCATCTGTTGCTGCCTTGAGTATTTTTTTTCAGAGGAGGGTGAACCTTTCTAAAGACTGCTCAGATGTTGTAAATATCACATGCTACATGGGCAACTATTGTTATTAATCAGTAATCAAATAATGTAATTGACCTGGGGCAGAGACTCCTCAGGCTGGACAATGATCTCTCTTTTAAGGCAATCAGTCTGGTCGTATGCCAGTGTCTGTGGATCTATTGTTTTATGTGAATTTATTTAAAAATTTTGGATGAAGTCAAAGATGAAGACAATAATTGCTATTGTTACTGTGGCAGTCCCAGATATATGTATGCCACCCTTTTTTTCTTTTCTTTTTTTTTTTCTGAAAATAGGTTGAATGTACATTTCATTGTTATTTATGTGAAGGAAATATGCCTTGAACGTTGCCTAAGGAAGGGGATGTTTTTAAAATTTGGTGAAGGTTTCTAACCCCCCCACCCCCCCTCCAACACACACACACGCAAGCAAGTCCTCTCACAGCATGGTTTTTACATGTGAGGAAACCCACAGGTGGCATCCATAGGCTGACTTTCCATGGACTGTCCCTTCTCTGCCCTTATATCTCACTGGAGAGTGAATAGAAGAGCTGTATTCTCTGGAATTGTTTTTTGGCAAATGTCAGAGAAATGCCTCTTCACTGTTCGCTCAGTGCTGTGTGGACAGAGCATCACTGACGCTGAGGTAGAGGAACATGTTTTTTGTTTTTCAAAGCAAGCCAAACATTTTTAACATTCCATTAGCATTTTGGGGATAACTGGGAGCGTAAGACCTATATTCTGATGTGTTGAAGGCATGTCACTTGCCAAATATTCCCCCCACAGTGGTGAAGGTGTTGTGGTCCACCTCTAAATACATCGATCTTAAACCCAAATCTCAATGGTGTCTGAAATGGAACATCAGTTCACAGTACATGTACTGTATATGTACACATGTATGTGTATGTATACAAAGCATTGATAGTGGCAGCATTCCAAGCCATTTCCATGGAAAGTCCCTGAGGTAGACCTTATCCATGTTTTAATGCACAGGTCTTGCATCTTTTAAATGCCACCTGTGGGTTTCTGTAGCACACATGGATTAAGAAGCTCTTTGATGACATGTCAAAGCACCATGGTGAAGCTGTTGTGTGAATTTCAGGGACTAGATGTTCTGTTCTCAACCTGACCTGTTTCCCAAGAGCATCACAGGACTCCCCTTCAGTTGTTATGGAGTGTCATTTGCAGATCTCCTTTTGCTACGGTCACCCTGAGTTATTGAAAGATGACTTGGTTCTTTGATGCTCTTGGGAAACGAGGCCTTAATATGCTACCTTCTGATCTGTTCCCCACCTGAAGAACTTGTCTTAAGCAAGTGGGAGGATTTGTTGCCGAAGAGTCATCAAGGAAACTGTTGAAGTGATGTAAGAAGTCTGTTACATTCCAAGAGAGACCAGAGTATATACACATGGCCAATCCAGGAGCAAAGAGAAGCCACTTTGAGACACTTCCTAATCATAAGCCACATGCTCACTGAGCTCTCTCTGCTTTGAGTACAGCGCTTCATTCTGTGGCCTTGGAAACAATGGGCACTGTAAGACCTGGAGAAATGACTGTTGCTAGGGTCCTTTAGAGAATGATTAAGTCTACTGTACATAACATGGACCAACAAGGAAGAAAAGATTGGATTTTGTTTCAGGTTTGAATAAGGATGACATTTTGTTTCAAAATGGAGAAGGACCTTCTGTGAACTCCGTTAGGACTTCTCATGGGCCATGGGTTTCTGTTCTGTTTCGTGTGCTTGTTGTACTGTTGTATTCTTTATTCCTGGCCACTGTAACCTCCCAGAGGAAGGAGGGCTCTACTTGCATTTACCCCTCTGTATGTAAGAAGAGGAAAAACAAAAACATTGGACTTGTCTCACTCTCCCTGTTACAGTTTTTGAGTAAAAAGATCAAACTAGTTACTGTTCTGTAGTACATTTTCAAATAATTCATGAATGTTCTTTGGAATCATGTCACATCAGTCAAAAGATTTCCACACATTTTGTTTTGATCTGATATTACAAAGTTTAATAGGCATACGGTAACACAAAAATGTGTTCATATACTACATTCTAAACAAGAATTCTTTTATTTAATTTCTTGTAAACGGTTCAGGCCTACGGTATATGCCAACAGCAGCCAAGCACACAGCATAGGCTGGTATTTTCCCAAATATCACTGAAACATCAGAGCTGCATAACATAACCTAACTTGGGTCCTTTCACACATTGGCCTGAACAGGCTGTGTTATGTCACGTGCATTGCAGTGCTCTAATGGTAAGGCTCATCTTGTGAATTTGATGGTCCTGAATAGTCTAAATCGATCTGAAAGGAACAATGAGAGTGTGGTCATGCATATCTGCGTGGACCTAAGTCTTCATTCCTTTACTGTGCATTAAATTGACAGCAACATTATTGAGTACCTCTATTTAACACTTCAGAAGGCAACTTGGTGGTACTCGGACAAGAAGACAAGAACACATACAGCTGATGACATCTTTGCGTCACCAAGACAACAGATATCCCAAACAGGGAGGGAGGGAGGGAGGGAGGGAGGGAGGGGTAGTGTTCAGTACAGTAACCTGTGGTGCTGGGGCTCAGGGACAGTGTGGGTTCCTCATTCACACAGAAACAACAGTGGAAATGGAACCCTTATTTGAGGTCCAGCACCATAGAGGCAGGGTTCTCCAAATAGGATCTCCATAGATTGGAGAACCGGCACATGGTGGCTCCATCGATAATGCGGTGGTCTGCTGTCCAGCTAACACTCATCATGTGTGCTTCGGTGATGTCACCCTGAGTGTTAAACCTGGGCAGCACCTACAAGTAACACAAGATCTTTATGTCAGATATGATTTGTCCAATATACATGCACATTAAGTCGTGAGGCATGGAACATAAGAGATAAAAGTACTTGTGGGGGGAAACAATTATGGTCCTGCTCTCTAGAATTTGGCTCTACAAATATACACTCATGTAGACAACCTGGTTATTTACCGAGACAGACAAGTTGGTAAGAGATGGCTGAGTAAGGCAAACATTGCAATCTCAGGATACATGCTACAGAATAAGGCAATTACTGTCAGCAGTTTAAAAGTCCCGTTTTAAAAATAAAAACACATCTCACTTGGATCTTTCCTAAAGCTCCAATCGCCACTTCCGGAGGTAGAATTACTGGCTTGGCATATGTCCCACCAATCTACAACAAAAGCAGAAAAAGACAGGACATAACACAATATAAAATCTTGTTTTTGCCAACATTGCAAACTGTTGTCCTGTACTCCCACTCACTGAGCCGATGTTGGACAGGGTGAAGGTGCCGCCAGTGAGCTCTGCAGTGCCCAGCTGGCCTGATGCCCCCAGGTTCTGGAGACGATTGAGCTCCACAGCAATATCGAAGATGCTCAGTGTCTGGACACTCTTCACGTTGGGCACAATGAGACCCTGGGGAGTGTCCATGGCAAGTCCAATGTTGTGAGATGCCTAAGGAACAAAGCATTCAACAGGGTCTTAATGCTAAAAACAGAATTAGTCATATTAGAGGCTTTTTTTCTTTCTTTCTTTTTTAAACTGACCCTAACTCAAAAGCCCATATCATTGCTTGTGTGGAAACAGCAGATAAAACCATTCGGATTACTTGATCATTCATGTTACTGACAATCTGGCAGGAAAAGAAAAGATCCATCTGTGTGTTTGTTGTAGTCTACCTTGTAGGTGATGTTCTGGCAGCCTTCATCCACGGAAGCATTAAGGATGGGGAAGTGGAGCAAACCCAGCGACGAGGCCTGTTACACACCCCATGGGAACGCAAGAGGAGAGAAAAGACAGGCAAAGACATTCGCTATCTACATCTGCATCACTATCTTACTACATTTCCTACGATGTGAACTGTGTGGATAGTTATCTACCTTGATAAAGAAAGGCATGTAGCTGAGCTTGACCCCACGAGACTCAGCCAGCCCCTTCAGCTCTGTCCGTAGCCTCACCAGCTGGGACAGGTCAACCTCATCACAGTAGCCAAAGGGAGGGATCTTCAAAGCAGCAGTCATGGTCTTTACCATGGCCTTCTGGATACCTGCACATATAAAGACATTAACAACCACATGCTGCGATACTAAGTACTGACAGGCAACTGGATAGGGAAATGGAAGGTAACAAGCTCATTCAGGTGGTAACAAAAAGGTATTAAGAAAGAGTCACTCTGAACCCATCTCAAAGAATACTGAGAGGCAACCAAGGCCATGGCACGTGGTTCATACAAGATAGATGCTTTTGGAGCCTCATTTCTTCTAAACGATGCATTTTGCAACAGATGAGAATAAGGCCACAGGCTCACCCTTTAGAGGCTCTGTGCGGTCCTTCCCTGTGAAGACGGGCCTGGGTGCTGCTACTGTGGGGCCGCTGCTAACGGGTGCTTTGTCTCTAGAGGGGGCGGATGCTGTTGTTCTCACAGCAGGGGTTGTAACCTGCTGCTCGCCCTCGTAGGGAAGAATAGCTCCCGTCTGCTTGGCCAGGAAGTTGAGGATATCCTCTTTCAAGATACGCCCGTCTTTTCCAGTCCCCACCACCTCGCTGAGTTTAATCTAGGTTACAGGGGTACACATACATATGTTGTCTGAGCTGTAAACGTGACTTTACTGTGTATGGCACATCCATATTAGTGTGTATATTGACAAATTTACCATTTTAATATTTGTTTATGAGTAGAATATGGCTCAGCACCCCCAATGCCAATGCTGATGTTGAGTCAACTATTTTTATGGAATGTTACATTTTAGAATGTTACATTTTAGATATTAATTTTCCAAACTTGTAATCTGTGTAGTCCATACCACAAATGTAGTGCATAACTGACTCAAAACCAAACATCTTGAGGTGATCCCACAGCTTAGACAAGTAAATTAAAGTCAAAGAGATTATTGGCTCATCACAGATGTCCCTCTATGATAAAGGACACTGGTCTTTTGGTCTCAAATGTACTCCATTTCTGACAGCATAACTGTTAGCTTTTTGTGTTTGAGTACTTGCAGTGTGTTGGAATCAGTTTTTCTAAGAGACAGTTTCATTTTTTCCTATAGTTTAGATCACACCAGTTGATTGTGTTGGTCAACATCCCTGTTACAAGTACTGTAAGTTGTCAGTGCTGCTGATGTATATGTGCATTCAGGTAGACTAAGCAGGGGCTGTGACAAATTACATGGCCGGTAGGTCATCGCTGAGCTGCATACACCTACATTGTTCTCTATGGCGAGGCGTCTGACAGCAGGAGTGGCCTGGGTCTTATGGCCTTTGATCTCCTGGTGCGTGTGCTGGTGTGCCACTGCAGGCGTCTCCACCACATCTTCCTCCGGAGAGCCTTCTGTAACGAGCACAGGGGGTTTCATTCAAAAGATGAGGATCCCTTGTAACACTGAGTCTCAATCAACTCAACTTATAAACCAAAATTCATAACAGCTATGTGTTGGGACTTTTTTTGCCTGTATTCAGATGGGATAAGGAAAAGTGCCAAAAGGTGAGTGGGAGAGAGATGGGATGGGACTGGGAAAATGAAGCTTGTGCCACAGCTCTCCCATAATAGCTCACTGCTATACAGAATTTTCAAGAGATATACTGTCAAAAGCTAAGGTACCTTAATATTAAGGGCCATGATTTACATGACGGGAAAGGTCTGATGCATGAATTACAGCCGTCATCTGGCATGTGGGAGCACTGAGCTGATTTATCAATGTTTGTGGTTAAGGTCTTCTTGCCCATGGTATTGGTTTGCCTTCATTTTAGAAAGACCTAAGATTTTGCACTTTACACCATCATTCAAAATAGGGTGTTAAAGATAAAAGTTAATTGCCTCTTAAGTCTTTTTTTGCAATGTCGCTGTTGGGATCTGGGAAAGTGGAATTATTCTGGAAAAACACTCAAAAACTGTAGGAGTTTACCTTGAGCCCTGTTAGTCTCAATATCAACCAGAGGAGTGCCGACAAGAGCTGTGTCATCCACATCATAGTAAAGCTTTCGAATGACTCCATCATAGCGGCTGGTGATGGTGACTGACGCCTTGTCACTTTGGACCTCACATATGCTGTCAAACTGGGACACTTTGTCTCCCTCTTTAACATACCTAAGAGGGACAGATAACATTTAGGCCTACATAAAATAATGAAAATGTAATAACTAAGTAAAATTAGGCCGGTCTACAAGATAGATGTTAAATTCATACCATTCTTTCACAGTCACCTCCATAATTCCTTCACCGATGTCAGACAGTTTGAAAGGTAGAATTTTTCCATTACTTCCTGAAAGTATGACGGTGATGAAGTTAGTAAGGTGAAACTGCAGCGTCGGTGTTACCTGCTACCGCCAAAGTCCCCAACAGGTATTTTCATGACATTTCAAAGTTTTCGCCACTAAGAACAACATTGTGCGTTTCTGTAGTGCAGGAATGAAGCAGACACCCAGCTTACTGTAACTGGTCCTGAAATGCCTCCATTGTGTTGCTCCAAAAGGTACGAGAATATGGAGTGTACGCTCGGGTCCTGGCGGCTGCAGCATTGTGCACTGCATGTAGCAGTGGTAGATGAGCTGGGGCTTTGGCGAAAATCGGAAAAGATATATCATATCAACAGTCATATTATTAACATTTAACTCACCAGCCATATGCATCGCAGCTGTTACAATAATGCCGCATTTAATGTTAGCAAGTAGGCCTACAGTTTTGCAAATAGCCATGTCAAATTATTCGAAAGTTTTCGGACTGCAATGAGCCCTTTGTGATGAGACGAATAAGATTACGAGCGGGGACGTGGCATTCACTTTTCCTAATCATTTAATGCCATTTCATCTTACCATTCGTTTAAGTAATCTGAGGGAGCCCCGTAGTGTTGTCGTCGCCATCTTTACCTTTGCACTGATGGTTATTTCACAAAAATGAACTAGGATAACACGTTTGTAACACGCAGGCGCACACACCAGGAACTACATCCCCTGACAGACGCATTGGTTGGCCTCAAGGGGGCAGGCTTTCTACCAAACGTGCTGCTTGTAAAATGCTTGGATTTATTATTATGCTGCTGCCGTGCCGTACATCGATAAACTCAAGGTGTTACTGACGTTAAGACTTAGCCTAGAAATCTAGACGCACCCTAGCGGCGGCAAATTAATTTGCTCAGCCTGTACGTCTAGTAGAAAACCATAGGAATTTCTATTGGCTGACGCAGGGACGATCTTGCTTTTTATGAAAGAAGCATGACACATTTTTAGGGTTTGTTCTTGATGACCTATAACCTGGCAATAGCCAGATGAATTTCGCTCCGCCTAGCTCCACTCATCGGAGCTAAGCGGAACGACATTCATCTGGCTAGGGTGACCTAAGCTTTAATTTAAGATCTGGAGGCATTCTCAGTCTGTAATATGTTGTGACACTACAGGTGAATGGGGTAAAAAAATAAAAATAATAGATATCACCATGAAACTTTCTCAGTTGATTACTCATCTTAAGCTAAGAAAAAATGTATTGAAAGTTTTTTTATATTTTAATGTTTAAATATGCTAATTAGGCCTTATCTCATAAAAAATGCGCTCATTTGCATACATTTTAAAAAACAAAATCAGATTGTCTGATAAAGCCAGGCTTTTTTTCATTTTGTTGTCATATGAGATGGGAAAAGAATTACTGAGGGGTTTATGGACATCTACTTCTATTATCCTGTAATTCACCTGTACCACTGTGATGTTAAATTTCTAGGCCCGAAATTAGAAATGGGTGTATCTTAGGATCTAAATGTGATAGAAATGTAAACTAAATATGTTTTTCCATGTTTCTGGGCATGGGGAACTCGTCTATAGCATCGATAGCACTCTAAGAGGTCAACATCATTAAGTGCAGTGAAGATCACTAAATAAAATAAATAAATTGTTCAAACCATATTGTTTCAAAATATTAAAAACTAATAATAGCCAAAAATACTAAATGAATCGCAATGCATGCCGGGAAGCAAAACTCAACATGAAATAAAGTACATGAAACATAACTAGAATGCATTGACGTTATATCCACTCGTTTTCTTGGACCTGTGATCAAACAGGGACAGCCTATAAATGTAAGCCTATCTTCCTGGAACATTGCAGATAAAGAAAAATGTATCGTTTTCTCTAGGCTATGAATGCTCTTTGTAGCCAACTTTAAGATGAAATAAATAGATTCCAGATATTTCTATTCTATATCATTGTTTTATTAATAAACAGTAAGGCTCTGGTGAGGCAGAGAGCTTCTGCTCCTCGAATCTCATCGGATATGTGCACTCTTTGCTGTTTCCACAAGGAGCTGCTGTAACATCGGGGACAGCTATGCGTGACACTTTTAAACGCGAGCATGCATCAAATAAATTACAATGACATTTAAACAAGTCATGAAGAAGCAGTATCCTTAATTCTTCTGCAATGTAGAGCTAGATCGTTTTGCTTTACAAATTAAGTAGTCACTTCTGTTGCTAGACAACCCTAAATAAATGCTACGTGGTCTGTTTTTCTAGTTCTCTAGTTTTATTGCATCGTATTATTCAGCTCCAAAAGTCGGTTCAGTCCCAATTCGGCCGTGTGTGTGTTTCTGAAAATAAAACAGATAATAAGTATGTGACTACGTTAAATAAACCACTGCCTATTTAGAGCATGTTATGCATCACGTAATGACAGTTATCTGAAGAAATGTGCATTGTAGGCTAAGCTAGAAGCTAAGACTTTGCTAATGTTACACCAAGCATCACATCAGCTAACATGAATTTGATAAAATCCCTTCCCTAGTTTGTAACGTTATACATTAACGTTAAACTCAAAATGTATGAGCTAGAGACTAGAAAGATAGATAGGCTACTTTATTCATCCCCAGACGTGTAACGTGTAACAATAAGGTCACCGGAATGTCCGCTAGAGAACATGACGTTCGGGACCAATCGGGGACGTCGTGAATGTCGGCATAAGGTCCGGGGGACGTCCCGTGTTTGTCGGGAAAACGCTTATTTTCTGTGTTGCACACAGTTTTGAAAACGAACGTTAAGGGTTGTTTTAAGGACATGTTTGTGCATGCCCATAGGCAGCCACTCTGAAGTAGTCAAAGGCGATTCAAAACGAGTCAGAAAAGTCGAGACAGGACCCATCGTCAAAATGTCGGTGTCCACCACTCTAGTTCATCCAAAACAAACCAGAAAAGGGACTCAAAGTGCTAAATCCGGAATTATCCTTTAAGGGGAGCTGTCCATGTTAAAAGTTCTGAAATATACTCTAATTTGATGGTGAAGTCAAGTCAAGTCAAGTCGGCTTTTATTGTCAATTTCTTTACATGCACTGGTCATACAAAGAATTGAAATTTCGTTTCTTACTTTCCCATGCAGACATAGACATGCTTTAAATACAGACATAGACATACTATGGACATAGCCATAGACAATAAACATTAAATTAAAGTGCAAGACTGAAATATAGAACATGTATGTATCAAAATAGAAATATAGGACATATATAAAAAAAAAATAGAGGTAGTTGTGTTGTATATTTCTATAGTCTTAACAGTTACATGAAGTAACTGGGGGGGGGGGGGGGTTGGTAGACAGGATCCTAGTTTCCTAGGTTCCTGGTTGGCTGGTGGGTGGGGGGGGCTGTCAGTGATGGGAGAGTGGGTAGAGTGTTCAGCATCCTGATTGCTTGGTGGATGAAGCTACTTGCCAGTCTGGTGGTGCGGGAGCGGAGGCTCCTGTACCGCTTTCCAGAGGGCAGGAGGCTGAACAGTTCGTGTGCAGGGTGGGTTGTATCCTTGACAATCATTAGTGCTTTGCGGGTGAGGCGGGTGGTGTAAATGTCCTGCAGGGAGGGGAGTGGTGCTCCAATGATCCTCTTAGCTGTGTTAACAGTGCGCTGGAGGGTCTTCCTGTTCTGATCTGTGCAGCTTCCGCCCCACACTGTGATGCTGCTGGAGACGATGCTCTCGATGGTCCCTCTGTAGAATGTAGTCATGACAGGAGGCGTGGCACTTGCCTTCTTCAATTTGCGCAAGAAGTAGAGGCGCTGCTGGGCTTTCTTCGCCAGTGATGCTGTGTTGGTGGTCCAGGAGAGGTCGTCGCTGATGTGCACCCCCAGAAATTTTGTGCTGCTCACTCTCTCCACAGCATCTCCGTCGATGGACAGTGGTGGCAGTTGTTTGTGGCCTCTCTGAAAGTTGACAACAATCTCCTTGGTCTTGCTGACATTTAGCAGGAGGTTGTTGTCTTTGCACCATTTAGCCAGCAGGTCTACTTCTTCTCTGTAGTGAGCCTCATCGCCCTTAGTGATGAGGCCCACCAGTGTTGTGTCGTCCGCAAACTTCACCAGATGGTTGGAGCTGTGAGGTGTTGTACAGTCATGTGTTAATGTCAGGTGACTGCACGTCACAGCTACTGTATAGGCCTACCGTTTAAACTTCGCACACAGACATAAATAATAATTAAGATTTGATTGTTGCACCGTTTATGTCTGTGTCACTTAAGACATATATAACATATAATATACCTACAGTAGGCTAGATTTTGACGCAGCACAGACTAAACCACTGTTTTTACCTCATAGGCCTAATAAAATATAGCCTTCACTTAGCAAAGATAATGGCAAACTATTCTGGCAACATTGTTTCATAACTTGATTGCATTTTTGTCCACTTTTAATCACATTATTATGACCATTAAATGTATGCTTTTGCACCCTAAAATCTGATTCATCACAAATAAACACAATAAAAAATGGGAACGTAAATTGGTTAATGTATTCTAAGCTGTAATTCCCCTGTATGTCCTGTTGGTGACCTCAGTGAGAGGTGCCTGTTAAGGTAACGAGAACTCTGGAGCACTCGTAGATCTACGAGTGTTTTCACGAAGCTCTTAAAGCTGCAGTTGGCAAGATTTTTTATCATATTCACTGAAACCGACACTATGCTCCGAGAGAACAACATAAATCAGCCGGTTTTAGAAAAAAACCTGCACTTCTACCTCCACCTTGAGCCTGTTATTTGTTTTGCAAAAATCCACAGCTCCCAGTTCTTCTGGTCCAATCAGAGCAGGGCTGTGTGAGATATGACTGTCAATCAGTTTGGTGCAGTCTGGTGCGCACTGACAAGCACAAACTCTTCGAGAGGGTGCTCAGTGGTAGTGGGGGAGGGGCATGATAGTTGTTAACATTCAAAATTTTGGCTAAGTCACCTCAATCTGTCAGACTTGCCAACTGCAGCTTTAAGCTACGATGGTTTTGGGAAACAGACGGCAAATCTTAAGACGT
This sequence comes from Alosa sapidissima, assembly GCF_018492685.1. Lineage (NCBI taxonomy): Eukaryota > Metazoa > Chordata > Actinopteri > Clupeiformes > Clupeidae > Alosa > Alosa sapidissima. Next base: position 26,224,235 of record NC_055957.1, on the reverse strand, counting down.
TCGTAAGAGGGAATGCTCTTAGGCTTACGATGTTTTCGGGGAACTGGGCCCAGGCCTATCTCAAAACTCCTCTAATTAACGTAGTTTGCTCCCAAACTAAAGTTTGAACTCGTTATCACCCATAAATAGATCCTATGTTGTGTTTACATCCAATCCTTTAATAATGATACTTTAGTCTTCATATAACCCTATGGCTAAGACAATTCAATAGAACACCATTCTACAGTGAATTAAACAATCAAGCATTTGATCTTTGTTCGAAAGGCATTTTTATTGATGAAAATTAACAGTCAAACAGAGTCATTTTAATTTTTTTATTCAAATATCATTAACAAACATTGCCAAGGCATGCACCACGACCACAGAATGGCACAGGAAACTCCCCTATAACTTTGAGCAGAACCCTGCTGAGAAAGAGGGAGACCATCAACTTGAGGCCAGTCCGTAGAGATAGAAAGGGGGAGGGGTGAGAAACATTCATTCAACCGTTATTTATTCTAGGATGAGCAAGAGGATGAACTCATGAACATCAGTGAGGAGTAAACATATCCCAGTAAATTTAGCATCTCAAGTATGTGCTAGCAAGTAGCTCATCAGCAAGTAGCTCATCAGATTAGGACAGAGTGCACCATAACATTGAAGGATATAGATCTCTGTTTCTCGAGGTCACCGAGTACTGTCAGTACAAAAAACAAAAGAGCACTCCATGCATCACATGAAGTTAACATGCCCCCAGAGTGTAGCACTCTAGTTAGCCTACCTGACTGCTCGAGCTAGTTAGCACATTTTATTCCATACCGACAGTACTCTCATTCTACAGGTTATTCAAAAAGTATTACATTCAGTATTACATGCAAGACATTTTGATCACAATCTTGCCACCTATTCCAGCAAGTTACTTCTTGCACATGGTATATAATTCACTGAACAGATATTTGTTATTTGCTTAACAACTAGTAAAACTACACTGGCATACAAAATGACAAAAACACCTGTTTATAATTTTCACCAATCAAAGCATGATTCAAGGTGAAATGACAAGACAAAAGTCACAATAAACTTTCAGTGTAAACCGTCACAAATTACTCGCACAGTTTATACATATATTACTTATGATGAAATGCCATAATATGCTTTGCTTAACATTTGCTCAACCTACCCACAGTAGTAGTCTTTTTTCCTGCTGCATTACCCATAATGCTTTCATAGGCTATAACTTCAAAATAAAAGTCGCTAAACCCATTTATACAGATTTCATATTATTAAGTATATGTACCCTAAGGTAGAGTAAAATATTCGCATAATTTGCTCGCAAGGTTACTATTATAAGCTTTTACATTACCTATGACATAGGGAATAATGTAAGTGGGGGCATTCATGTAGTCACAGTTAAATTGTCTGGCACTGAATGTGAATAGACGGTAATGTGCATGGGACAGCAGCAGTAAGCACATGTCTTCTGCATCATGGATCAGGTGGACAGACTGCAACTGCATTCCAAAGTGGAGCCTAGAACAACAGGGAAAGAAAAAGAGGTTAACGAAGTATGCAGACCTGTAAGCTAAGTACTGTAGGTAACCTATTAAATTCAATGTATACATGTATAGAAACCAGAAAATTGTCCATGACAGAAAATGGCTGAAATGCAAAGATTATTCAAGCACCATTTCTAACTAAGCTCCTGGGCAGATGCATCCATTGTCGGCCTATTTTCAACAATGGCCTCCAGTCCTCCTGAATCTGTGGTGGAAAAAAACAAACATGTGGGAAACTATGACGCCAAAGTGTAACAGACCTTTTTTTCATGTACAGAATGCATTCTGCTACAAAACGTAATAATTTATTACAAAACTACGCTACTACTGAACATGGGCAAAATGCACCATTGAGATCAATATATTTTGTATAGAGCAGTGGTCCCCAAACTTTTTCTTCCGAGGGCCAGCTTACTATACCTGGCTCTAAGAGAGGGCCAGAGACTCGGAGTATATCAGTAACCATAAATAGCTTAGTGCTGTGAACAACAGCAGTCTACCTTAGTTGAATATTCCATTACATTTAATCTATAGGCTATTGCAATTTAATACCATTGTTAGCTGTGTTTATATTGCCATCATTCCATATCAGTGTAAAATGTAACTCAAATAGTTAAACTAAACTAAACAATACTAATAAAAAGACTTTTGCATTCCCAAAAGTATTAGCAGGGAGTCCCAAAAGTATATTTTATTAAAAATGTGTGAACTCTGAACATTTTAAAGTTCTCAAACTATGAGAATTTTATGAAATGAAATGACCACCATTCTAACTTTCACTTACCTGAACTTGTGACCTCTTTGTATGAACATTTGAACGGGTGAATACAAAATAGAAATAATTATCCCAGAAAATCCCAGAAATATGACTTGAATAGAAGTTAGTTAGTTATGAACAATTAATTGATAAACTTTTACAATACTTTGAGCACTGAGGCAGTCAACATAGGCCACTTACATTGTTTGCAGGTAGGCCTACATTTCATTCCGTTTTTGATGGCAAACGCGAAACAGCGCCAAAACAACCACCAGTGGACAAAAAGAGTACTACATGTGTACTGTTAAGACTCGCCATAGAGAATGAATGGGGGAAATTGCGGAGGTTATAGTTTGACGATGTCGTACTTCCGTGCGGGCCGGTTGCTATATACCACGGACATGTTTTGGGGGGCCACCCAAAATGAGGTGGCGGGCCGTAGTTTGGGGACCACTGGTATAGAGTTTCCACAGGTTACTCTATACAACCACGGGTGGCACTGGTAACTCTATATAAAACATATTGATCTCAGTGGGGCATTTTGCCCATGTTCAGGGTGGAAAAAAAAAGAAAGATTTGCATAAGTCAAATTGGTGCTTTTTTTAAAGAAGGGATCATGGAGAATAAAGAAAAACATATTTAAAAAATCTATTCCCACAAGGTGTTTGGGTTCTCTGAAAATGAGAACCAAAATTATTTTTCAGACTTGTAAGAAAGAGTAGCTGTGTCAGCTGTCAGAGAGGTCAGGCAGGTCTGAGATTTGGCTTGAGCAGAGAGATGTGTGTGTGTGTGTGTGTGTGTGTGTGTGTGTGTGTGTGTGTGTGAGAGATTGCAGAGAGATATTGCATTCAATATGCAAATTATAAGGTTATTCTGTTTTGTACTGGTGCTGTTTTTTAAAACATTTAAAACGACACATTGAGAACATGTCAAGGCCCTCGGAAATCTACCAATGAAGTGAGGAGCTACTTTGAGCCTCGTGAATGGTGTAAAACAGTGATTTATTTGCATGGCTAGGCCGATGCCTGAGGCACCCCATCGAAAAACTGTTGGTAGCATCGGCTAACTAGCGCCAGATTTCTGAGTGCAGGGGACAAGCCGAGATGAGCTATAAGACATACGTTCACACTCGGTATCATGTTTCAACACATACAATACAATAGCAACACAATATCACACCGGAATTCTCCTTTAATTATGATTTCCAGCCCTGCGTTTACCTGTCTCTTGTTTTACTGTTTCCTGTCCACCTGTGCCCTTTAGCCTTGTTAAATCTCTATGTATATAAACCCCTAGTTTTGTTATGTTCCTTCTGTGTCATTGTTGTAATGTTCCTGTGCTGCACTCTGTAAGTAAAGTCAGTGAAATTACTCTTTGTGTGTTGTCCTGCATTTGGGTCACGTAAATTAGCACCCCGTGACATCAGTGTGATACAATCTCTGTAAATTACGTTTGAACAAAACGTGTTTCATCTGTTCTGGCTATCCCCGCTATTTGAATCTTATCTCACTCAATGAACAGCATCTCAACACTAAATTAATGATTATCTGTAATTGTCATCGGATAGTCTAGTCATATGACTAGACATTCAGTGTGTTTGAAATCATTAATTCAATCATATTTTCCATCTTTGCAGAGGAAAAGTTTTGTGTAAAGGGAATTAAAGGCCTGTCTCATATAGACGCCTGTCTCTAATACTAGCTGGTGCAGTTTGGCGATTTGGGAAAAATAAAAGCCCGGGCTATTATTTAGAGTTTTACGGTATGTGAATAAAAATCTACACGTTTGAATGGCCAAAAAAATCATATGTGGTATTCCACATATTACTTTGGGTTAGGGTAGCCTACTCTGCACATGTCATTGACAGTGAGTGGTAACTTCAGTCATTTGCATCATGCTAAAAATCTGACACTAGGCACTATGATGATGCCTGACCCAAAGGGAAAATTATAATAAAAGAGAGACACGTTGAACTTTAAAGTCTATAATGTGCTGCTATTCATTGATTCACTCATTTGCCAAACTTGTTTTTAAGATATGTTCATAGCAAAAATGGATGCATGCAATTAATTTAGATTAATTAATCACAGAGTATGTAATTAATTAGATTAATTTTTTTTTAATCGATTGACAGCCCTAGTTTTGTATTTATGCATTTTGTAGTACAAATGTTCTGTCTAGGTCCATTACACTTGGTACCCCACAAGAAAGTAGGCTAAATTCTTTAGAGTAATTCTCTAAATACTGCAAGCATCATTATGCTTTGGCATTATTATACTGTACTGGACACTTTGTACCATGCATTGCCATGTTGAACACACATTGACTTCAGCTACCTGAATGCCGTGTCCTCCATTATCCCTTACTTGGGTAAAAGATAATTGCATAAAATTAAATGAGCAAACTTTGTGTACTTACGTGGGTAGATGCACATTTCTTTATCTGGACAAAAGTAAAATCAAAATGCATATTAGTAGATTGTATCACTTTGTGAGTGTTATTATTTCCAACAATGTCAACAGTGTGACATGGTAATCATACCTGTCGCATAAGGAGAGTACCTAATTTGTAAGGCACACTCATTGTACTCTCTATGGATGACTTGGCACACATATTTCCCAGCGTCTTCTGGTTGGATTTTGCTCAGTTCCAAGAATATCTTCCCATTCTCTAGCTCTTCCTTGCAGATGCTTACTCGGCCTTCATAGCCACTTCTCTCCTTCATCTGGCCCTTTTTATAAAGGCAAATACAGTCTGTACCTTTAAACCACCGGATCTCCATGTCAAGAGCACTTTTTTCAGAGAAGAGTTGACAAGATAATATAGGATTTGCACCAAGTGAGCACTGGACGTTGTCATGGAAATGGACCACCTCTGGATAGAGAAAAGGATATTTTTAATTAACATTTTATCAGACATACATTTATACCACTGGTGTTGGTTTTACACTTTTACCCTGATACACATTTGGTCATCCCAACAGTGACCAAATTAAGCCAAATTCTATTATTATTTTTCTTATTTGACATTTTAATTACATTTTTAAATTGACTTTATCTTCTTTTAGCTTAACTGTTATAATGCAATTTTCTATGATCTTTTATTATGCACTTTCATATATTTATCTGCTCATTTGTAAAGCACTTTAAATAGCCAATGTATCCAGGAAGACAAAACAGCTCAATTCAGCTCCAATATATGCAAATGTAAACTATACCTGTAATCTTCTTTTTTAATGCCGCCATTTCTCTCTCACTTTCATCCAGTTTCCTCTGCAGCTCTGACACATTCAGACATTGGATGATGACATGTGAGACATTGGACGATTACATTGAATGATGTATATGAAGAAATCTTTACACAATGGGCCCTAACTTAAATGACGGGCAAAGTGCCAAGTCTGCCAACAAGCAAAGTTCTCATGCATGACGAATAGCTATGGTGTGTGAATTACAGCATGTGGGAAGAATGAGCTGACTCATCAATATTTGCGTCTAAGCTCTATATTGTTTTAAATTAGCAAATTTATTTTGCTTAGTGAATAAATTAGCTTTACTTGGACTAAAGATTTTGCACCTTGTCCATCATTCAGTTAGGGCCCAAGGAGTCCATTTGTAGTATCACAATGATTGATTAATAAATTCACCTCTTTTCTCTCGTGTCAGAGTCTCCACTTCTGGCTCTGACAATGGGATCTGTTGAGAGACTATGAAATATGTGAAGAAATGAGCGTTATCTACAACACAACAATCAAATGACCAAATATTTTACCATATTGATGAGATCATTTTACAGTTTTTCTCAATTGCTTTAATGTATGTGTTAACTCACATTTTCAAAACAATTAACACACAGGCCTAAACAGAAGCACTCGAACACTAAAATGTAACAGTAAATACAAATATTTCCACCAAACTTTCCCATCTTTCTGGAAACATTTCCCCTGGCTTCATCTACATAAATTAATATAATTGTGCGCCCTCAGCTTCAAGTGCTTTAAGTTCCCAATGGTTAATCTTGTCGCTTCTATGATTTTTATTTTCATGTCATCCTCCTTGTGTGGCAGACAGTGAAGCTCACCTAACAAGAGTGCTGCGCTTCCCATGTACTAGGCATGCTCACCAATCAGAAGAGGCCCAACTTGTGACATTTGGAATACTGAACCGAAGCTTAACTTTGAAAAATTATATCACAAATCAAATTGTCAGAAAAAAATTACAATTAAATATTTTCCCTAAATTGTGCAGCACTAAACCTGATTCACTACAATTAAACAAAATCAAGAACAGGGACGAAACATTGACAAATGCATTCATAGTTATAGTATTATTTCCCTATCCCTGCTGGTGACCCGAGTGAGAATTTTCTATGAGGAAGTTCTTAACTATCTATGGCTAGTCTGTAAACCTATGAACTCTTTAAAATAGCTATTAAGTTACAATGCTTTCCAGAAATGCTCCTAAAATCTAAAGTGACTCTTGTGAGGGATTTTATTGGCCGAGGTGAAGTTAGTTTGATATTCGATATTTGACAGATATTCAATTTTTGTTTTAATGCGGCCGGTTTCACCCAGTATTTGGCCCATCTACTTGCTCCCAGCTAACCTAACTAGAGTTCTCAATGGGTCGGGTCACTCATCAGACACACCTCTTTTTATAGCCACTGTATGCACACTGTATTTTATATGAATGTTTTTTTTTCTTTATATATATATATATATATTTTCTTTTGGCTTTTCATGCCTTTAATTTACAGGACAGTAGAGAATGACACGAAGCGAGTTGGGGTGGGATCCGGAAAGGACCACGAGGCGGGAATCGAACCCGGGTCGCCGGCGTACGGTGCAGGTGCCCCAGCCCGCCGTGCCACGGCTGGGGCCTTTATATGAATATTTTAAAGAAAATACATTATTTCCCATAAGGAATGGTCTCCTTTTTTCAATACCTCCCAAGCCATGTGACCTAGTGACTCCAAACCAATGCAGAATAGTTATCCTATATGGGACTAATCAGACATACCTCAAATGAATATATTTGGTCACATGATGTCAAAGCTATTAACAAAAAAGACTATGAAGGTAAATCAGAAGGTTCTTCATAGACGGCCCCTAAGTAGGTCAGCTGGGAGCAAGTAGACAGGTCCCCTGTTTGTACACCGTCTGCAAACACGGGGTGAAACCGGCCGCATTAAAAAAAAATTTGAATATCTGTCGAATATCCGAATATATAATAATATAATAATATCAAACAAATAGTATTTTATTGTACTAATTACTTCTTAGGCTTATAATGCTCTTGGGAAATGTGGCCCTGGCCAATTTTGACAGGAGGCACAACAAATACAGCAATGCTACATTGTTGAATGTTTCAATTATTTGAAATACTTCATGAATCTTACGTAAGGGATAAGGCCGCCGAGGTGTCATGTTATGGACGAGGGCGAGGGGCAAAGAACTCCCCGACGCGCAACTGGACACACCTCGAAGGCCGTTATTCCGCTTATCACCTGGTTGCCACTGTAAAGCCATGCCTTTATAGCACGCAAAGGTAACACGCGGTTCCGTCCACGGTTCTTAAAAAGAAGCCCACTGGATCAGCTTGTTGTAGACTACAACTTTTGTTGGCCCTATAACAGCGATAGCATGGACAGTTAGCTTGTTTACAGTTGATTCCATTGTTGCGAAGCCTGCCTCCAGGCTCAACTGTTGTTCTACTATGGTTGTTATAGTTACCATTCAAAATTAGCACGTCGTGCCTAACAACGCCCCTTAGCTGTTGTAGAATCAGTGTAACCTACGGACTCGAGTGGCTTATTGCTTTTCTAAAACTGTTACTATAAATACCTGGCAAAGTTTCAGAGTTTCATAAAGTAAAGGCACAACAACTAGAAATATAACGAGTTATTCCTAGATAGTCATTCTTCCGCCAAGAAATATATTTCTCCTATCTGAATGGTTGCAAGCAACGTCTGGATGCAGCTACTTTAACTTTTGTATCAAGTTATGATGGCGCAGTAATATAGAACGAAATGCGGTCAAGGTGTATGTTTATGCTGGATTTTACAATGGCATCGAACGCGATTCAGCCAATCACAATCAAGGACCGGAACTATCAAGCATTGCATTATCAAGCAACTTTTTTTTACCAGATCTACTTCATAGGTGTCCCGTTATTCAGAATTAAAAGCCACCCTGCCAGCCAATCAGAAAAGAGTATTTCTTCTCTCTGGGTGATAATATAATTTATTATACGGCTCTTCACAATGCAAGTAGAACGTTCCATTGACTTGAATGGGATTTCCTAAAGTTCTAGCGGTCATTATTTTCGACTAAAGGACCTCTGAAAAAAAAAAAAAAACACTGTCAATGGCAACGGAGTTTGCGCTTCTAATTCAGGTCTTTCATATCACTCCACAACTACTGGAACTTCATTCAAAAGTGAAAAGCAGACGGTTAATCAGCTGTGTTCTAAAGAATGCTCTAAAGCCTACATAGCCTTCAAAAGATGTTTAGAAGGCTATGTAGGCTAGAGTCATATCGTGGGGAGTTTATTGTTTCATTTTGACAAGTAGTCGTGTAATAAGCGGGATAACGTATAGAACGCCGGTCATTATTGGGGGAATAAATCCGTTCAGGGCGGAACAAGACCCGGTTCGCCCTGTCGGGACTTACAGTATTTTCCCAATAATGACCGGCGTTCTATACATTATCCCTTACATATTTTAGTCTACATTCAAATGATTCCAGTAAATACTGTCATGAATTTAACATGAAAGAAAAGATGTTTATAAAACACTGAGTTTTAAAATAATGTAATGTTTTTACACAATTTCAGGTCATAACAACATCATGGATTACCTGCTTCCTCTGAGTCTTTCGATTTTTCCAATTTTTTCCGATTTTTTTGTGCACAGTAAGGCACAATAATATGTCAACACATAGTAAAATGTGTACATTTTTTATTACAACAACTACTACTACTTTTACAACTACTACTACAATTACTTATAATGACTTGAACAGGGCCTTAAATATTACCTTTATAGAGACTATACATACCTTTTCTGTACAGGACAACTGCCACAATGACAGCAATCAGACATAGTACCAAAAAAAGAACAATTAAGCCTTCTTTCCAAGGGCCTGTATAAAAAATAAACATACACACATTTTACTGTTAAAATTCAAAAACACATCTGGCAACAAGGTCTATGTCAAGAATCTTGCCCTCATGGCTTTATGATGCCTGTGTTTTATTTCATTGTGTTCAATCTCTTTATAAGTAACAGCTGCATAACAGTATTGGCAGATCTAGTCCACCAAGACCAAACATATTAATGAGTCTGAGATCTATAATATCCTCCCATCTCTGAACAGGACTCTCACCTTCACTCTTCTGTTCCATCTCTTCCAGTTTCCTCTGCAGATCATTCACTTGAGGTTGACAAACAAAACATGGTATACTGAATAATATTCACATATATGATATATATGATCATATTTTGCTGTTCACACACTCATATTGACTGTGAAAAGTCAGATGAGCAGTTCTTCCTCAATCAGCCAACCTAAATCCCTACCCGGCCTTGCTCCTTCACATTTGTCTTCTTAATATGTATTCCAGGTTTAACCTTGAAACCTTGAAAGTCTAGCTTCAACTCTATTAAAGTTGACTTTTTTACATGCCCTTGTCATCTGTTTTCCTTTCTAGGATCTCATCCTTTATCTACTAGCAGTTTTAGAAAATCCGACATCTTGATGCCGTGAGTACAGTCAATCACTCTACTCTTGATGCAACAAATGTTATATGCAAAGATGTCACATCTATACCTGTCCCTGGTAAGAACCTGCTCTCTTTTCTCTCGTCTTTAGAGAGACCTACAGAGCAGGCAATCCACTCAGAGACATCAGAGGAAGAGTGAACCAGCCAGGAAGTCACACTCACAAGTCCATGGGCATCTGAGAAAAACATAGCAGACAGAGAACATTGGTAATGACTTAAGCTGTTATCCAAACTTGTGGTACACTGTGTTTGTTGCATACTTGGCTGAAAATAAATGCTGCCTGTGTAGATGCAAATACAGCTTTTGTTAATCTAAATTAACAGTTTGTCTAATTTATTAACTAACTCACCCCATAATGCACATCCATACATATTAGGTGTATGTATAGTGTATTTCAATACATTACTGTACTTACCTGTTGCACTCTGATAGCTCTCAATAGGGATTTCTGCGCCTCGGTTTCTCCAGGTGAGGGTGGGCTGTGGTGACCAACCCTCTGATTCACAGGTAAAGTTCACCTGTCCACTGCCACCATCAGAGACTGAGAGGATTGGTGGAGTGCCCATCGCTAAAGGGAGAAGCGGAGGGTGATGGGGAGAATTTATTTATCTTTGATAAATGTATTTATCTTTGAACTCAGATCTGTGAGTGTATGAAATAGTGTTAATTTTGTCACCTATTTTTAATTTAGTCTTAGTCTTAGTCTTGTGACGAAATGTCCTTTTTAGTCTTTGTCATATTTAGTCATTCAAATATCATTTTTGTTAGTCAAGTTTTAGTTGACTAAAAGTCTCGTCATTTTAGTCTATTTTTAGTCAAAAGAAAACTAAAGGTATCTTAGTCTTAGTCAGTTTTAGTCAACACATTTTAGTCTTTTTTTTATAACAAATTATTTTTGATTACCATTTGAGTCAAATAGTGTTTCACACATCTCAATTTTCCAACAATATTGTGTGTCCACAGGGCTACTCGTCTGTTATAATTACTCATTCTGATTTTTTGTCAGTCAGTATGTTTACATGCACAGGTAAGTCGAGCTACAGTTATAGCTCGGCTGGGATTTGACCATAGACAGTAAAAGATTTGACTGGACCACTGTCATATTCGTAGACCAGTGTTTCTCAAAGTGTGGTCCGGGGATCACTGGTGGTCCGCAAGGTATCCCAAGGAGTCCGCGAGCAGACGTGGTAAAATATAATATAGATGAGTTGTTTGCAATATTGAACCAACTTGTATGTAAAATCAGTTCTGCAACTAAGATATGCCAGTTTAAATCATACAGTTTGAATTCACACAATAAGCAAAGTGCAAAGACAATAAGCAAGGTGGTTTATTAGGCCTATTGTGTAGACTAATTATAGGCTACTGTTGAAGTTGAAGTGAACTGTATTTTTTTTTTTTTTAGATAGGGTTAGTTAAGTGGTCCTGAAACTGAAAAGGTTTGAGAAACACTGTCATAGGCCAAAGTATTAATGTTTTACTCCGCCTCGCTAGATGGCGATATGCGCCCAAACACAACACATTCCCCAAACAGACTCTCCATTTTAGCCATAGCTAACTTGCTAGCGAACTTTCCATATTAGCTTACTTGCTAGCAAACTTTGCATCATCGTATATAGTCAATCATAAATAGTTGACATTACATGATGAACATTTTCGTATGGACATTCTGGGGGATGTTAATTTGTATGAGAGAAGCTTCAACTTCTGGGTATGTAGCATTGTGGCATAAAGCTTAGGTAGTTAGCTTGCTAACTCTGGCAGAAATCTCCAGTGTTCTTGTTCCATGTAGTTTCGTGTTGCAGCCACAGGGTTGCAGCAACAGCACGTAGACTAGCCTACAGGAAAGCTGTTGCGTATGAACTCATTCGGAATATTTTGAAAACGTAACAGCTAGATATTCTGTCTTCTCATTTTGTAGATGAAAATGAAGAGAGATTTTATCTTAGTTTTTATTTCATGCAAAACATTTTAGTCTCGTCTTTTTTCGTCAAAAATAATGCATCTTAAGATAGTCAGTCAGTGTTTCAGGACATTTCTGCTGTCTCGTCATCGTCTCGTCTTAGTCATGAAAAAAAATGTTGTTGACGAACATATTTCCTCTCGTCTCGTCTGACGAAATTAACACTAGTATGAAAGTTTCTAATCAGCAATAATGTATTGATAAATCACTGTATTATTAATGCAATGATACAACTAACAATAAAGTTTAATGAAGTGGGTGAATTTTTGCAACTTCTCACCTTTCACAACTAGGTGAATTCGGGCCTGCTTGTACGCTGTCTTAGCAGAAACATAGCAGACATAAACTCCACTGTCTGCCAGTTGGACATTGTCCATTTCCAGAGATAACATTCCCTTCTCCGGCTCCCCTATCAGGCGCACCCTGTCCTTGTACTGAGAGTCAGCAGGCTGCTGCTGGATCTGCTGCTTCTGGTAAAGCAGAACGGGAGTTTTGAACTCATCAGGTCGGTGCCAGCGCACCTCCAGTGATTCAGTAAACGCAGGAGAGAGTGAACAAGGTAGGATTATCGATGATCCCATCCAGACGGAGACTGGACCATCAGAAACAGACACGGTGAATGTGTCAGGAACTGTAGAGGGAGAGAGTCAAAAAAGAGGACATTGGATTCCACAAAATATTATATTGCCATGAAGATGTATGTGGCTAGACTGGGTAAACCCAGCCCGATCTGACAGTGATTTTATTTCGCCCTGCAGCTCAGGCTGGAAAGCTGTACATCTTTCTCTCCTGCTTCCGTTACAATTTTGCGGGGATCAATCACAAACTGGCTTATCCACCTGGCACATCCGGATCGTTGATTTGATTGGTTGAAGGACTATCAAATTGCGTACAGAGTCATTTGAACTGCCCGTTGATCACGCCTCTTGTGCAGTAGAAAATACGTACAGACTCCCCAGACTAATATTCAATCTTAAAAGATTGAGCTTGGTCTGGTGATAGCCAGACTAGTATGTGGCTTAACATAAAGATGTTTTTCCTAGTCTAAAAATGTGACCGCACTTCATATTGTGTATATGTGTAATAGTGTGACTACAACTCTTTGAATATTGCTAATACTGCAACATATTGTAGGTAACAGGCAATGTGTAAATAAAGTGAAGAGATCCTTTGAGCACCAGATCAAATCCACTGTCATTGGTAGCCAGCATGACTGCAAGTAGCCTACACAATACAAGCAAGCAACAATACAAGCAACACAATGTTGCCTTGTGTGTTCTTTTTTACCTCAGAGACTGAATGAAGACTGGTTAAAGCAACATGAAATCAGAAAAGACACTTACCTGATGCACCACTACACACAGGTAAAATGAACAGCATCCACAGCAATCCTGACAAAGACAGTAAAACCAGACATTAATAATATTCAGACAGTGTTCCACAACAGATAAATTGAAGATCTCCTCTGATCTGCGAAAGATCTTACAATTGAGTCCTCTCTGAAGACATCATGGCCTGGTACGGAAACAGCAATGCCCAAGACAGAATGGCCTTACACAGAATGACCTGGGCCCAGTTTCCCGAAAGCATCGTAAGCCTTAGCAGGTCGTAAAGTCCCTCTTATGAACGTCTTAAGATTTGCGGATTGTTTCCCGAAACCATCATTGCATTGCAACCACTATTTCTTGACAGCGCTGGAACGTTCCTTCATGGTTAAATCTTTGGTTCTGGGAATGTCCGCAGAACATTCTTTGAACCATGAAACTATGGTTCCAGGAATGTCCGTGGAACATTCTTTGGACCATGTTTAAAACTCAGAAAAAAACTGCAGAGAAAACTGCAGAGATTTGATATATCAGCGTACGGCGGTAGAGAGACTATACGCATATTGAATGTCATTATTTATGCTACTATTTGTGGCTACGTATATATCTATGGTTTCAACCATATTGTTTAAAATCAAAACAATAATAACCTTTCAATGCATGCTGGGAAGCAAATAGGCTAGGCCTAAAGATAAATTCCGACATGTTGCAACCTCAACATGAAAGACCCTTCTAAATCAGCACAACTTCAGTGCTTTATTGAATCCGTGGTCGAACCAGACGGAGAGCTAAAAGTATAATGCTAGGTTGAACCAGATCGTATACTGGGTTGAACCTTTGGGTCGAAGTTTATTGTTACCAGGCAACCCCCATGATGAGTCACTATCTCTCCCACACACACACACAGGCAAAATCAGCTCCGTATGACACAATCTACTCCACTGATTACAAAAATTCGACCTTAATTAATCCTTCAGGTAATGTTCCGTAATAAAGGTAATTTTATGGTTTGACAAAAATAAGCAGCCGTGGCCTACCGTGTGCCTGTGTGCTTCACCTCACTGTGTGTTCACTGTGTGCTGAGTGTGTTTCACTAATTCACGGATTGGGATAAATGCAGAGACCAAATTCCTCTCACGGGATCAAAAGAATATACCGTATTGTGAAGAGGAAGATGCGATAAGTCAGACCCAACAATGCAGAAGAGCTGAAGGCCACTATCAGAGCAACCTGGGCTCTAACACCTGAGTAGTGCCACAGACTGATCGACTCCGTGCCACGCCGCATTGCTGCAGTAATTCAGGCAAAAGGAGCCCCAACTAAGTATTGAGTGCTGTAGGCCTACATGCTCATAGGCTACTTTTTTAAATGTTCATACTTTTCAGTTGGCCAACATTTCTAAAAAAAACTTTTTTTATATTGGTCTTAAGTGATATTCTAATTTTCTGAGATACTGAATTTGGGATTTTCATTAGTTGTCAGTTATAATCATCAATTAAACATTTGAAATATATCAATCTGTGTGTAATAAACGAATATACAAGTTTCACTTTTTAAATGGAATTACTGAAATAAATCAACTTTTTGATGATATTCTAATTAGGCCTATATGACCAGCACCTGTAGGGCAGTAGTGACCATAAGCCTGCCAAGCTCGACATTTTTGGCGTAAGATGGTCATGGTGGTTCGCTAGAATGGTCAACATGAGCTGGCATGGCCAGTTAAACCAGCGATGTACTGTAGGTTAAGACCAGCGACACCAGCTTTAGAAAATGATCAGATTGAGGTGGTACTACAAGCAAAACCATCTGAATTACCATCATTTTGCCCATTTGATCTCAGGGCAATTCCATGGAAAATTGCATTTTTTCTAACATCCATAACGCCAATAAAATGTGATGGTATGGTATGATGTGAATGATTACATGACATTTGAGCATTTGAGAATAAAATGCACAAAAAATGAATGTTTCATTCACATCATACAAATACCAAGGCATTTCACTGGCGTTATGGATGTGACAAAAAGTCAATTTTCGGTGGAATTGCCACTCACTTTTAGTTTTACAATTCCATGCCACACCCATGATCCAACGTTTCGGCTAGTTTTAGGCTAGTTGTATGGTTTTATCAGAGAATCCGTAGACGGGCTCTGGTTTTATGACTGACTGTATGATAGGCGCTGTCATGAACAATTTGTTCCGGCTTGCGAATAAGTTCCGGATGATGTAATAATCACGTTCCGATCTCACATTAAAATGTTTCTCATAGAATGTTGGCGTCGTTGCTATGACTGTTGCTGTCGCTGGACGATCCATTTACCCCTTTGTGACGTCTATGCTTTGTGACCACCGAATCCTACTGCGGTAAACGTGCGAAGGAGTCCTTCCATAGACATAATATACATAGACGCCGCATCGACCGCTGCTCCCTACTAGCGCTGACGAGATTTGGAGCCGCCATCTTGGACCGGTCATCCACTCCACTCAGTGTAATCTGTTTGGCCGGTGCAATGAGCTGTCAGCACACTTAATTAATCATATCTCACTGAATACCGAACAGATTTTCACGCGGTTTTTTTTGCTGCAAAGGTCATACATGTAGCTATGATACAGGCCACATTGTTCGAAAATACAAAATACAACCAATAGTACGGTAATGTTAAATCTTACTTGTGAAAAGTAAATCCCCCGAGTATGGTCCGCCGATTTGAGCAGGAACATGCTGCACAGTGCTGTCATCTTGTGTTTTCTGCTGCAACGCAATGAGGAGTATGACCGGTCCAAGATGGCGGCCTCATTTCTTGTTTCCAGCAGCCAATGCGGCGTCTATGTATATTATGTCTATGAGTCCTTCAGCAACAAGGGGTTGATGGCTTGCTTGACGGCACGCTTTGCGTTACAGGAATAGGCCTACCAACCTACGTTCAGTGTAATACTTCTGCCGTTCAGGCACCGATTTTATATTTGAACATTTTCTCATAGACATTACATATAGGCTTTACAGTGGTTTGGTTGGTAGGTTTTAAACGTATTTTTTTGTTTTACTACGGAAGATCGACTCACTCAACTTGCTAACGTAACGTTACATTTGGATCTAGATGCGGAGCAGCAGAACTACCACACCAGAAGCTCGTGGATCAGCTCAGGTAATGAAGTCATTTTATTTGTTGCAATTGCAAATTATTCTGGTTATTACGGCGTTATTAGGCCTATCAGCAATTCCACAATGTGTGCATGACCGTAACATTTGCAATGCTTGTTATTTGGTGACTTTTGTTGTTTGCTAGTCGTGTTGACATTAGCAGATAGCTTAATGTTTTTAGGACAATCTAAACTGTTTGAATTAGAAATATAGTTTCTTAGTTCGTGTTAGACTATTTGACAAACAAGAAAGGGCAAATATGTCTTGGTTTTGAATGAAATAGCCTAGTTAAAATTCCCTCAGGATGAATAAAGTATTTGTCTATCAATCCATCCATCCAGACTGCCCATAATCAATGCTGGCTGGCAAGCTGGTAGCCTATGCCTTACGTTTAATCTTAGGTTTTTTATTACACACTTGCTACAAGTGAGC
Source organism: Alosa sapidissima (assembly GCF_018492685.1). NCBI lineage: Eukaryota > Metazoa > Chordata > Actinopteri > Clupeiformes > Clupeidae > Alosa > Alosa sapidissima. The sequence continues at coordinate 26,207,296 of NC_055957.1, read as the reverse complement.
TCATGCCTTCAGTCCTCCAGTGAGCATGGTGTAAATAAAGATTATGTGGATGTGGAATATATTATAAGAATATTATATGTGGTATAATTAAGCCCTATGATTTATTAACATGTTTTTATCTTCAATTACACTACCCTATACCATCCATAGTATTCTATTTATACGTAAAAATATGCATAGTGCAATTACACTTAAGCTTATACATCTATATTCTACAGCTCTTTACTGTTCTTAATGTGCATACACTTACTTATAATGTTGACTGTTACTATACTGCACATATCTGTCTATATATCTGTCTACGGTTCATACTGAATATCCAAATTTATTCTGTTTTTATAATATTACTGTTAATATACTGCATACTGTATATCTATATTGTATTATTTTTGTTAGCCTTATAATGTTACTGCGACTACACTGCACATATCTGTACATGATATTCATACACTGTTCACACTGCATATCCATATCTATCCTGCTCTTATAAGGCTACTGCTAATACATTGCACATATTTATATTTAATTTATATTACTGTAAACCATACCACTTTCTTAACTGTATACTACTGTCTACACTGCACTATATGTCTTCTACTGCTTATACTGCACCACCTGTCTATACTGTGTGTCACATTGCACTTTTCTGCTTTTTTGCACTTCTGGTTAGACGCAAACTGCATTTCGTTGTCCCTGTATTTGTACTCTACACAATGACAATAAAGTTGAATCTAATCTAATCTTCATTATTTTAGAAGGAGAGAGAGAAGAATGAGTAATCACAGCCTTGACCATGAAGCAAGGACCATGAAGGGATGGCCATCGAAAAGAAATACCTGTATAGTAAACGTCATCACGTAGCACAGTGGTCATGGGAAATGTAGGAAGTACTGCCAGGGGGATATATGACCAAGAACAGAGCCTAATGCATCATGCATGTAATGCCTCATGCATCACAGGCCAAACTGGCTAGTAAGTTTTTATTAACACCCGCCAAAATAAATTTGAACCCCGCATTTGGTGGGTGTTAATTTAGAACCCTGCTTATATCACTGACAACAGTAGTCCAGCCAAGATATTGTCATTTAAAAAGTGAAGTTGCAGCCCTCAACTGATGTTGATGTTGTCATGTTGTGTTTTGGCCTGATGCGCCATCCTCCACCTATCTACTAATCACGAAGTCAGTAGTGTTTCGGCATCCTGGTTGCCAGTTCTGCCAGTCAGGGGGGAGGGGGACGGGATACACCGCTCTACAGTAATTTAAAGTGATTGCAGTACCAGTTTTGGCCACAATCTTACATACGGTTCCTTTAACTTCCCATGGAAAGTTTCCAGAAATTTACCGGACATTTTCCGCCCCTTTGCAACCCTAGTCGTAAAGTTAGCTAGTTCAAACTACACCTCTCGACCTGTGGTAGAAGTATAGTAGAAAAATTTCAGGGGATTTTCATGTGAAAGACTGTACTAACTCCAGATTTGTGTACAAATTGATAATTATAAACGGATTTAAGTTTCTGGTTGATATTATACACTTCTAACCACCATACATCCATATTTTAAAATGGCTTAGGCATAAAATATATTATTTGAAAGCCAATTTGCAGCCACGTGCACACAAGTAAAAGTCACACATCTGCAGATAATAATACAAGGTGCACGCTTTTGATCAGTCAGTTGAGAATATGTAGCCTTTGATTTTAACCTTGTCATGGAGTGGGGGGATAATATGATCTGCATAATAGATAGACTTATAGGTAAACAATGGTGAGAATATTGTAGTCAAAATAACTATTTCAATCCAGATTCGAACTCTTGGACAGCTGACTGTCATGTGCTGCACATCGCAGGCTATCATCAGCCTTATTGCACTGCACCACAGAGATGATGGTGTAAACAAGTGAATAGAGGGTAAATAACAATAGAGTATACAACAGTTTCACCAGCACATTTAAATGACTAATGTTTAAAAGTGAATTCAAAGCAGTCGTTAATTTACAAGGTCGGCCTATATGAACCAATGAATTAACTTGATGACCCTGAATTACAAAAAAAAAAAGAGAGAGAGATGATTTCATACATCATTACTGTAAGTCTGTTATTTGCAGGTGTCAGTCCGCGTGTTAGGCTACTATATGTAATGACCACCTTAGTCCAGACTACTGAACTTTGGATACTATCATGGTCAAGACTTACAAAGTACTATGTAAGTATGATAGTTTTGGGAAACAGTTTTAACTTAGATGTTGGTTAGTTGACTGGTGCTGCCTGAGAAGAGGACTGGACTGAAACACCTGCACAACCAAGCCAGCTTGGAGGAGAGGATATGCATTGAACCTGCTCACCAATGCCAGCAAAAAGAGGAACCTCCTGGCCCAGACATCAATTGTGGTTTTATTTTGTGAAATAAAAAGACCATACATTTGAGTAATTATTGCCTAATTATTATTATGTTTATTAAAATGTGTATTTTATAAATATGTTGTAATTGCATTGGCAGTAAGTTGCTAATGGCAATTATTCATTCCCTTTGACACATGAGAAACATTAGAGTGGACAGTGTTGCAGTGGCTCTCATTTTTTTCTACAAATGCTGACTTGCACTACATACTTGGTTTCCCTCTTACTTTGTAACTTTTTCCACCAAATGTATGTAATAAATTACTTTTTGTTCAAATTCACTTTTGGTGTGGTCTCCCCATTGCTCCACCATAAGCCATGTGCACCATGACAAATGTCTTATGATTTAAGTTACACACATGCTGTCTGGGGATTAGTAAACTATATGCATGTGGGCCTACTAATGAATTTAAAAACAGTACGTGTATTTACTATTGTTGATGTTGAGACACTTGCATACTGTACTACTACACCTGTGTTGGCCCTGAATGAAATAGTCTACCCAGGTTAACATTTCTTGCACTTTATCACAATACTAAAGCGTCTGATACCTTAGTGATTGAGTTTATGTACGACACTATATGAACACAGATTTCTTCCTAAGATAGTTTTGCTGTAGTCCAACTCCAGTGTGAAATAACTAGACTAGCACCTTGCAAAATCAATGCTTCCCCAACTTTTTTGCTGACGCAAATGTAACCAGCTGAACACCACATTTGCCATTACTTGTATACTGCAAAGATGACGTTTAGTCTCTGTGTTTTGAGATAAAATGCAGAAGGCCGAACTTCGTTATGAGGTAGGACAACATTGTTACTGTCTTCCTTCCCATAAGCGACATAAAGGCACTTTGTGATTATCTGAAGCCAACTGGAATGTAGCTTACGTTATAACGGGTATTGAGAGTTTGACTAATAATGTGGACGAGGAAGATGAACAGTGCCTATAGTAGCCTACGAACAGGTTGGCATATTTAGCGAACCGATTTGTAGCCTAAAGATACATTTATAACGAAACTCAATATCCAACATGACAGTAGCCAAGGCTATTTCAGTGTTTTCAAGCAGGCCTAGCTTCAGATAGTTAGCTTCAGACAACCCCAAGTAGGCCTAGGCTAGCTTATATTGGTCACAGACGCGGTAAAATAGGCTACAAGTTTGACGTGCTGCGTGGCGCTCAATAAAACCTTAAAACGAAAGAGTCAGGGCTAATTGTATTTCACCAGATACATATTCCATCTTCTCCCCTATACAGTGTAAAATATAGGCTATCTATTTCGCACTGACGACTTAAATTCTCCCTTTTTCATACGTGTTTAGACAGTGTTTCACGAAGATTCTAAGAGACATTCACCTAGAAATTAACAGCTGATCGGAACGTGATTATTACGTCATCCGGAACTTTTTCGCAAGCCGGAACTTATTGTTCATGACAGCGCCTGACACGAAGGTATCATATGCTGCATGGGAAAAAAACGCCTCGAATTAAAGTTCACTTCAATAATGGAATAGAGACTGAAAAAACCTACTATGCAGGCTATCTAGAATACAACGTAGGCTAGTCTTAACTTTGCCGATATTAACTGGCTACTGCTAGATTCCGATAAAGGAATGCCATTTGATGTGATTTAGCCTAGGCCTACTGTTCTTTTTGTTTAGAACTTACCTGTCCGATGGGACGTAGACGCCATAGCGAGGATTCAGCTAACAAAGATAACTGTTGTTTATCAGGGACCAACGCAAGTCATTGCCATGAATAGCCTACAGCTGGTTAGTGTAGTTTTACTTTCGTTTTCAAAAGACCATGATCTAAGGGTTTATTTTAGGCTATTTGCACGGCATGGCCTGTGAGCTAGCCTAAAACATCTCTAATAATGACTGATGGTTGACACTATAAGAACTTCATGAATTTTAGACTGTAGACAGATAGGCTACTTTACTACTTTACTTTGGCCAAATTGTGTAGCTCAGTGTGCCCGTCAGTTATTTTTCATAAACTTTTAGACAAAGGTGGAGCCTGAGGCTACAATCTGTGTCCGTGGAGTGCATGCCTTTATTTTACAGTTCATGGTGCATGCATCCATTCATGGACCAATACAAGGGAAGAGCACTGGTTTGGGCCAGCAGAGTGCAGTGTTGAGTCGAGGTGAACAGAATAGAGAACTATATGTACCGCATAGAGGTACAAAATATGACCGCCCAGTCCTGCACATAACATTCTCTGCAATAGTTTAGTCGGTTCTACGGTTCTCGAGATATTCACAGAAAACAGTTTTCCGGCCTACCATCCTTTTGGGGGGCTTGGTGCAGTGGGGATGCCCAGTCCTGCACATTATCTCCTCAAAAACTAGATGTACCGCATAGAGGTACAAAATATGACCGCCGCTCAGTACATCCCAGATAGCAAAATTTGACCGGCCCACCTCTGGCCCACTACCTTGCCTCAGGGTTTTGTGAGTGTTGGCCCAGTTCTGGCTGGGCCTCCGGCCCAACAATGGCCCAATTACTGATAACTGACACAAAGAATTTCCTCTGGCCCAGATGTGGCCCACACACTGCAAAATGACTCTCATTGTTTCTGTTGGCCCAGGTCTGGCCCACACACTGTAAAATGACTCTTATTGGAACTGTTGGCCCAGGTGTGGCCCACACATTGTGAAATGACTCTTATTGTTTCTGTTGGCCCAGGTGTGGCCCACACACTGTGAAATGACTGTCATGCATTCTGTTGGCCCAGGTCTGGCCCACAAACTATATAACTGAGTGTTGGCTGAGTGTCGGCTGGGCCTCTGGGCCTGTACTGGCCCACACACTATAAAACTGATCTGACTGAGTGTTGGCTGAGTGTCGGCTGGGCCTCTGGGCCTGTACTGGCCCACGCACTATAAAACTGATCTGACTGAGTGTTGGCTGAATGTCGGCTGGGTCCCCGGGCCACATGTGGCCCATTAACTACCAAAAGTACTTGAAAATAAACACAAATCCAGAACTAGTAATTAAAAGCACAAGCTACTTTTATTAACAAGTTTGACAAACACAACCTTGCAAATAAAACAAACATTTAAAAATTATACAAGCTTTTACATATATACACTTTAGAAATTAAACAAGTTAAAATATACAATCTACTTTTATCTACAACAATCGACTTCTTTCATATACAAAAACACAAACAATTAAACATTTTAAAACTGTATAATGATTCAAAGAAATAAATGATTCTAAATTAACATTAAACATTTACAGAAATATTCTATCTCTCTCCCTCACTCACTCACTCTAAAAGAGTAATTCCATTGTCAGTAGTTGTGGGTTGTGAGTTAAGTGTTAAGTGCTTTAAATTCTGTATTTTTGTACCATGTACCATGACCTACCCAGCTACATACATGCAACATACTCACTCTCACAGTATTTTTCAATAGCAGCAACATTTGCCACCTGCCTTCTCTTTCTGTTGCCGCTTCATTGTTGCCGCCACCAGTTTCAGCAGCACTACCAGCCGGGGGTGTCTCCAAACTGCATTTAGGTATAAAAGAATATTATAAGATCATTATGAGGTCTAAAGCAAGATTTCAACATGTCATCTGTCAGAAGTTCTGTTTGTCCACTCAAATATACTTACAGATAGCCACCTCAGCTCTCTGTGGGGGTTGATCAAAGAGTTCTTTCCATCCATCCTTCAATTTGAGATGCATGGACAGCATGTCATTTCAAAAGAAAAGAAAAAAAATCATTAAACTATGTATCCTTTACTGTCTGACAAAATATTACTAAAGCCCAGTCTTGCCATTCTGCAGCTGTCTTGGTAACACCTCCCTGGTAGTTATTTTGGGCAACATTGACATTGTGTGATTGTTAAATGCTGATATATTACCAATGACAATCACCAAGAGCAAGACATATTTGTCAACACATACAGACCTGAAGCACAAAGGCTTGTGGACTTCCTTCACAAGAGCCTTGTGGGTGCTCCAGTTGGTTGGCCATGTTTTCAACAGCGCATGTTTCCTGCCCACTCCTGTTCTTTGCTGACATAATGGATGAGGCAAACCAAAAGCATCTAAAAATGACACATCACAAAACACAGGCCTAGATGAAAGCTGATTCCTATGATTTGGCTCATCTAAACAAAAACGTATTACTTATTCTATTAAATCAATGTACAACTTACCAAGAGCTCTTCAGGTCTCCTGTTTTTCCAACACAAGAAATGGTTCACACATGTATACACGGGTAGCCTTCAGTGCAGGCAGGTCTCTGGTCAGTGTGGCCTGGATTCTGAGGTGTACATTTAAAAAAAGTCACAGTAACGTTAGGTTAATGGAAGTATATGTGCTTAAAATGATTACATGATCATAAAACAACCCCTCAGTACAAAATACAGAACGACCTTAAAATACAGATTTTGATGAGCTTTACATGACCAGGACAGGACCCACCCTGCTACCATCTCTCTCTCTCTCTCTCTCTCTCCCTCTCTCTCACACACACACTCTCTTAAGGCATACAGTCTCAGTCCTGCCTGCCTAGTGCCTGAAGTTGGATAGATAACGATGAAATGCCCAATTACCAATCGCTATATTCTAAGTCATGCAATACTGGTTAACTGTTAAGCTATTTCTAAAATGATTAGATCACACTTTTCTTTGAAAACCACATAATTATGCAAGTATAGCTAACGTTACAGCACTGAACGTTTTTGACCACCAACACTGACGTTAAAGGTAGCAGCTAATTAGGCCAACAAAGTAGGCTAAGAAATCATAACGTATGTTACCGCTAGCTTCGTCATCGTCAAGGGGGTTAGATTGAAACACCCATTCTTGTTATGCTACTTGTTAAACTTTGTCTGCAATAATAAGCCTATGTACATTCATAATGATTTACATGCAATAACAGGTAAAGTTGCATGTTACTTACCACAGGCAGTGTCCAAAACGAGACAGTTTCGCGCCGTCCTGCTGGTTTCAAACTGAACAGTTGCTCTGCTCGTGGCTCTTAGACATGTAATGGGCCGACAGTCACTTCACAGAATTGGGCCATGTACGTTTAGCGTCCGGCTGTCGCTAAATGTTTCATTTTTGCCGCCAACAGCCTCGATACTCAGTGTCAGTGTCAGATCAGTGTTCGTTCCTGAAGTATCGGGCCACACACTGTATGAAATCCGTCTGCCGAGATTGATTCGAAAACTGGCAGTAGCCCATCAAACCCCAATCGGGCCAAATAAGACACTCAGTAATCAGCCCAACTACTGCGTGTCAGTGTCGGCCCATTCAAGGGGACAGTGCCTCAGCCGACCTGAAACTCCGCCGACAGTGGCAGCACTCAGCCAGGATCGGGCCGACTGTGTTTACTGTGCTTCAACCGACTCGGACCTCAGCCGACACTGCCAGCACTCAGCCAGAATCGGGCCGACTATGCTTGCTATCTGGGATCCGTTCCGCGAAAATAAATCACACTTCAATTTGTTTCCATATTTTACTTCATCCCCCACTCTTGAAACTTTTGTGTATGCTTGTTTGGCATGCCTGACTGTGTGTGTGCGGCTGCACAGAAAGTAGCCTACTGGTGCTGAAAAGGTGACTAGATTGTAGAATAGCCAAAGAAGATGTAGCATTGTTATAAAACCTTTAAAATCTCTAAACAATCACAAGTAGGGCAGTTCATCACAGTTCATCCATTGCAACTAGATTGATGAAAGGTCACTTACACCTGTAGGCTACATTATATTTGTGAAAGGGAAAAGCAAAAGGTATCAGCATAATGTTATTTATTTATTTATTTATTTATAAACAAAAACATCTCTGTCAGTTCCATGCCGTTTTCAACAGCTATCAAAAACAAAGGTCATTTTTGGATGGATGGATTTTTTGTGAATGTTTCTTCTTCTACATAAGATTTTAGTCATCTTTAGTTCATGTAATACTTTATTGTCAATGCACAAATTAAGTAACAGTAGTCTGAAACGAAATGCTAACCAGTGGTGCAAATAACTGACATGTCCAAATGGGCCTTGATGAAATGCGTCGCTAGACTGTTCATACACATTTTAACGGGCCAAAGTTGAAGAGCTGTTGTCCGTTATTGTTCGTGCAAATATAGGCTGATTCATGTTCCCTTGCATTTTGTAACTGAGGTCCATGGCTAGTCTGGCTTTCACCAGACCAAGCTCATCTTTTAAGAAATCAAAAAATAAATAGCGGGTAGATCAGGCTGGGTTCACCCAGCCTAGTCCATAGGCACCCGATATTGTTTAATTTTCCGATTGAGATATCCACGCTCTGGCTATTCTAAATGCAAAAATGCATCAGGGAGTTATGACAAAACTGTAACTAACAAACTAGATCCTAATAGAAAGCTGTTATCCCTAAGCTACAGGTCGGCTCATAAGGTAGGCCTATTTACAACATAAATTGTCAATAGGCTATTGTAACAGAGTTGAAAATAACCTCACCTACATAAAGTGAATTCTTTCAAAATTATGATATTACATTGTTATTGTAATCTCTATTTTTATATACACTGGTTTTTATGTTTAAAATGTTTTCATATGTCGTACCCATTCACATGCGTTTAAAACATGAGACATTGCGACTGCAATTGTATTTTCATTTCTACTTTGCATTTCAATATTTTGAGCATTTGCGCTTCCCGTACTCCAGTCAGAACTAGTCTGCTGGAGGTAAGCTGTGCATAGAGAGTGCTCCGTGAATAATTTTGTGTTTTAATATAAAATAACATGTTTGTCTTCCACACTGGTTCAAATACGTATATACATAAGTTGTATTAATAGATAATTTCTGCAAGTAATGCTAGAGTGTTGTCTAAGATGGTATCTAATTGAGCCATTGTGGCCTACGTCTTTTTGGCGGCAGCCACGTTATGTTAGCTAGCTTTATGAAGAAAACACTTGCAATTTCTTGATTTCCTTTTTACGTTTATACTGTAGATTTGGGTATGCAGTCGTCATCGTCTAATCTCAGTGGATTCTTTGTTTTATTTGTGAATGCAGGTACGTTGTTTATACTGTTAATGAATCATTGCTTGTTGTGAATTCAATGGAAAAAAACTATACGATCACAACGTGTGAAACGTGTGCCAACTCTGTATGTTGTTTCTTCTGCATGATTTTATGTTTGTTTAAACTGAATTGAACAAGCTATGCATTATTTTATCTATGTTCAGGAATAGCATAGACAATGCTAGGAGTCAGAACTAGTCTGCTGGAGATTTGGGTATGCAGTCGTCATCGTCTAATCTCAGTGGATTCTTTGTTTTATTTGTGAATGCAGAGAAATAAAAACAGTGAGAAGAGTTCGTGTGGAGTCATACATTATCATCACAATTAACACCTGCACAAGAGAGGGTCGTTACACTGGTGCCGTGACCTCTTCCGGATCTTCTGGATCAGCTCCACAAGCAGATCGCCGAGGCTGCTGCGCTGTGCTGTGTTCCTGGAATGTGCATCGTGAATTTTCTGGTGATTTCGTATGGTCGCTAGGGGGTACTCTAACACTGCATTTTTATATTCATTGTAGTTTTCATCGCAGTGTAGCTGCGCTACTGCACACTATTTAGTCATTTGTCAGTGTAGCTGCGCTACTGCACACTATTTAGTAATTTGTTTTTCAATTAAGTGTTCCTCACATCACACTACAGTTTAGTGTTCAGTATTTCCCAGGTAGTGTGATAATATTTGCATTAGTGAATTCTTTTTTTTTTCATTAATATTTCTATTTCTAATTTTGTGTTACTCAAGTTAACATGGCTGAGGGGAATAGCAGTCAGATCAATGGGTTAAAAGGGTCCTCCATGAATAGGGGCAGGGGTCTTCATTTGTCTAGTGGGTATGGTAGTGAGGGTGCGGGTGGTCTTCAAAAACATAATGTGGGGAGCAGAGGGCATGGTTTGAGCCCGGGCTGGTCTCCTAGTGAGCTGTTTTTGAGGGAGAATGCACGGGCTTCTACTCCAGTGAGTGACAACATTGCCATACAACACCTGACTGACATGGTAGGCCAACTGGGAGAGCAAATAGGTAACTCCATTGTAGCTAGGCTTTTCTCTTCTGGACTTACTGATTGTACTAATGCACATGACACACCTTCGACTGACAAACCAGTGACTGTTCTTACTCAAGGCCCTACACAACAGAACACAACGCCAGTAGTAGTTCATGTCAAGACTGAACGTGAACCCGTGACTTTTAGGGGAAATAGTTCTGACAAATACTCCGTCCAGGAATGGATTGCCATGACAAAAGCTCACCTTAGGAAACAGTCTTACACAGCAGCTGAACAGGCAGATGAGGTACAGGGAAGGCTTTTAGGAAAGGCAAGGGACGTGGTCAAAGTAGCTCTGAGGAGTGATGACACACTTGATGTGAAGCAGAACCCAGATGTCATATATGACATTTTAACGCGATACTTCAGTCAGTCTTCATCATCACTTCCGTTGCAAGACTTTTACACCACACTGCCCAAGCCAAAAGAAAATCCAGTCGACTACTGGATCAGACTAAATAAAGCTGCAGACACAGCTGATGAGGGACTGCGCCGTCAGGGTAGGAGAATGGAGAACATAAGTGGAGAGGTGGCACAAATGTTTGCAAAGCACTGTCCTGATCCGCAGCTTTCCTCCATTTTTAAATGCAAGCCTGTCAGTGAGTGGACTTCTAGAGACATACAGCTCAGGATAGATGAATACCAACGAGAATGGGGTGCATCTGCAACATCTTACAGTGTCCCACAGCTGAAAAGTCACCCTGTAGCTGTGCTCGACAATGATTCTAACACCGGTGCACACTCTGATTCTTATGGGATGGAACCCCAGTCAAGTTGTCCACCATGTTCTCATGCCACGTCTTTGTTGCAGACTCCCAACTCAAGTTCAGACTCTGCTTGTGTCCAGCAACATGTTCAGCGCCCACAGCGTATCTCGCCACCACAGCATGTCCAGCGTTCACAGCGTTTCCCGCCGCCACAGAGTGCTCAGCAGCCAGATGATGGGGTTCTTGGCCGCATGATGAGTATGCTAGAGAGAGTCTTGGCCAGGGTGGAGCCGCATAGTCCTGAGCGTAGTAAGAAACGCCCCAGCTTTTTCAGTTCGCCGCCATGTAGAGTTTGTGGAGATGCTAATCACTCCACTCTGTCTCACTGCAGCTCTGATCATCTCTGTTTCAAGTGTTTAGCCCCTGGTCACTCAAAGCGGCAATGCCCAAACAACGCCCCGCCCCAACTTGGCCCAGCTTCGGGAAACTAGCTGACCTGTATTCAGAGGGAGGCAATACAGGTCATAAAGAATCCTCCCACTCGCCAGACACAGATGTTTCTGATTCAGCTTTTAATTTTGCCAATTTGTCTCAGTTTCAATCAACAAACATTGTGTATCAAAACACTCAGATTGTGGGTGGCAGTGACAGCTTATTTTATGTATCAGTGAAGGTGGGGGGCAAAGTGACACTTGGCGCTATGCTAGATAGTGGGTCAATGGCATGTACAGTCAGTGATACTGCTATGCGCAACCTGCTCTCTGCTGGTGCAGTGTGTGAAACAGAGAGATTTTCCACTGATGTGACTCTCATTGGTGTCGGAGGTCGACAAGTGCACCCAAAGTCAGCCTTCAACATTAACATGGAGGTTAGTGACTGCAAATTGATTGTACCGACAATCGTAGTTGAAGGGCAACATGATGACTTAATTATTGGGACCAATGTGATCAAACACATACTGTGTGAGTCAAAGAAATGTAGTACGTACTGGACAGCAGTTTCTGCTCCGCCATCTGCCGACATTGAAACTGAACATTTTCTCTCCATGCTAGCTGGCTTGCATCGGTGGGGTGATGGTGAAATGCCTGAGAAGATAGGCACAGTACGTTGCAACTCAGCCACTTGCCTTCAACCTGGCTGTGAATACCTCCTGTGGGGAAAGCTGCCAAAACTCACACACGTGTCTCCTGGTAGTACAGTAATGACAGAGCCTACGTCAGCGCGGTCCGCACCTAAAGGCCTCATGGTTGCCAGAATTGTCACACCTTTGTGGGCAGATGGATGGGTTCCCTTGAAAGTGATGAATGTTTCTGAAAAGCCTTTGTGTTTGAGGCGTAACGCTAAGCTTGCTGACCTGGTGCCCTGTGTAGCTTTGGAAGATTTAGATCTGATCAGTTGTCATCAGAGCACTTTCACTGTGCCTGCTACCTCTGTCTGTCCCGATGTGAGATGTGCTGGGGAGAAGTTAGAGTCCATTGGCCTGAGTGAACTGGACATCAGCCTGTGTGATGCGTCGTCTGACTGTAAAGACAAGTTGTCCGAACTTATTGTTCGCTACCAGGATGTTTTCTCACGCAACCACCTTGACTGCGGCAAAGCAGAAGAGTTTGTTCATAGAATCCACTTGATTGATCAAAAGCCATTCAGACTTCCTTTCAGACGTGTGCCACCGAGCCAGTACCAAAAACTACGTCAGGTCTTAAGTGAAATGGAAGAAAAAGAGATCATTCGAAAGTCAACAAGTGAGTATGCCTCACCATTGGTTCTTATCTGGAAGAAGAATGGTGATTTGCGTGTGTGTACTGACTTCAGGTGGTTGAACAAGAGGACTTTGAAAGACGCTCACCCTCTGCCACATCAGGCTGATTGCTTGGCAGCACTTGGTGGCAATTCGCTGTTCAGCACAATGGACTTGACTTCAGGTTTTTATAATATGCCTTTACATGAGGACGACAGGAAGTATTCAGCATTTACTACACCTATGGGGCTTTACGAGTACAACAGGCTACCACAGGGGCTCTGTAACAGTCCGGGGAGTTTTATGCGAATGATGACTTCCATTTTTGGTGATCAAAACTACCTAAGTCTGTTATGCTATTTGGATGATATTTTAATTTTTGCTCCTGATGAAAGTTCTGCCCTCGCACGTCTTGAGATGGTGTTCAACAGACTCCGTGCCCACAACTTGAAATTGGCACCTAAGAAATGCTACTTTTTGAGGAAGTCTGTCAAATTTCTTGGCCACATCGTTGATGAGCACGGAGTTTCAACTGACCCCAGCAAAGTTGAGAGCATAAGCAGTATGACTGTGACTGACTTGATGGAAGCTGACGGAGTGACGCCATCGGAGAAACGTGTGCGATCTTTTCTTGGCATGCTAAATTTCTATCAGCACTTCATCCCAGGATACTCAACCCTTGCGAAGCCCTTGTTCTCACTGCTAGTTGGTCAGAAACAGAAGAAAGGCCGAAAGTCTAAGTGTGCTGTAGTGAGCCGCAAACTAAAATCAACCGACTGGACTGCTGACCATGACCGGGCATTTGCTGAACTCAAACAGGCCCTCATCAATTCTGTTGTTTTGGCTCACCCAGACTTTAGTCAACCGTTTTTGCTGTCTACAGACGCCTCATTGGATGGCCTTGGAGCCGTTTTATCTCAAATACGAGGAGGTGACTCAGTGGCTCGACCAATTGCGTTTGCTAGCAAGTCCTTAACTCGGTCACAGAAGAACTATCCCGCCCATCGCTTAGAGTTTCTTGCACTAAAGTGGTCAGTATGTGACAAGTTTAGCCACTGGTTGAAAGGCCATGATTTTACTGTGTGGACAGACAATAATCCACTGACACATATTATGACTAAACCTAAACTTGACTGTTGTGAGCAGCGATGGGTGTCAAAATTAGCCAGCTACAATTTTGACATCAAATATGTGCCAGGCCCACGAAACATTGTTGCTGACGCTCTCAGTCGTGTCCCTTTTTGCAAAAGTGTCGGTCACAGACTGGTCAGTGAACCACTTCATGAACTCGCCAGAGAGGTCGCTGTTGTATCTGACACAGCTGTTCAACAGACCTTCAGAGAATCCACCAACCAGTCTGTAATGGCAGAGAAGCTAACACGTCTGGTTGCTACAAATGCCCAGTCCCTTCACATGTCAGCTCAGTCTTTATCCACACAGGAAGTCACTGCTGTTATCCAGTCACACACTGAATGGAACTCTGGGGCAAGGACTCGTGCGACAGCTCTTGTGGGTCACCTACCCCAGCTCATCCCTGACAGTTTGTCCAGCCTGCCTGTCTTCTCTGTTGAAGATCTAAGAGAGGCACAGTCTAGGGATAAGACCTTGTCCCGTATTCATTTTTATGTGGAGAGGTCTCGGAGACCATCCAGACGAGAAAGAGCACAGGAGACAAGTCAGGTCCTGAGGCTCCTGAAACACTGGGAAAAGTTCGTTCTGAGTGATGACATCTTATACAGAGTATCACGTGATCAGATTTCAAAGACAAGACGCAATCAGTTTGTAGTTCCTGACTGCCTGAAAGCTGATGTCTTGAAAGGAGTGCATGACAGCGCAGGTCATCAAGGCCAGTCTAGGACTCTAAACATTGCTAGACAGAGATTTTTTTGGCTGCATATGGACAGAGATGTGAGAGAATATGTTCGTCATTGCCAGCGTTGTATTGTGAGCAAAGTAGCTGAGCCTGATGGAAGAGCTCCTCTAGAAAGTATTGTCACCACCCGACCCTTGCAACTCGTATGCATCGACTTCTGGTCAGCTGAGGATTCACACAATAAGTCTGTAGATGTTTTAGTGATGACAGATCATTTCACTAGACTGGCCCAGGCCTTTGCCTGCAGAGATCAATCAGCCAAGCAGGTTGCGAGAGTCCTCTGGGAGAAGTATTTCTGTGTCTATGGGTTTCCTGAGAGAATACACAGTGACCAGGGCCCAAGCTTCGAGAGTGAATTGATCGCTGAGCTTCTGAAGTTGTCGGGTGTGCGAAAATCCCATACTACCCCTTACCACCCAATGGGGAATGGCAGCGTTGAACGTTTTAATCGAACGCTTGGCAACATGATCAGAGCTCTTCCTCCTGAAGCAAAGCTTGATTGGCCTAGGCGCTTAAAAACACTCACTTTCATGTATAATTGTACCTCTCATGAAACAACAGGATATGCACCGTTTTTCTTGATGTTTGGGAGGGTGCCGCATCTTCCAGTAGACATCCTGTTTGGTAATGTTTTGACTGACCCTGATGTCACCAGTTTTGACAGATATGTCTCAAAGCTGTCTGAGGACCTGAGAGAAGCCATGTTAATTGCTCAGGAACATGCGACTAAAGAACAAGGCAGACAGACGAGGCTCTACAATAGGAAAGTGAAAGGAGCAACAATTGAGATTGGAGACCGTGTACTTGTGGCCAATAAGAAAGAGAGAGGGAAGAGGAAGGTTGCAGACCGCTGGGAGCCGACTGTTTACACTGTGATGGATAAGAATGCAAAGACACACACGTACAAAATACAGAATACTGTCACAGGGAGTGAGCGGGTGGTTCATCGTAATCTGCTCATGCTGGTGAACTTCCTTCCCGTCCAAGGTGTGCCACATTCTTCTCCGTCTGACCTCTCAATGTCTTCTGTCCTGTCTTCTGTCCCTGATGTCCATTCCATGGCTTCAGGTCAAACTTCATCCAAGCAGACGGAAGACCAAGTGTCTGTCCAGTAAGAGTCTCAACATAGTGTGGAAGATGTCCAGAGTCTTATGAGTGATTCTGAGCCTGTAAATGATTTGAATGGCTGTCTGCCCAGCTCTAATATTGAGAGTCCAAGTTCTGATGTCTTGCCAGTGTTACCTGTTGCTAAAGAAAGAACCAGAGAGTGGGTCAGTCACTTGAATACACCAGGTCACCTACCTGACTCTCTTGAGAGAACTTTCAGTGAGCCACTTGCTGACCCGACTGACGTGTTGTCTGACGAAGCATCAGATTTGTGCTCTGGACCCTCTTACCCTACTCACACTGACGAGACTGTAGTTAAAGATGCCTTGACTGTTAGTGATCACAACACAGCTTGTTTAGTTACTTCTGACACTGCACCCACTGATGTACACACTGAGTTGTCTGAGCCTGTACCACAAACTACTACACGTTTGGGTCGTGTTATTAGACCAGTCAACAGACTCCTTTATACTATAGCTAGACAAGATATCACTAAACGATTGCAGCAGAATGTTCGGACTGTCTGCAGCTCTGTTGTTCAAGCTCTTAGGGCATAAGTCTTCTGCACCTTTGGTGCCTTGCCATGCTTTAGTAGGGTAACACTTATGCCTGGTGAATTATGTATTGATAGTTTTGGGCAAGTGTAGAATGTGTAAGGCATTCTTCATCCGGTGGTTGGTTGGAGAGTTTGACGTCTCTCTCTGTCCACTACATCCTTAAAGGATACCTTTTATATGGTCGGACTTTTAGTGTAGTCCCTTGACATTTGATGAGCTTTGGGTATAGTGTTGAAGCAGGTGTGTAATTTTGTCCAGAATTCAGTGGGGGGTGGGTGTAACAGAGTTGAAAATAACCTCACCTACATAAAGTGAATTCTTTCAAAATTATGATATTACATTGTTATTGTAATCTCTATTTTTATATACACTGGTTTTTATGTTTAAAATGTTTTCATATGTCGTACCCATTCACATGAGTTTAAAACATGAGACATTGCGACTGCAATTGTATTTTCATTTCTACTTTGCATTTCAATATTTTGAGCATTTGCGCTTCCCGTACTCCAGTCAGAACTAGTCTGCTGGAGGTAAGCTGTGCATAGAGAGTGCTCCGTGAATAATTTTGTGTTTTAATATAAAATAACATGTTTGTCTTCCACACTGGTTCAAATACGTATATACATAAGTTGTATTAATAGATAATTTCTGCAAGTAATGCTAGAGTGTTGTCTAAGATGGTATCTAATTGAGCATTGTGGCCTACGTCTTTTTGGCGGCAGCCACGTTATGTTAGCTAGCTTTATGAAGAAAACACTTGCAATTTCTTGATTTCCTTTTTACGTTTATACTGTAGATTTGGGTATGCAGTCGTCATCGTCTAATCTCAGTGGATTCTTTGTTTTATTTGTGAATGCAGGTACGTTGTTTATACTGTTAATGAATCATTGCTTGTTGTGAATTCAATGGAAAAAAAACTATACGATCACAACGTGTGAAACGTGTGCCAACTCTGTATGTTGTTTCTTCTGCATGATTTTATGTTTGTTTAAACTGAATTGAACAAGCTATGCATTATTTTATCTATGTTCAGGAATAGCATAGACAATGCTAGGAGTCAGAACTAGTCTGCTGGAGATTTGGGTATGCAGTCGTCATCGTCTAATCTCAGTGGATTCTTTGTTTTATTTGTGAATGCAGAGAAATAAAAACAGTGAGAAGAGTTCGTGTGGAGTCATACATTATCATCACAATTAACACCTGCACAAGAGAGGGTCGTTACACTATGCTGGCGACACAAATAAAATCTCCTTTGGAAACCAATGGCTTACGCCTTACAGTATCAAGCGGACTTAAACTGCCATATCGTGGCGAAAAGTTGTAATAAAATTCACACAGCTCCATGAGTCAAGGAAAGCGCGAGTGAAGTAGCCACTTCTAAATAGGACCCACTACACAGTAGCTTAAAGGCCGTGTTGCAGGGTTCATTTTCCAACGAATTTGCACAATTTGCTTGTTGATAATAAACATTTAAACTGTTATCCATTGCATTTGATGTTGTTGGGTATCACAAAACGGAATATAATACGAAAAAGCAGGTAATATTTCACAGCATTTGAAGTGATTCTCCTTTCCCCCACAATGCATTGCATTACGTCACCTTGGGGAGACTACAGACCAAAGCCCACCTTGAGACCCTTGAGAATAACGAGAGAGGAGTAAAGAGAGACGAGTAAGGTATTGTTCAGCAGTAGATAGCGCAGATTATAGATAAATATATAGGCTATAGATAGCCTAGATATGTATATAGACAGATAGATAGCTAGATAGATCATGTCATTATGCTGGTCACAGGGGAGCTCCTCGACCAGCGGCCAAAATGCACTCGCTTCCCTAGTTACTGCAGCTCTCCACCACAGTTTCCATCGGGACGGCACAGCCCACACAAGCACCTGCAAAACTGCGACTTGCCCATATTATCTCCCTCTTTGGTAAGCCGTACCCTGACGATGTCAATGGCAATCAATCACGAGCAGTAGTTATCGAAAATATTCATGCTGAAGACACGACCAGCCTAATTGGCGGCGGCTAGAAGCTAAGTAACTGGGGTGGCTCACAGGTGGGACTAAAAAGTTAGCCCAGCTAGCTATCATGATGCTTCATATTCTGATCTTCTGACTAAGTTTGCCCAGTAGCCTACTTATCTGAACTAACGACATGATCACTATCACTAGATATAAAGAACATGTTGACTTTCATTCGGTGCTGTTCACTGACAGTAACAAAAAAAGTGTCGTAATGTTATAAGCATAATACATTGAACTGAATAGGTGCATTATAGCCTCATAACGAGGCCTCTCAAATTCAGAAAATTGCATTAAACTAAAATCGGAAGACATTGTTATCTTTGTTAGACCATAGGGTCGTTGTCATATAAATGCTGTAACGAAATTCGAAGTGTAAATATACAAACTTTATGTTGAAAGTGTAACCGCGACCGTTTCCCATAGGAATGAATGTAAAACATATACCCTCCAAAACGAGACCTCCCGAAATTCTGAAAAAATACTAAATTGATATCAGGCACCGTTGTTACCATTGGTAGATCATAGGGTAGCTGTGATATAAATGCTGTGACGAAATTCGAAGTGTAAATATACAAACTTTATGTTGAAAGTGTAACCGCGATGTCCATTGAAATGCATTGAAATGAATGAAGCACAGATCAAGTAGTCCCCAAAGTGACGTCATCACCGAATTGCGTACAAAAAACCCGCTAATGCTAAAAACAACAAAAACTGGCATTTAACACCATTTGGAGACATTTTTAAAATGATATACATATATTGAGTGCTTTATGTACCCATTAATCAACAGTGGTGTTTAACCTGCAACACAGGCTTTAAGGTGTGTTGCTAAGGGACCGTTCGTTATTTATAAACGGGGCCACCGGAGGAAAATAGGGGAGGGTCATGTCTTTTTATTCTTTGTTGAGGGGAGGGTCACCTAACTTTTTTTTGTCTAGGAGGGGGGGTCACCCATCTTTTTTATTAATGAAAGCAGCAAAAAATCAAAGTGGCTTGTTTGATTTCTGTCGCCATATGTTCTCTTTCGTTCCATAGCTCTGTCAACATTGAACAATGAAAATAAGAGAGATTTCCCGGGTTTCTCACGCAAAATACGGAAAATGTCAACATCCGTCCCCACGTTGGAAGGGTTTGAGCAACAAAGTAGCCTACTTTATTCACGCCTAACAGCCTATATCCATTTGGTCAACTATATCCAGCCCTAAAAAAGCTAAATTTAACTTTGGTTTACTTAGTTTACCGTGTAGCCTAGCCTAACTTTAAACAGTGTGCATGCTTATAAAGCATACTTGTGCTTCATTCATCCACACATCCAGCTCCTAACGTTTTGACAAGCATTTCTACCAATTTACCTTGTTCCTGCCCATCTCTAGCTTTGCTGTCTCCATCCTTTCTGTTTTTGTTGTTTGCAAAAAAATATATAGTAGGCCCTATTTATTGGTAACCAGCAACAAGTGCAATTTGTTAATCGCTGTCATTCTCTCGTGCCAAAAAAAATGTGTTACGTTCCAAGTAGTGCGTAATTCTGCTTCATACAGTTGAACAAATACATTGTCAGTAAATAGCCAGTTTATGGTCTACAGTGTAGAGTTGCTAAGTTATGGTAGGCCAACTTGGAGTGAATATACAGGGGGATTTCTTTGGCTGTTAGCCTGGCAGGTGCGCACATAGACATAGCCTACGGCCGAACACTGCAAGCGCCAATGAATCGTGCTCTCACGACAACCACGTCGTTAACTTAAATAGGCCTACTGTAGGTTAACATCACTCTGAGTTCGCATTTAAGCAAGCAAAACGATGATTTGAATACATCTATTTCTCTGGAAGGGCAAGGGGTAACAACAGGACAACACACAGGCCAGAATGCCGGACTAATGTTATGAGAGTATTACAGTAATATGGGATATTCTACGGGAAAATATTAAAACGGCAAGACAGCGGGGAAAAGTTAAAATGATAGGCCTAAACCCGGAAAAAATTGGCATGTTAGGTATTTTTCGGTCCCTGTGATTATTTGTGAAATTGTGCAAACGGCCTTTTCAAGTCATTTGAGAAAGAAGGAGTGTAGTCAAGCTCCCAAATTGACGCTCGTCTGAGAAATTGAGTTTTGGACAATGTTCAGCTTCGGCAGCTTTACAATAACTGAGGAAGCCTAGAGACGAGTCCATAGCAACAAGTTCATGTGTTGAATTTGTTATTACCCAGTGTGCTTTGTTGAATGGTCTCAATGTTTTATTGTTTTATTTCATGTGAATACTTACTAGAGGAGTAACTAGTAGGTATGCAGTTGTAGGAAGTGTGCATTTAGTTTCCATGCTTATTGTGTTTCCACAACAATGTTAGTGAGTAAATCTACTATCTTGGTGAAGTGTGATGTGTAAGATCAGAAAGCAGAGGGTGAGTTTAGAAAGATTGCTTAAGTCGATGTCTTTTCATAGCGCTTTACAGCGTGGGCGGAAGATATCGACAATTGGCCGGGGAGGGTCATGTCTTTTTTAAAAAGACTGCTGGAGGGTCGTTGACATTTTCTTGCAGGCTGGGGAGGGTCATGCATCTTTTGATTGAAGCACTCAAAATCCCTCCGGTGACCCCGTTTATAAATAACGAACGGTCCCTAAAGCAGCCATAATAGCCATAATGAAATGAAGGTGCCTTTGTTTGGATAATTCACACACGTGCTTTTTAATTTCGCAGACTACAACTACCAACCTGGAATCAAAGCACATCGATTCCCCTCTCACACCCTGCACGCACTTAAACAAAATAGACAGGCGTCTCAGTCTCACGCATGTATAGGCAAAACTGTATCAGACCGGTGTAACGTTGGTAAATCTTCCATTGCACAGAATGATTTTTGTAGCACGTGCAACAAATGACAGTCGAAATATACAATTACAGTGCTGCTATCAATTTGCTTGGTATAACCGCATTTATAGTTTTCTACAAATGCAATCAATCAATTGGCCTCCATCACTCAACCAATGCTAACGGTAACATTACCTAGGTCCTTATTGATATTATAAGATTAACGTACCTGCAGTAAAAACCAAGCATGTCTGATAAACATCCTCAGATTGATTTCGACTTCAAGAAGAAATGGGAATTACATTTCATGTGAACATCATCCTATCCTTATTAGACGTTCTCTGCGGTAAACTACAGTCCTGTAGGAAGCGTCCATTGTTTTTCCTACCCACTTTTAACTTCCAACAAAATTACGTCTCACTGCAACGATGCGCCATCTAGTGGACAAACGACTACTTATCGCCAATACTGGAAATGCAGCCATGATGATGATGATGAATATTTATTTTAGCTTTCTTTTAATCCTACTGAATTTGTAATTATCTATCGGCCGTTCTAATACCAATAGTATGTGGGTGCCTGTGTGTGTGTGCATGTGTATATGTGTGCACTGCCATCTTTTTAGACCCCCCCCCCCCCCCCCCCCCCCCATGGATGAAATTCTACAAAACTTGGCATACCCCCAGAGAATGCCAGGTCAATCATACACATACAATTTGGTGCAGTTCTGAACATCTTAACTGAAGATAGGGGCGATTAAAGCAGAATAATATTGCATTTTCATTTTTTACCGGGGGGGTGCAAATCACAAATGAGTGATTATGGGCCAGGTCGATGTGGGCCCTTGAGACCAACATACCATAAAAGATTCTTCATCCTCAGTGCCACGGTTCAGGTAGTTATTTAGAAAAAACTGCTTTTTTTGCGGTTCGGGGGGCCCAGCACGGGGGGGAGTGGCCCCCGGGGACGAAATAAAATTTTTCCGTAAAAGTCTAGTGGGGCTACATACCCACCAAATTTCATGTGCCCCGGTGGTTCGGTGTCCCGGGTATCGTTGACCAAAAATTCAGGAAGTAGATGACGAAAAAAAAAAAAACTTTGACAATCCCTAGGCTATATGACCGCTTCGCTAGCGGCGGTGTGTCTGTGTGTGTCTTTGTGTGCGTGTGCATGCTTGTGTGTGTGCATTCAGAGGCTGTCATAGTGATCTTACATCTCAACATAGTGATCTTATATCTCGACCCATCCCATAACCACTCATTTATGGTATAGCGCCACATAGTTAAAAATGAAAAAGCAAAACTGAGGCTCAGAACTGCATGAAATTTGACCTGTAGGATCACTACAGTATGACACCCTCTGAATGCATGCTGAGTTTCGTGGAATTCCGTTCATGGGGGGCCATACAATAAATGAATTTACGTCTACATTAAAGGAATTATCCGGAGTAAAATGCACTTTAGATCAATTTTATGGATGATTGGGAGTACATACGTTGAGTTGACATCAAAATCATGTCATTCGGATGTGTTTTGAGAAAGTTCGATTTTACCGTTTTTAGTCAAAACTCGTTAGCCTGGAAGTGACCAGGGCAAGTCATTTCGCCGCTACAAAACGCTATTTTTATACCTCTTTTACAGTTCCAAACAACATTACACTTACGTGGTAGTGAGTAGAGGGTCCCTAAAGCCAAACCAAAGTATCCCGAGGTCTTTATGTGGTCGGATAGAGAGTCCAGAATGAATTTCATCAAGCCAGTACCTTTCCAGAAATGTTGCTGCTGCAGCTGGCGTCTTTAGGGGAAAGTCAGTAGGAGTCGATTGCCGAGTGTGGAGTAACACGCTCTGGAAATTCACAATTTCGTTGCCGGTTTTTTTTTTTTTTTTAAACATAGTCCAGTCCATACAACTTCATTTCAATTTCGAAAGAAATACTAGACTATGTTTTTTTTAAAAAGAGAGGTTTTTTTTGCGGAGAGAATGTGCAGGACTGGGCGGCGGTCATATTTTGTACCGCTCTCTACATCTAGTTTCATAATAGTTCATAGTTATTGGACTACACACAGGCCTTACAGTATTCTACACATTGCCCTTTTATTTTGGATGCCACTCAACATTGTAAAAAGAGGCCTAGTTCACGTGGCAGTCCATGTTTCTTTTCAAGTCATGATTTCTTTTGATTTGGGTATCTGTTAATTGATACTAATTTGGAAAGATGTTTATACAAATATGAGATTGTAGCTCAATAGCTCAATACATTTATCATCAGGATACCTTTCAACTAAAACAATCCTTGATCTGATCCTCCTTCATGAAATGCCAATTTGTTTGGGTTGAAGTTGATTCACAGTTGAAACTGTGACACAAGTTTGGCAGGTAGCCTAGCCTATAAAAGGTGCGCAATTGAAGCTGCCTTTTTGTATACAGTTCCAGTAATAAATTAGCAGCTATACTTAAAGCTGCAGTTGGCAAGTCTGACAGATTGAGGGGACTTTTTTAAATTTTAAATGTTTACAACTCTCATGCCCCTCCCCCACTACCACTGAGCACCCTCTCATTGAGTTTGTGCTTGTCAGTGCGCACCAAACTGCACCAGACTGTGTATTGACAGTCAGATCTCACACAGCCCTGCTCTGATTGGACCAGAAGAACCGGGAGCTGTGGATTTTTGCAAAACAAATAACAGGCTCAAGGTGGAGGTAGAAGTGCAGGTTTTTTTCTAAAACCGGCTGATTTATGTTGTTCTGTTGGAGCATAGTATCGGTTTCAGTGAATATGATTAAAAAAATCTTGCCAACTGCAGCTTTTAAGTGTAATAAACTGAAATGCTCTCTGTCACTAGAGAGTCCCTTTTACCCAGTCACATGTCAAAATTTATATTAAAAGAAATTGGCAACACATCAAATTCTGGAAGGAATAAATACAAATGAATAACAAACTGGAGATATACAGAACCTTGAACAGAAATTATTTCATTGTGCCATATTTAAATAATATCACAAATTAAAATATGTATTAGGAGAGGAAACAAACAGCTCGCCTAGCTGCAGATTATATTATGACCAGTCATAAAACAAGAGAAAACTGGTAACTTCTGTGTCCATCCTCTTTGTGTAGATGTAAATACTTTATTGTTTGATAACTCAGCTACTTAACTTAAACTTAAATTGATTTATGTATATGAAAGTGTAGGCATATGTGCATATACATACATATAGAACCCCATAGCATTATTGCTGAAGCTATTACTGTCCTTTACTTTTTGTGGATTTATTTATAAATTTTATTATTAATTAATTTTTTTAATGATTCATTTTGTCTTTATACCAATATTCCTGTAAAGTTGATTATTAACATGTTATACCTGTAGCTTTGGCAACAATGACTTTTATTGTATCATGCCAATAAAGCACCATTTGGTTTGATTTGATTTGAGAGAGGGAGAGAGGCGTGGTTTACCTGTGTCTTGTTCCATATGTTTATACATAAGTCTGTTAGGTGTTACACACCCCAAATAACAATAAACTGTAATATTGTTTGTTAAAAGGTTAAAAGATGGTCTTCTCATAAATAATTAGAGTAAGGTTAGATTACAAATTCAACTTTATTTTTTACCCTCTCCCCCAGGCATTATTGTATTGTATTGTATTGTATTGTATTGTATGCCTCCTCTCTCTCTCTCTCACTGTCTCTCTGTGTGTGTGTGTGTGTGTGTGAGAGAGAGAGAGAGAGAGAGATTTACAGATTAATGTATAATATGCTAAACAAAAAGTATGTTGTTTGTTATTTTATATGTAGGCCTACACTGTTTATACAATGACAATGTCACAGAAGAGTTGATATAGAGAGAACATAGCCAGCGAGCCATGTACAATAACATAATACAGCATATCACATAGTTTATACCATTATATTAATTATAGTGACCTGAACAGTATGAGTGATTCAGTTTGTGCAAAATTTACAAGCAGTGCAAACTGATATTGCTTGTGATGTTATGCAGTCTTGGACTAGCATTAGTTCTTTGGGAGTAGGCTACAGCTCACCAGGCCCAGGGTCAGAGCCTCTTTCGTAAAAACACACTGTGAGCCACTGCTTCAGGCTCCTCACAGTGCCCACACCATCACATAGACGACAGTGATGGATGAAGCCTGAAAGCCCTCCTTTGAAGTATTCATGGCATATATATATATATATATAATTTATACATTATCACATGTATTATGGGAATATGCTGTGCATCTCTCACCAGTAGTGTCCTCCCACATTGTGTAGATGACTGAAGATTATACAAGCAGAGCCATCTTTCCACTGTCCTACTAAGCTGTTACCTAATTGGTTAATTAAGGCGGATGGGCTGGGACAGGAATAGAAAGGAAGGACTAGCAGTGTGTCACGAAGGAAGAGCAATGGCAAATTCCAGTGCATCAGTGCATGGAAGCCCAAATCGTACAGTACCTTTCACACTCTTTTCATTTTCATTCCACATTCACTCTTTTCACAACAGCTGACATTTATACAGCAAAATCCGAAATTCATAGCTGCCCATTCATGAAAACAAAGAGCTGAATATGTATCTGACCTATTATTATAGCATGGTTTGCATTGTTCACTTATTTTATACAGTAAACATTATTTTTTACAGTGCAATACAAGGTCAGGAGTTCAACAAATAAATTCAACTACATTTGACAGGGTACATTACTGTGCATTACATTACAGTGTACATTACCCAAAAATCTAAACAGAAGATATAAATATAAAAGTTTGTCTATTTGCCTGGCTTTGGTATTGTTAGGAATTCAACTGTTTTTATTTGATTACATAGATTAAATGTTCCTATACTTCAGGAATAGGAGGACCACTACAAAGATGACTTCAGCTCTGCTGAAGAGGGCAGGTGCAATTGCAGTCCATAAACCTTGTACAGAAATGTGCTTGCCAGACACGGCCATGTTCCTTATCTACATTATCTGTCCTTTTTGCTTGTAAAGTGTTTCTCTCAATGATGTCTCAAGTTTCCTCTAGATCTGTTTCGGCCGCAGGTAACCATGTCTGTTTTTCAGGGGATGGCCCTATCTGATATTGGAAACGTATCTCGTGCCAATCTCCTTACTGTTCAATGCAACCCCATCCACATGCCTCTTTTTACTGCAATCTTAAAGAGAAAGTGTGTCTTCATGACATGGATTAACATGATGAAAGACATCATCACGCAAAGTCACATCAAGCAAGTTAGTCAGGCCAAGAAAGGACGGAATGGTGACATTCTCACCTTCTTGGACTCAGGTGTAACTGAACACTTGACTTGGGTCCACAGCCTGTTTTTTTTAAGGGGTTGTTCAGTAACCTGAGTCGGACACTTGAGCCGGTCCTAGCCCAGTTTGATGTCACAGTGGCATGCAAGGACTCAGATCTCTCTCTCTCTCTCTCTCTCTCTGTTTGCCCAGACTCTTCAGGATACAGTCTCACTGCTTGCATTTCCACAGCATATGTTCATGACAGATGTGTAGGCCATTCTCTTTAGGAATGCCCTGACTCCAGGTGTGAACTCATCACGTGGAACCCAGAGCACTCGCTCCTACAGGAGGGAAAAGTTGCCTTTTCCATCATGCTCTCTTTCTGAACTTCCCCTCCATCTCTCTACCTCAATGAAGGCATGTCTCAAGTCTCTTCCTGGGGTGGACACTGGCGAGGGAAACGCAGGTTTCCAGCACAACTTCCACACGGGGCCTGGATCACACCCATTGGAGGTATGTTTTTTGTTTTCATTTGCAAATGTATGTGACATGAAATGTAGTCTATGGCAACAGAGTTGACTACAAATGAGTTCTGCCTTGACACACTGAAGGTTGTATGGCTGGAAAAATGAGTCATTTACAGTTTGCCTTGTGTTGTTGTCCTATGTATCAGTCAATAAGAGACATTAGAGACACACAGTGGTGAGGAAATGACACAGCAAATGAAGTTTGATTCCAAAACAAGATATCAATGTTAAAGATTTTTTTGTTTGTTTTCCAGGTAGTGTCAGTGGAACTGCATGCTTGTTATTTGATTAACTATTACTTCATCAAAACAAATGCAATTTCATTGATATTATGAAATGAACAATGAAACAATATGACAAAATACCTCTTTAAATGGGAGATATAGTTTTGTATTATATATTATATATTTTGTTAATTTGCTGACAGAGAAGGAGAAACTCTGTATCTCCAACAAGATTACTTAAAGTAAAAGTGGAAAAGGCTATCAAGGACAAAATTAGTTATTTCACATTTCATTCACAGGGTCAATTCAATAGGTTTTACATAACTAAAAGCAAGAATGTGGAATAGGATGGTAAAATAATATCTACAACTCTAACTACCTCTCTGTTTGTATTATTGGATGAGTAGCTAACTTATATGCTTAAAAACCTTGTTCAATTAACCTAGAATGTCAATCGATATGGTGCTTGATGACCGGGCTGGCACTGGATTATTGCTAGAAGGGAAATACCTACAGCAGACTGACATCTGCATTAGTGACGCCAGTCGATTGTGGGGTTCTGACAGAGATGACTGATCATCTTAGCAGATTTTAACACATCCTCAGCATGTGCCAACGAATTAGGCTGCCAGTGTGCAGACACCAGCAGGGCTGTAGTGAAGGCTAAGCGCAAATAAACAGTTTATTCACCTCAGAAATTTTAGAAATAGAGTTTATCCACCTCTTATGAGATTGTAACCACCTCTCAAAAGAGTTTATTTACCAATTGCTTTTAACATTCACACTGTAGCCTATTATCCACATTCACATTAGGCCTACACTGGTGTGTACTCTCAACACACAATAGGCCCTTCCTGACTGGCTAGTGTAGCCTACACCTGCCAACATCAACAGGGGAAACTTGTTAAATGTGGAAAGTTAATCTCAAGCAACTGGCACATCATAAGTTTCCCTGGAAATTTACATAGCCTACTTTTAAAGCTATAGCTGTAGGCCTAACATGCACGTAATGTCTATGGCAATGAATGATCTGAGGCGTTCTTATAGGCCTATTGGCCTATAGAGTGCAATTTAAGCATGTATTATGGCCTGTCTGAAACATCTTTAGAATGTATGCTTCTACATTATGGCCTCTTTGAAACATCACTTATTAATCATTAGTCTCGTGAAGATGTTTTCCCGGACGCCTACAACTGACCCGATCTCATGACTCATTAATGCGTCTGAGTGGAGCTCCAAATCTTGCGTTTGAATCCCGTTGGCAGCCGTCCCAAATCCCGTCTTATGTTTACACCAGGAAGCGTCTTGCCTCCTGATTGGTCGAAACAAACCCATCCTTAGCAACGTGTCTTTATGTGGTGGTCAGGCACGTGGTTACTAAGCAATGGACCTTTAATGCTTCATCTTAAAGTTTGCTACTCCGTCACAAACGTAGCCGATGCATGCGCGCTTGCCGAAAGGGATTCGGATTTGAAGAACAGATGTATGTATAGGCCTACAGGGAATTCTCTAATCTATAATTTAAAAGCACAGGATACATATCCTCCTTGCGAAAGAGAGGAAGAGGGAAACGGAATTGCTGTCCCTCCAACTTTCCTCGACACTATGGGACCTTGTTAATGGAACACTCGGAAGCCCTGTATGGTGTAGGAGAAGTGGCCCACCATTCGTTCTCCACAAAATGTCTAGTCATTGAAAGGAATCGTGTCAGTTTTAAAACTTTGTTATTCTTAGATAGGCCTAGTTCCCAGAGGATTTAAATACATTGAATGAAATGGCTGATGACAATGATCCACTCGGAGCCACAGAATGTATTAAAGGTAATCAGTAGAGTTAGTGTTAATTTTAGTCACCAACTGATGTGGGTTTATAGACTTATTTCACCCCACATTACACATCCATGCTATTCAAATCGGACGACACTATCAAAGTGCATCAAGCGAAGCTTTCCTTTTGCCCAGTCGTATAGAGTTGTCTCTGATTTTGCCTAGTCAAATTCCTGGGTTTAGAAAGATGGCTATTTTTGCGTTCTAAAGAATGCTGGAAATTGTTGTAATTTGTAGAATGCGTTTGTTTGTCTTATTATGTATGACCGAAGCAGTCTGTGACGGCTGTAGCCCAGGCCTACGTAGGCTATTCTATTAAAAAAAAAAAAAAAAAAAAAAAAAGGACAGACCTTATGATAGGGGCTGTTATTGATTCATGTATTAAACTTGTTTTTACAGATAGGCTTTACTTTGCCTCTCTCAGAAGCAAACCGAAAAGTACGCCAAATACCCACTATTTCACCACCGATGATGAATTTGTTTATGAGAAGTAAGTGTTGTCTGTTGCTATGTGTCTGTGTGCTCAACTCAATCCTGCGCTACGCTATAATGGTCATAGACAAAAGTGAAGCAGTAATGAGGCCTATGGTAGGCTATTGGAGGCCTATGATATTGCTATAGGATATTTCTGACATTGAAAAAAGTACAACCTACACTTGAAATGTGTTTGAAAATCCATTTATGTTGTGTTGATGTTTTTGCAGCTTTTATGCAGATTTTGGTCCTCTGAATCTTGCTATGTTATACAGATTCTGCTGTAAATTGAACAAAAAACTTAAGGTAAGTGATTATTATATATATATTTTTTTTCTTGATTGACACATCATACCAAGCTGGGATGGCATCCATGACATAGGCTACCCCATAAATGCCACAAAAATCGGTATGCAGATACTTTCTAGTTGCCCTTAAGTGCGGATAAAACTAGGAAAAGTCATATGGGTGGTTCTTCAATGCCACCCATATGACTTGGTTAGCTACTAATGGATCATGTAAGGAACAAAGCACAGGGTTTGTTCAGAGAGGGTTGAAGCGGAGTAATCAAGGATCTTTCATATATCTGTGAATGAAAGCGCTTCAGTACAATGGCTCTGGCCATGTTTATGAAAGAGAGCTTCCAGTTATGGAAAAGGAGGAGAAGATTTATATCTGTGAGGCTGTCTTTGAAATTGTTAGCTATTCTCATGGCATTATTATAGTCAAATTGCCACTGATATAGTCTTTAAATACTTTAAATACAATGTTCCACACAGGGTTTGTAGTGGAGGATTTATGAAACCTAATGAATAGATTGCTAGAACATTCAGGATAACTTGAGCTGTGCAGTCATGGAAATCAAATGCTTTGATTAAAACAGTGTCAGCAAACTAAATGGTATTCTGCAAGAGAGTTAGATGATATGCATGGTTAGACAAAGAATCCATGTAGTCTATTTATCTTCTCTCTTCGTATTTTCTTAGGAATAACTATATGCTACACATAGCCTATGCTCTTTGGAACATTGTAGCATGCAAGATTATAAAATGTATATATATTTTTCACAGTCATGTTTGTTTTAGATATTAACTTCGGTTAATAATGGTGGGAGCATTTCACTGATTCCTTTCCTGTCACCTGTTGTTGCTATGGAGTGGTCTAACAAAGACAACTGGTGTGAATGTACTGTGTATAACTTGCATGTACAGGACAGAGCCATGTATTGCTATATTTTCATGTAGGCCTACATTTCTGTGACATATTGATTATGCCATAAATAGGTCTGAAGTTTGTAAGATTTTTAAGACTTGATTGTCTGATTGATTCAGTTGTTAATTGTTAATTAATTATTCATTATTATTGCTGTTTGTTTATATTTATTGTTTTTATTTTGTTAAAGGTGCTCTAAGCAATGTTACGCGGTTTCTAATCTAAACCATTTTCTGTCACATACAGTACGGCAAACCTCATCACCTCACCATCCGCTAGCTGCCTGTGCCCTGAATAAAAAAAACGCCTGGACCATAAAAACATAACAAACTGTTCCAGCCAATCACTAACGAGATGTGCGTTTAGTTTCAATTGCACGGGAGGGAGGGGGAGGGAGTAGCGAGCTACCTCTGTTTTGTTTGAACGTCAACAGAAGTAGCGTTACCCAACATCATTTAGAGCACCTTTAAATTCCATTTAGTTCATCACTATTATAGGTATTTTTGAATGTAGGTTATATTAAGAACTGTAGACATAAACATAATGCAATGAACTGAATCCCTATTTATTAATTTGTTTTGTCTGCAGTCCTTCACACTGTCTAGAAAAAGGGTGATGTATTACACTAGCTATGATCAACGAAAACGAGCCAACGCTGCTTTCTTAATCGGTGCCTATGCGGTGAGTGACCTCAACCTTTGTCATGCCCATGGTCACACATACACACACACACACACACACACACACACACACACACACACACATACACACACACACACACACACACACACACACACACTAACCATTCACACACATTAAATCCTCCATTCTTGAGTGCTCTGATGGACTGTGCTAATGGTGGCCTCCTTCTGTCCTGTTTCAGGTAATCTACTTAAAAAGAACTCCTGAGGAGGCCTACAGAGCTCTTATCTCTGGAACTAATGTGTCATACCTGCCCTTCAGGTATGTCTCACCACTCACTCTCTCCTGTATTAGAGAAATGTGTTCAATTTCAAAAACGTGTTTGTATTATTAGTTGTGTAATATCTACTAACTAGTAACTAGTAAGGAAAACTATCCAATACATGTAATGGAGTATACAATACAATATTTAAGATATAGTAGTGGAAGTATAAAGTGGCAGGACATGGAAATAATCTAAATTAAACTGCAAGTTTTCCAAAAGTAATCACTGTCGTTATTTACTTACCTTCCACCATTTTCATGTGCAGTGTGGCAATGTGTGCAGTGAAATGAAGTGTCCCAGGGCCAAACTAAACTGAAAATCAAACAAAGAATCCAAGGAACTGATCAAACGCCTAGTTTCCCTGGTTAACAATAGAAATGTAAAATAGTGGCAGTCACTTTCTGCTATAGTCTTGTAATATAAATGTAAATAAACCTAGAAACAAGCTATTGAATAGGCATGAATACCTCGGAGGGTTTATGCTTGGGATCACTTAGCAGATTGGTACACAATGAGCCAAAGACATCCTCACAGAACTGGCTGCCCTGGGTAAAGCAAAGGCACGACCTATCCATTACTCTTCACAGACAGATATAGGTGCAATCACACACACACACAGAAGCATGTTATGCACTCGACTATCGAAAGTCACAACCACAGTGCACAACAATCCTCTTTACCTACATCAGAATGTTAATTCCTGAAACAGCAAGCATCCTGATACTTGCTTTGTTTGTTTTCTGTTCTACCAGAGATGCTGCATTTGGAAACTGCACATATAACCTGTCTATTCTTGACTGTTTACAAGGAATCCGCAAGGTAAGGGCCAAACTGAAATAGTAGCGTGTGTGGTGTTACTCAGGCCCAAAAAGGCTCTACTCCACTCCCACCACTCATGTGTTGTCCTAAGGTTAATCCTTTAGTCCAATTAAACAGTAGCCAGGAACATGCTGTTGACACAATTTAAGAAAGAGAAGTTGCATAAGGACATTCACATTTTATGTTATTTTTTGCAAGCTTTTTTCCCGGTGTCAGCTTCACCTTCAAGATGTTACTAAAGATGGCATTTCCCACCATAGCAATCTCTGTTTACCCTGGTATGACAAGTGTTTTAAGCATTTCATTGAAAATGAGAGCTACCCTCAATGAATTTCCAAAAATTAAATAAAGGTTGAATGAATTATAGAAAGGAACTAATATAAGCAAGGAAGTTGCATTGTAGAGATAATTTATTGTATTGTCAATGGATATTTCTTAACAAGAAAGTCTACGCATTTGTTATGAAAGCACACACGGGTGTGAATTTCTTCTTTACAGGCACTGCAGCATGGGTTCTTCAACTTCGAGACATTTGATGTTGAAGAGTACGAACACTATGAGGTAGAGCTTCAGTTCAGTGGTCTCCTTAGTCCAGACAGCACAATCCTATCTCTTTTCTTTTCGTTTGTCTTATTAGGTCTTTATTGTCTTTACCTTTAGCGTGTGGAGAACGGGGACTTCAACTGGATTGTGCCAGGCAAGCTTCTGGCCTTCAGTGGCCCACACCCAAAGAGTAAAATAGAGAATGGTGAGTTAAGGGGAATGAGAAAGACCACCACATCTATAATCACCAGACTGCTACAATGTCCTTTCTGTAAATTGGTGTCCTCATAGCTACATGTTTCAGTCATCTTCATACCTTTGGTGTCTTCATAGCTACATGCTTCAGTTATCTTCATAGCTTTGGTGTCTTCATAGCTACATGCTTCAGTCTAGGGCTGGGCGATATGGCTGAAAACTGTATCACGATATAAGTATTTCATATCGGTCGATATCGATAATTATTATTATTTTTTTTTATCTATTTCAGATAAGGACCAGAAGGGGAAAGTTCAATTTAAACACTTTTAAACACTTATATTTTAAACTTAACCTTCCTCTGATTTGAATCACCTCAGTTATCAATCAAAGCAAACAGGGAAAAGAAATAGCAACACAATCATGAAAAACACTCAAATAAATAATTGTGCACATAAGTCTGAATGAGCAGCA
Organism: Alosa sapidissima; assembly: GCF_018492685.1. Lineage (NCBI taxonomy): Eukaryota > Metazoa > Chordata > Actinopteri > Clupeiformes > Clupeidae > Alosa > Alosa sapidissima. Next base: position 26,173,526 of record NC_055957.1, on the reverse strand, counting down.
CTGGTTGAAGCCTGGAAATATTGTAAACAAAGTAATTTGCTAGTTTATCATAGTAAGTCTACAGTTTTGAACAAATTCGTGCAGCGTGCTAATGATGCTAACCGGATTTAATAGCAATTCAGTCGTCTTGCACGATTGTGAATGTTTGGATTACATGCGCATGCTGAGGAGGGATGCACCTAGAGAGAGAGAGAGAGAGAGAGAGAGAGAGAGAAGGAGCGTGCGCGCACGGGGCAAGGACTCATTGAGAGTCTGTGTTGAGGTAGGCCTACTTCTATCGTCTACTCTGGTAGAGTTGCACATACTAGCTACAATGCAAGATATATTTAGCCTTTTATGGACAACGTAAGGCGGGAGGTGTGTGTTGCTTTTAATTATCGAATGTTCTAACGCATTTTTTATTGATATCGATTACATGTCTATTGTGTTACATATCGCTATCGTTTTATCGCCCAGCCCTACTTCAGTCATCTTCATAGCTTTGGTGTCTTCATAGCCACATGCTTCAGTCATCTTCATAGCTTTGGGGCTCTATCTTGCACTACAGCGCAATTGACTTTGTATACTCGCGCTTTTGTCTTTCCTATTTTGCAGTCAGCGCATATTGGAATTTTCCCTCCACAGGTACATGTCTGTAAATTAGGGAATTCGATTGCGCCCACGGGGGCGGTTCAGCGAAAAGACGGGGGCGCAAACGTTCCCTGTTGATATTTTGCAGTTTCAGAAAACAATTCCGCCACAGACCAGGAACTCCCGGGTCTAAAGTCAGTGGTGCAAATTCAGATGCTATTTTAAGGGCGCATGCATGGCCACAGGCCTGCAAGAATGAATGCGTTGCACACCGATCTACAGGCACTCCCGTGCACAGACGGAAACATTCAAAGCCTTGATAATATTTGTCCATTTCCCGGTTTTGTTCGTGCATTGGTCACCTAAAAATTTAGTAGCCTATATAGTAGGGGTGTGAATCTCTCATGTTAAAGGGGTGGTTCAGGATTTTGGACATAGGACCTCATTTCCAAGTAAGCAAGTGTGATATTTATCAGTGGAGACCGTTTTCAACACGTTTCATCCAGTCGTTCTAATTGCAGAGTTCGCAGGTGCTAGGCTAGGGCAAGTCAACGGTATGTGCTAGCCTGCCACTAAAAACAGTCTTACCTACTCCAAAGGACACTCAATTTGAAAAATAAAAGAGTAATAAAAACTGTCAAACAAACGACCGAGTGCGAGTTGTCACGTGCTTAAGTTGCAGTAGATGTATGGGTAATGAAGTCCTTTGGGCAATGAATGTAGCCCAAAATGAACTGCATTACCCACAAATCTGTGCCACATGTAGTTTCAAAACAGGAAGTGGGATGAACGCGCTGCTTGCAACGTAAATGAGAGTCTGAGCGAGCAGAAAAGATTGTGAACCGATTCGTAACAAGTAAATCGATATAAAACGACCGGTTCATTTCAGTTTTATTCCGATACGGGGCTTCACATATCGATGTAGCCGTATCTTACACGTTAAAAACGGATACCGATAAGTATCGGTTAATCTTTACACCCCTACTATATAGTACAACATCTACATGCAATATCTTTACAACAACAACGCCTAATTATGACCTATTCATTTGGACAACTTTATACAGCCCTATTAAGGCTAAAGTTACCTTTAGTTTTATTTCAATTTACCGTTGCGTATGGCTTTAAACATCGTGTGCGCTTTAACATCAGCTTAAGCATTATTCCAGCTGCGCTAAGGTTTTGACAAGCCTTGCCTACCTTGTTGTAGCCCATCTGAAATAACTCCAAGCTTTGATATGTTCCCTCCATCCTTTTGTTGTTTTCAAAAAAACGTTTTATATCCATGATGGCCTTGAGTTAGTGAATTAGCTTATTATGTGCTGTTAACCAGCAACTATAGATAGTAAAAGAAAACAGTATGGCTACAATTTCTGTAGTTGCTGCGTCCATTCATTGCTATTCTCTCTCCTGCTCAAACAAATGTTGTGCGTGAAAATATTGTAAATTGCCTACTGTCATGCAGTTAATGGGATACTGTGCAGAGTTGGAAAGTTAGGTCAACTTGGAAACTGATTCTTGTTGTTGAGTTGCCTGCAAACCATACATAATTACAAGGGAAAATATTACCACATGAGGGAAATCAGTGTGGTGTCCATTAAGATGTGAAAAATTAGGCATAAATCTAGCGTACACATTTCCATGAATCACGGATGTGTTGATGACATAAATTAGGAAATATTAGAGGACTTAAGGAGACGTGATGTTGAACTGCATGCCGATGCCATTTAACCCAAATGCCCCAGCTGCAGCACGGGAGAGAAGAGCTTATCTGACAGAAGATATGCATTGTCTATAGAGAGGTAATGTTAGATTACAGTGCAAAAATATCACCATGCATTCATAACTTTGTGATTCAGTGAGAGTGATCCCAAAACATTGGAAAGTATGTCTTTGTGACAATTCTGTATTACATTTTGTCAAGAGGAAAAATCAATAGCTAACTGTTCTCAACTGAACAGTGCTTATAGCGCTCTGAACGCTCCTGGCTGCGCCTGGCAAATCTGCCATCATAATAGCAATCAGCTATGGAACAAGCGTGCCTGTTGTTAAAGGGAATGTGAGATGACGCTCTTATTGGTTTATTGCACGTTGCGCCCAAACCACACCCATGAATAATGTAGCTACTTCAGACCACACCATTTTAGATCTGCGTCGGGCACAACAGTCATTTATCCCACCGGTAAAACAGCGCCCAAGATCCGCCCACAAAGCCACTTGCACGTTTTCATACTTCCGTTTTAGATTGTTAAAATAGAGCCCTTGGTGTCTTCATAGCTACATGCTTCAGTTATCTTTATATTCCGGTACTGAGGATAAAATACATGATACTGACGATCCCATCTGATCTTATGTATATTAAACACACAAATAAATAGCAAGACATGGTATGATAGGCTATGCCAGATAGATTGATAGATAGATAGATAGATAAATAGATAGATAGATAGATAGATACTTTATTGATCCCCAGGGGTGTTCAGGGGTGCCAGGTGTTCAATTAGACTATAGCATACTGGTCTGTCAATACGTGGTATAATTGTGTCTCATTTTTATTAGCCTAGTTAAAGCCAGATTCATTGACTTTGTGAAAAGAGTCTGGGGACTCACGATTGGGAAACGTTTCAAACACTAGCATGATGATGGCCGTAGACTTTGCGTTAACTTTGAAATAATTTTGTTCAGCCTAACCAATCACATTGATGAAGGATTCCTAACATTATGTCCCACTTTACTTTACTCACAATAAACAGCATCAGCAATCAGGAACAAATGTATGTAGGCCTGCCTTTGCTGCAAATAAATGTACACATTCTTCCAACTTTTTATACCCAATGAGTTAAGCTGAGGTTAGAAAAGCATAATTTAAGAATAGGATCAAGACTTGGATAAATGCTGCTATTAATAATGGGCTAATGATGACATTTCAAACCACAGCATGTCACTGCAGCTGGCTTAATAGACTTTTAGATATTATTGGTCAATGTAATAAGAGAGTAAACTGTTTTTCAAGTCTCTTGTTTTTGTGTGGTTGCCCTGTGTAGCATTTTGATATAGATAATCATTACAGACTTCTATGTAATATAAAAGTTTAGGTAAAACGGTAAGGAGAGTCCACCACCCCTTGACAATCGGGGTTCTTCCACAGGTTACCCTCTTCATGCTCCAGAGGCCTATTTCCCATACTTCAGGCAGCACAATGTGACCGACGTAGTGCGACTCAACAGGAAGATCTACGAGGGCCGACGCTTCACTGATGCTGGCTTCCAGCACCATGATCTGTTCTTTGTGGACGGCTCCACTCCCAGCGACCTCATCCTGCGACGCTTCCTGCACATTTGTGAGAGTTCAGAGGGTGCCGTGGCGGTACATTGCAAGGGTGAGAGTGGCCTGATCAGTCTACTTTTCTAGTCAAAGCCAAGGGGACAGATTGTCGTGTTAATTTGCACCAATCTCTTGAAGTTGGAAGTGTTATTAATCGAGGAAGAATATGAATGGGGGGAGGGGCGTTAAGTGTTTAGAGTGTGACAGCTTTATTTATATACACAATACAAGGAAGCACTGAAAAAGAGATAGGCATCTTAATGTACTTTGTGTGAAATAGCAATGCTGAGAGAGAGCATTAGCCATCTTAATCTAAGTTTAGCGTGAGAGGACAAAGGCAGCACTGATTTCAAGGATGCTGTGTGATTGCAGTTTTCTTTAAAGCATTCTAAAAAGAAAATGATGTGGCTGATGTTATCTGGAATGTTTGCATCTATGTGATGTAAAAATGTCATACAGGATTTGTTTCCCTGATATGTTGACATACTGATACTCTGTAATGAACAACACATCCAAAGAATATACACAGTGCTATTACACACACATCTTTTCAGTTAAATCGTATTTATTTTTTTATAGCCCAATGACCATTGAATGGTCTCAATGCAAAAATACCCAAAGCCCACCTAAAGGAAACAAAACTCCAAAAACAAAACTAACATTTGAATGATATCCGGATATAATATGGAAAGTGGTGTCGATGTGCACCTAGAACAGAGGCGGACTATGTACATTCAGGAAAAGTCTAGAACTGCCATCGGCTGCCTGGGTCAATGTCTTGTTGGCCAAGTATGGCTACTGTCTAGCTCTCTACATACATATGCGTCACTCAGGCTTAATCAAATTTCTATCAGTATGTCTATGCTATCAGTTGGCATTGTCATGCAAAGCTGAATATTAAATAAAAACAAGAATATACTTTGTAAACAGATCATTTACATGTTATAAGGGGTTATTTACAGTGAGCTACCCCTGCCTGGCCTAGAGACTAGAGGTAAAACATAGGCCTGACAGTGCTGCTTTGTTTAGGCCATAAAATAAGGTTTATAAAATATATAGTATAAAATATATACATAAAGTTTCCTACCCTCACTAAATGTCATGTTGAGGTCAGTTTAACAGGTGTGACCTTTACATTATTCAAAACTTCTTGCTCAGCAGCTAGGCCTGCTCTATGTGGTGGTAGTGTAGTAGTTAAGGAGCTGGGCTAGTGTGCAGTAGCCTGAAAGTTGTCGGTTCAATTCCCGGCTTCCACCGTTGTGCCCTTGAGCAAGGCACTTAACCCCAAGTTGTTCCAGGGACAATGTAATCCCTTGTAATATAGTTGGCATAATAAGTCACTTTGGACAAAACTGTCTGCTAAATGTAATAATAATACTCTATTAATGTAGTTTGTGATATATATATATATATATATATATCGTATTTTCCGGACTATAAGTAGCTCCTGAGTATAAGTCGCATCAGTCAAAAAATGCATCATGAGCAGGAAAAAAACATATATAAGTCGCACTGGACTATAAGTCGCATTTATTTAGAAATGTATTTCACAAAATCCAAAACCAAAAACAGAGACTATGTAACTGGATTATTGAGGCCAAAAAGATTAATGAAGATGAAGGAGTGAAGGCAGCCAAGAGGAGGGCAGGAAGGTAATTGCAAAGCAAAAGATTCACTGAAAGAAAATGGCATGAGGTGCACCAAAATGTTACTAAAATGTGGAGAATACAATGCCATCAAGCATTTTGGGCGATGAGGAGTCACAAGCTGGCAGCAGATGTTAAATGCTCACAATATAAAAGGACGTGACCTAGCTGAGGCAAGCCATGGCAATAGGCCAATAGGCCCGACGGTATTTGTAAAGCAATTTACAAAAGATTCACAGAACAAAAATGCTAATGTGGTACATGAAAATGTAGCTAAAAATGTGGAGAATGCAATGCAATCAAGCATTTTGGACGATGTGGAGATACAAGCTGGCAGCAGATTAAATGCTCCAGAGAGAAAAAGATGCAGGTTTAAATTGACGTGCAGACCGAAGCTGCAGCAAGCTGATATTTAGAAATGTATTTCACAAAATCCAAGACTAAGAACAGACAGACTATGTAACTGTACACATTGAGGCCAAAAATATTGAGAATTCTACAGGGAATGTTAACAAAGAAGAAGGAGTGAATAGTGGCAAGAGGCAAGCCGAAGGCTGCTGACAAGCCCCGACGCTAATTATAAAGCAATTTACAAAAAAATCACTGAACTCAAATGCTGATGTGGTACATGAAAATTTAGCTAAAAATGTGGAGAATGCAATGCAATCAATCATTTTGTACGATATATTGGCACAGGCTGGCATGCAGCAGAAGAATTGCTTGGCTGGCCACCTCCGAGAGAGCGAGAGAAAAAAAGATGCACATTTAAAAGGGTCTAAATTCCAGCGCGGAATTGCGGGTATTGCAAATAAATTATTACTTAGCATTGAGCATAATAATAAAAGTCCCGCAAATCTAGCCATCATAATGCGAGAGATTCCCACACATTTTACCCTGTACCCTGTCTGACATTAATATAATAGTGGAGCGGCCTGAATGCGGGACTATTGACGGACCAACTCTGACTTCAATTGAACCCCATGCAGAGACACACACAGGCGCGCGCAAGACCACTTTGGGGGTGCCTCTCTTTCGTTGCTCTCTCTCTCTCAGCAGGATTTGTCACCGCTGAAGTCAAATTATAGCCTAGGTGCTTCAACATCAACCGCTATCGACAGGAAAGGAAAACAAACATTTAGCGATCAGGAACCGTCAGGAATTTTGCAAATACAGAAGCATGACCGCGTAAGCTATAACGTAGAGAACATGGATGACTTCTCTATTTGACGTTCGATTGCGGACGTGAACAGACAGCTACAGACACGGAGCGCACATTAGGCCTACTTTCACTTTCTGTGCGTATTCATTACGTGAAAGATAATTAGTAGCAAAACAGCGATCAAATATTACGTGGCAGTGCGTTTTGTTTTCAAATGTTTTCATGCATGTCTAGATAACAGGTGAGGGATGTTTAGGAGACTCGTAAATCCTCAAATTTAGGCTGCACAAAGCACAGCACCTTTATTTGGCCATGGCTTGTATTCGAGTCAGCTATAATATAGTCCTTTATTTCTTGCGTTTTATTGTGAGACATAGGCCTACTTTTCGTTTGGAGCGGCATGGGTAGGCTATCAAAAGCAGATGTTTAATTTGAGATTTAATTTACGTTTGGACTGTTGATTATATTGCTAAATATCGGGACTGATGACCACTGAAATCTGTGGGGTATTTAATGGCTTACTAAGTTTCATAGTGTCGGGAATTTCGATTGCCATCCACTTATTGCGAGATAAGGTATCCGCGCTTTCATTCATTCGTGTGCTGTGCTGCAAGGGAAACCTTATTCGGTATAGCCAAAGATGTCTAAGATAGCCTAAATGTAGTTATTTTTTAAATTATGCATGATTTACTTTTTTATAAAATTCATAGGCTGATGCCTGGCAGCAACAATTGTGTTTAAATGTAGGCTTCAGCCTCTAGCTCAGAAGGGTGCGGCATGCGACTAGCTTGAGAGCAATGAGAGCAACGTGTTGGAGACTCATGGTGTAAATTACTTTTCATTGGCAACAATACCAACCAACAATATAAAATATTAAGAAGAGCTCTTTTATGAGTTCAATTGAAACAAAATTATACTGGCTTTTATTTGTCCAAATCTGAGGCCCGGCTATAAATAGAATCCCTGCCATAATTTGACAATTTATGTATGCACATGTGTTTCAGACATAGTGCAAGCACTAATCTCTGACTGAGAGTGCACAGGACTTGTGCATTTGAGAGCGCTCTCTCGCGGCTGTAGACATAATGTTTCACGTAGGGTTCATGTCAGTAATATAAATTAACATTTAAAAACATGTTCAATTATATATTTTTTCATATATAAGTCGCACCTGACTATAAGTCGCAGGACCAGCCAAACTATGAAAAAAAGTGCAACTTATAGTCCGGAAAATACGGTATATATATACTCTTTTGATCCCATAAGGGAAATTTGGTCTGCATTTATCCCAATCCGTGAATTAGTGAAACAAACTGCACACAGTGAACACACAGTGATCCCGGCGCAGTGAGCTGCAACAACAGCGGCGCTCGGGGAGCAGTGAGGGGTTAGGTGCCTTGCTCAAGGGCACTTCAGCCATGCCTACTGGTCGGGGCTCAAACCGGCAAACCTCCGGTTACAAGTCCAAAGTGCTAACCAGTAGGCCACGGCTGCCCACAAGAAAATATGAAAAATATGAAAATTTGATGAGATCAAACTACCAATAGACTTGCTGAAAATGAGTTGAATATAACAACCTGTGTAGGTTTTTTACAGCTGTATTGTAATATGATATAATCAATGCATGTGATATATTTGAAGTCAATTTATCAATTAGTTTCCACAAAATTCACCAGAAGTCATAAGGGGTTATTTTTCATACCCCTGAAAATCCCTAGCATTTTCGAGGCCCAAAAATGCTATTATTTACTGTATACAATTGACTGGAGGCAATTTACTTGTAACATCAGGTTTAGCCACAGTATGCTAAAACTTTATTGAGTGAGGTCTCAGATTTCCTAATCAGTATCAGTCTAGTTCTTCAGCTGATGGTTGTCCTTTTCTAGCCTGGTAAACCAAACTCATTCACAAAGTGAATGAGTCACTCACTGGATTCCTTTCCCACACTTGCATCACAACGGGCGCTAACTTTGAAATCATCGGTCCAGCCTAACCAATCACATTATTCAGGAATTCATAACGTTACTTCCTACTTCGCCTAAACTTTACAAACTGACAATAAACAACATTGGCAGTCAGGAAACAATGTATGTGGGCCTACATTTGCTGTAAATAAATGTACACATTCTTCCGACTGCAACTTTTGATGTTTGCAGGCGTTGCTACTACTGTTTATCACAGCCACTTTTGATTTCAAAACTATAGCGTCATCCCCTCTCGTCGCTGATTGGGCAGGTAACCTGCTGACCAATGGAAACGTTAGTGAACTATAGTGTTCCAGACTAGTATCTCCCTGAAAGGGGATCTAGGTGGGCATGGCCAGGCTAGTCCTTAAAATCGCTTGTCAGCTTATAGGTTCTATGTTGGAAGTCTTTGGCCTGCATTTCATGGCCCATGAGAGTGCAAGGGTTGGAGACTTGGCGATCAGGTGACAGATAAAGATATGCTCTTATGTAACATGAAACCTAACCTACACTACCTTTTGTTTGTCAGGCCAATGTGCTATCAATATCATAGATTGGTAGAACTAAATTGTAAATAGAACACTAGTTTTTATTTTGTTTTGGAATGGGAACCAACTTTCACTGACAAGAGAAAATAATGTTGTAGTTTTGTAGTTTAATTTAGCCCTCGTTTAAAAATGGAATCAATAGACAAATATTCCAATAGACCTTCTGAACGTTTGTGCATGCTTTGCTGTATTGTTTATTCCTTCTATAGATAATTTTCAGCCAGTAAGTTTATCTTCTTCTTGCTCCTTGTTCCTTCCTTTCATGTGCAGCGGGCCTTGGCAGAACAGGCACTCTGATTGCTTGTTATCTGATGAAACACTACCGTTTCACAGCAGCGGAGGCCATTTCCTGGATACGGATCTGCAGGCCTGGCTCAATCATTGGGCCACAGCAGAACTTTCTTGAAGAGTGAGTAGACCACCACTGGCTAGAAAAGAAGAAGTAGGGATCTTAATGTTGTGCGCTTCTTTTATTACTTGAATATACTTAAGAGTATGGACCTTTTTTAGAGAATGTCAATGGTTATTCCACAACAAGACTCATTACCTTTGATCTGTTCTCTCTAAGGTAGTAAGGGCTGAGCTACACCAGGCACGTAACTGAAGCGTTCACGTTGCGTCTGCTGCAACAATTAGCTTCCACTATAATCAATGGAAGTAGCTACACCAGACGTGATAGTGGCGCGTACGTTAAAAAAAAAATAGACCATCTGTCTAAAATGGATTTTATGCGTCGCGAACGGAACGCTTCAGTTACGCGCCTGGTGTAGCTTCCCTGTAAGGTCCCCATTTGTGACTGATTACATTCAATTCCACTTATATACAGTATAGTCCTTCCCATTTTTCTAATACTTTTCTCAGTCTTTCTGTTGTAATACTAATGTTCTCCAAAATCAATAGTATCTAAACAATGGAATCACTTGATTCTCTTTCTCTCTCTGTCTCTTTTTATATCTGTGTAGCAAGCAGCACAGTCTGTGGGTGCAAGGGGACATGTATCGCTCCAAGCAGCGTCAGCAGCAACTGCGTCAGCGGCAGCAGCAGGATCGAGACATAGCCCGCCTCATCTCCAGCATGGACGACGTGTCCATCAACACCAGTGTCTTCAAGTCCCAGAGCATGGAAGAGGTGAGACCCCATGATGGGACAGGAGACCCATCAGCGCATCAGATGGTAGTGTAGCCTGCTGCTTTCTGTCATCTGTGTAACCTGAGTTGTGTAGACCCAACTACAGCTTAGCCCTGCTTCTGCCTGGGCTCGAACTGGCAACTTGCAACACGGGTGCCCTAGCAAGGGAGGGGGTCATCCCTATGTTCCTCGGGTCCTATGTTCCCCGCTCGGGGTTAGTGTTAGGCTTAGGGTTGGGGTCCTATGTTCCCCGGTCCCATACAAAGCATCTCTTACTAGCACATCTCTTAAAGCAACACCAAAGAGTTTTTTGTACCTTAAAATAATGTTTTCAAAATCGTTTCAGTGGTTCATCAACTCGTAACAGGGTCAACAGCAATTCTGCATTCGCTTCGCGGCCCTGTATCGGCTATAACCGCACTATGTAAGTTTGCCAGAACGGGTAGCGGATCTGTAGTTCGATGGAATGAGACGTAAGAAACTACAAATTTGACTTGCTTCTGATGTCGCAATACATCATACTTTTATAAGTCATGCAAAATATTCTACCTTGTCTGTGGACATCGTTATTTGCAAAGCCGGTGCTGGATAAACAAATAGTGTGCGTGCGACAGAGCGAAAGTTCTTTGGTGTTGCTTTAAGGCGCCAGAAGGGAGGTTTACTTAACACACATACTGCACATCTCCTAGGCGAGAATCACATTAGGCAGCGGCAAGCGTAACGCAACGCTCAGACCATAATAAGTTCTATCTCGTTCCTATAGTAACACAAACGGTTTGCCTTGAATACGCTCGCGTTGCGCTTTGAAAGTTGAACCAAATTCAACGCTCAGCTTCTTCAATGCTAGCGTTACGCCAACGTTGCCACCTTTCCGCTGCCGAACCGTAGAGAACAATAGAAAACCTGCCGCTTGCCACTGGCAAATGTGATCCCTGCCTTAAGGCGTCAGAAGGGAGGTTTACTTAGCACACATACTGCACATATCTTAAGGCGTCAGAAGGGAGGTTTACTTAACACACATACTGCACATATCTTAAGGCGTCAGAAGGGAGGTTTACTTAACACACATACTGCACATATCTTAAGGCGTCAGAAGGGAGGTTTACTTAACACACATACTGCACATATCTTAAGGCGTCAGAAGGGAGGTTTACTTAACACACATACTGCACATCTCTTAAGGCGTCAGAAGGGAGGTTTACCTAACACACATACTGCACAGCTATTGTATCAGCCGGCAACTGTTACATCTGGTCTGATGTTCCACTGTCTCTTTGATTTGGTTGATTTAGACTCTTGTAAAGCATAAGATATAATCATTCTTCTTATTTGTTTATTTGTTTACACTAAAATATGATACACAATTCACTCTTGGCATTTTACTGATAACACTGAATTAAGTGGAGGGAATTGAATTCTTTGCATTGGTCTGTTGCAGAATGACTTCAGGCTGGATGGTCTGGGTCTGACTCAGGGAGATAAACTCAGGGCCTTAAAAGCTCGACGCCATTCTAGATCTGCCACTACTGAAGCACTGAGGTATGTGGAATTGTAGTGTTTGAACTCCAGTATTTGAACTACATGGTCGGAGGATGTGGCCTTGAACAGTATTGGGTTTCCGCTACTATGATAGCCAGGAATGGGACTTCTTTTGTATTTTGCACTCTGCATCACCATCCACTGGTCTGACAGTAGTTGTGTGTGTTTCTTGTAGTGGAATAAACCCAGCACAGAGCTCCATTTCTCCCCCCAAAGCGCCGAAAGCCTCCACCAATGCTTTCACCTCCTCGTCCTCCTCTCCAAGACGGCTCACTCGCAGTCCCTCATCCTCAGCTGGAAATCTTAAAAGGTGAGTGCCCGTGTGTGTGTGTGTGTGTGTGTGTGTGTGTGTGTACACATTACATGGTCCTATCCCTGATCTCATCACCCATGACTCTTCTGTCCCCTGGCCCTGCCCAATGTTTGTGTGCCCATTACAGCTTAAACCCCAGATTAGCCCGATCACTTGGCAACCTCTATGGGGTTGACAACATGGCTGAGAATGCAGATGATGACCCACCCACACCCTTTGCCTCCACCTCCTCCTCCCCCTCCTGCTCCTTAGCGGCATCTTCATCCTCCCTCTCTCCATCCTTGGGTTTGGGGTTTGGCTACTCCCCCGGTGACCCTCGTCTCCCACCCACCCCAAACTACCACCAGGAGGCCAGCAACAAGCCCGGTGACCGCCCCGTGAGGCCCAGGGTTCCGGCCTTTGCCGTGGGCCCCAGAGGTCCAGCTGGACCCCGCAGAGCCCTGGTCCGGTCTGGGCTCACGGGCCGGCACCTGAGCCGATCTATCCCTGTAAGTTTACTGATGTGCTATCTGTCTGCCATCACCTTCCTCCTTACTTGTTTGTTTGTGTACTTAGCTATCCATCCAACTGTTTGTTTATACTGTATATCCATCCATCCATCCTTTCTTCCATCTGTCTGTCTGTCTATCTTGCTTATAGCATTGCTTTCCAGTTGTCACTCTACCCCCCTCACAACTCAGATATATTTGTTTGTTTTTCCAAAGACAACTGTAGTTATGTTGAGGTAAATGTATAATCCACAAAATGTAAAGGAAACATCTTCCTGTATCCCAACTCGAGAAGTACTGTTTTGAACTGTTTCATATTTACGCTTTGATTCTCTTCTTTCAGTCCCTTCAGTCTGAATATGTTCACTACTAAAGCTGTAGTGTTGCGCTGACAAACACTACATGAGCCCTGAGGAAATCTTTTGCACAGTGAAGACTGAAGATCACTACATCCCCTGGACACAGAATCGGCTGAGTGCAAAACTAAAGTATTTTCCAACTCCTGAAAAAAACATCATCATCACCATCAACAACAACAACAACAACAAAAACGGGGGTATCAGGGGATACAAAACACCCTTTTTGTATGTTATATCCTTGAACTGTACATAAATGGATTTTCTATGGATTGTATTATAGCTAGATCACCAAATAAGTTGTTATTTAGTTTTGTGCTCATAATGTGATTGTGTTATGTTATTCAATTTAATTAAATAAGGTGGTGATACAATTAAGTTTCAGTGTGTGTTTATTGGAGGAAAGATGAATCAAAACCTGTAGAGTAGCCTAGTCCACTACACAAGAGGAAGATTCAGAATCAAGAAAAGAATAATGCATGTTCTTGACAGTAAACGTTAGCTAGTTAGTGGAAGGCATGCACAGTATGGTAGATATGATCAGATCAACTGTAATGAAAATAAAATATTATCAAGCACTCCCTTGAAATTAAGGACAGACTAAATAATCATAGTCTGATATTAGGTGTTACCTAAGTATTAAGCAATGGCATGTAGATGTTATTTCCCTGGACAATGAGATATTTTTAAAAGATAATCAACATCAGCAGAAATTCCAGTCTACACAAGGAACTTCCCCTAGCACATTGGCACGCCTATAAACTGTTCTCCCAACCCACTTATCATCAGTTACTTGTACAGACAGCAAAGTGATTTTGTAAATTAAATATGCTGGCTTTGTGGGCGATGATAGTGCCACTACTAGGTAGGTACCCTGTGATTTTTCTCACGCTTTACGCGCAGATGGCATATTACGCATACTTCGGAGGAGTATTATTATACACTGTTGATTTGAAGTCCAATGAATTTAATAGATTTATTCTGTCATTGTTTTCCTGGAAAAGCCTCCTCGGTTGTTGTCCAGATAGACAAACCGGATCCTGTGCTGGTGGAGTTCGGGGGGACCGTAGATTTAAATTGCACCGCGACTGGATGCCCTGAGCAGCCATCATTCACCTGGCGTCCAGTAGATGACAAACCCTTCAAACTAATAAAGGAGGAAAATGGGTTTGTGTCCTTCAAAAGTCAAGCGCTGACAAACATCGAAATGGTATGCAGTGTTATGTGTAATCAAACACGTCCACTTACACGCAAGAGGAAGATAGTGGTTTACTGTAAGTATATGTTACTGTAAGAAGATTCAGAAATCAGCCTGAAGCAAACCTTTACAAAAAAATATATCGCATCACAAGAACTGGGTGTGAGTAATTCCTAACTCATGTGTTACTGACAGCTTTCCCGAGCGACCCTGAGATATCCGGAGAAGATAATCTGACAGTGGGTGTAAAGCAGACGGTCACCTGTACGGCTCGGAACCTATACCCTGATGAGGTGTCAGTCGAGTGGGTGCACGGAAACATGAGCGTTGAAGGCCGCAACTTCATACATAAAGAGCAGGCAGGAACATCGACAGTCTCTTCCAAATACATATTTACTCCCACTGCTCTGGACAACGGAGGAAACATTACTTGTAAAGTCATCCAAATTATACCAGCAGGTCATGGAAAAAGTTCAAATATTACACGTACACGCTCAGCGCCATTGACAGTTAACTTGAGTAAGTAACATAGGCTATTCATATTTAAGGCTATGCACTTTAATAACGAATGTTAACTCAGGTAAGAAATATCATAATGGCAAAAAAGTATTGTAGCCTATCAGATAGCCTATTGATATATAAGGTATTATTGAAGCGATATTCCTGAGCACCTGCTTTTTACATACTTTTTTTTCTGGCACCACCTCAGACTACCTCAGGAATATAATTATATCGGGGGAACAAAATTTGACGATTGGAAAGACACTGTCCCTAACCTGCAACTCAGATGGAAACCCACTTCCTGTCCCAGTGTGGACAAAAGCTGGGAAGGTTTTAGACAGCACCAATATAAGCACAATTGTTATTACGAACATCACCTGGTCTCATGCAGGTCAATATGACTGTGAGGCAAACAACACTGCTGGGAGTGTGAAATCCAGTGTAACAGTGATCATTCAAGGTCAGAACATACAAATTTAATTATGTACATGTTTGCATGCATATTTCGTGTTTTTATGACAGATAGGCCTATGTATTATGCAAATAGCCTACTATCCATCCTGTGCCTAACGTAGGGTACTGCAAAATTTAATCATCTACACATTCATAATATTAATTCATTCACTCATCCATTTGACCAGTAGGGTAATCAGTATTCCTGCTGTTGACTTGCAGGCCCTCCCGGTGGTACACAAGTGAGCGTCTCCCCGTCTGCGGAGATGCTGAGTGGCCAGAATGTGACCATCAGCTGCACAGCTCTCAGCTTTCCACCTGCCACCTTCACCTTGTTCAGGCAGGGCCACAGACAACCGCTGCAGTCTGGAGATGGCACGTTCCACCTGCTTCACCTCACACATGAGGACACAGGGCTCTACCTGATCAACATCACCAACCACTTGGGCTATGTCATGGAGACATTCCAGCTAAGCGTTGCAAGTAAGTCGGACGGCACATGACATTTTGAATCTGCACATGAAAGTCAGCTGAAATGTGGCCACACACAGCCAAAATAACATATCCGCCTCACTTTTTCATTGTGTCTGCTGCTTTGTAGTAAAAGAGTAAAAAAGGCAAATGCAAATTTGTTGACTATCTCTACACTCCAAGAAAAAAAAGAATATGATGCATATAATCTTTACATAACATAACATTACATTACATTACATTTGGCTGACACATTTTTAACCAAAGCGTCTAACAACATGGTAACAGTTTAAGTTTTAAAGCAATTCTCTCAACAATTTTAGGACAATTTAAAAAAGGTAGAGTACAGTAAGAATAAGTGCATCAGTGAGTGCTGTTTTAAAAACAACTGTCAGTTCAAGACAGGTGGTAAGTGCTAGGATCAGGAAGACTGTAAGTAGTGCTATGAGAGGAGATGTTCTCTGAAGAGCTGGGTCTTCAGGAGTTTTTTGAAAATGTAGAGGGAAGTTGGAAAGTTTCACTATGGGAAGTTTCACTATGAGGGTAGGTGCTTGACATTATCCACATACATCTCTTTACCTCAAAATATGTGATTATGTAGGATAACTGTGTAAATTTAGCAGCACCGAGACAAGGAAAAGTTTCATTTTAAAACTACATAACTTGATGTAACTGCGGACAGAAAACTAGACATTCTTTGATATCACAATTGTAATGTCAAAAAAGGGCAGAATCAGTTTAACAGAAATGGCAAGTACGGTATTTAAAATTTAAAATTTACATCAAACCAAAGTTTATAATATTATTACCTGGTTTAACTTATATCAGAGGAAATATTTCAGATAAACTTAGTAACAGCCTACGAACAAACTTTCCAGATACAATTTGAACATCATCATAATAATTCAGCTGTGACAGTTAAAAAACATATCAGCCAAACTGTTTTTGTCCACTCCAACACATATTTTTATAAATATGCTATAAAAAGTACTATACATACAGTATAATGCTTACTTGACCAGTCTTACTTAAACTAGACCGCAAAGCTGTACAAAATATGACTGCCGCTCAGTCCTGCACATTCTCTCCGCAAAAATAAATCAATTTGTCTCCATCTCCTACTCCATCCCTCTTGCAACTTTTTGTGTAAATGAGTGCATGTGTATATTTGCTTTTGTGTATATGTGTGCTTCTCTGTGTGTGTATTCACTTGTTAGTGTGTATGTGGGGGGTAATGGAGTGTGTGTGTGCGCGCGTGTCTGCTTGTCTGTATGTGTGTTTTATGTGTGTGTGTTTTGTGTTTTATGTGTGTGTGTTTTATGTGTGTGTGTGTGGGGTGTGGGGACCCGTGTAATGGGATGTGTGTGTGTGCGCGCGCTTGCCTGCGCAAAAATAAATCACGCTTGTCAATTTGTCTCCAACTCCTACTCCATCCCCTACTCTTGCAACTTTTTGTGTATGTAAATGAGTGCATGTGTATATTTGCTTATAAGTGTGCTTCTCTGTGTGTGTGTGTTCGCTTGTGAGTGTGTGTAGGGTAATGGTGTGTGTGTGTGTGTGTGTGTGTGTTATCTTTATTACACGGCTCTTCAGAGTGCTGCAGAAAGTTCCATTCACATGAAAGGCCCGAACGTTGGGAAGGCCCAATGTTAAATCTAGGCAAAATAAACTGATTTTTGAGCTGAACTTAACACAGCAACCTCAAACACCACTGTTGAACCTAGGCTAGCCTACTGCTTCAATCATGTAAGAAATAAGCAGTTTATGAATTATCTTTACCCGTTTAATCAAGTCCACATGACTAAAATAACAGCATATTTAAAGGCTGAACTAGCATAACAGCCTAATATCAAAGATCCTCCGCTTTAACCCTCTCTGCTAATATAGCCGATGCTGCAATGAACTAGTAAAAAAGTTTCATATAATTAATTAACCTTATCACTCACATTCTGAGTTTTTCTGGGTGGTTATATATCCATGCAGATCGTCTTAGAATGAGCCATCGCTGTTATATGTTATAATATGTTACAGGATTCATGACTTTAACAACATTAATGTTACATGATGCTGATTGACGCTGGCTATGTAGGCTACTGTTTTAACGTCTGCTAGTCTACTGCCTACCAAAACCTGTCGCTGTTCAGTTCAAGTTAAATGATCAAATATTGTTTGATTTTGTGTCAACTTTCAGAGGGAAGACATGTTCCTTTCTGGCCAAATTTCACAGCTTCTAAGAAAGTGTCGTCTTCGTGTAAACCGAGTTTTGAACAGAGAAAAAAGTTAGGCTACCATAGGCTACATGCAGGTTCTCCCATAACGTTATCGATACCGATCAATGCACCAAATCAGGGCGATTTTAGCGAAATAACGTTCCTGTGACAGGCTATCAAATATTAAACAATGGGATAACGTTTCATCATCACCTTTATTGATGCCTGAAATGTTGACATAGCTGAAATACAGAGATGTAGCCTACTGAGAGGCAGCTGCAGACAACGATGTTCAATGGGTTCAACTTGTCCCTTGCCTACCAGGTGGATGTAAACAAAGTTATAGAACCTAGAATACATCACATGAAAAACATTGTGTTAGGTTTTTTTTCGCGTTTTGGCAAGTAGCCGTGTAATAAGCGGGATAATGTATTGTCCGTAGGTAATTATCAGAAAATAAGTCCCTTCAGGTCGAAGCAAACCCTCTCCGCTGCGCGTCGGGGTTCTGTTCTCCCTGTCGGGACTTATTTTCTGATAATTACCGGTGGACAATACATTATCCCTTAGGCTAGGCTACTTGAAACATTGTTATTTTATTTACCTACTGCCATGCAACGTGACAGTTCATTTAAACCTCACGAGTTCGGCGAATTAATATACAAGTGTGATATGGCCAAAAAAATGGATCTAGCCTACTTCATAGGTGTTTAAATAACATTATGTTAATGCATATTCTAAAGAACACAGGACATTGGGAAATTCAACCAAGCAGTGGAATAAGTGATGTAACGGTATAAAAATGTAACCTCACGGTTATAGTGACCAAAATTATCACGATTTACAGTATCATCGCGGTATTTTTACAAGTGTTCTCAATATGTTCAGAAAGCACTGATATGCCTGCATAAGCTGAAATAGTTTCAGAAAGTGTGACAGCATTTACTATATACAAAAATATGGGCAAAACCTTATCAAAAGTGCAACATTTAACCAGGGACGCTGGAACTCTGAGGGAGGGTAAAAAAATGTCACTGAGTATGTAGATGAGTAGAGTAGATTCCTGGCCTATTGCTAATGGAGAAGGGCATATTTTCACATTCATAGGCCTACATCCTGACTGCACAAACAAACCTGGCTGAGCTGAGCATTCTTAATTCATAGCATAACGTTAAGTGCACTGCTGTTAATTAATCTGATTTCCGCTTGGCCTCCTAATGACCACAGGCTCACCTGTCCTGCCTGCAGCTGTCCTTCCTACAGTGGGTTCAGCATCACTTTTGACTGCTTTGGTACTGCTGCTTCGGTTTTTGAGATCAAGAAAACATTCAAATGACATCGGCAATGGCATGGTGGACATAGTGGAGAATGCACTGTGATCAAGTCGTATGGAGTTGTATGGGATGATACAACACATAATACAGTGCTCCATCAGTGGAATGACTGCTGACACTTTCTGGAATAATTAAGGTGACTTGTTTTATTTTCTCATAGCCAACATTGCTACAGGATTCCCTGATACTACTCTTGGTTTTGTCGTGGAGTCAATACTCCAGGCCAAGATTCCAAGCAGGTGGTTTAGTGGCAGATCTAGGTAAGATAACCCAGCGATAGAATAGCCTAAGGGCTTCAATCTCTAAACTTAACAAAGCCAAAGGGCTGTTTTATTAGGAGGTTACCACTTCCGCTGAATTTACTTACCCAGGTTTGTTATTTAACCACCTACTGAAATACACCCCTGATTTACATCAAAGGCTTTTTACAACAAATTGCAGTGTGAAGTGGATTGGTTGGGGCTAGATATGGGTCTTCAAAGATGGCATTGCCATTCTTCTCTGGATTCAAATTAACAATAAAGATGTATTCTAGAGATTAAAAAGATTTGTCATAATGTAACACGCGAGCCTTTTCTACTTTCAAGAATTTATTTTCAGCAAATAATGTACTACAACCATGTCAGTTTTAGACTTCAATGTGTTTGTGCAGTATAGATACACTTTTTATATACAATTATACATTTCTGTGGAGCCAACTAACCCAGATGGCCTTTGCTCCCTTGCTTAACCTCCATTAATCAGTGGATGAGCAAAAAACTGTTTAAAGCTAAATGATGACAAAACAGAGGTACTTTTGGTTGGACCAAAATCAAAGCGAGACAACGTTCTTAGTAATCTGGGAACCTGGCACAGCAGGTCAAACCAAAAGTAACAAGCCTAGCCTGTGAAAGTCATTTAATCAAAACACATACTAAGAACATACTAAGGCTAACCGCTTAAAGTCCGCATCAACGGAGTAATATATATATATGTGTGTGTGTGTGTGTTCCTGATTGGATCATAAATGGCCACAGCAACGAAGAGGAATGACTGATTCTTTTTTATTATTGTGTTATGTTCCAAATATAAAGCACTTTGAGTTGCATTCTATGTATGAAAGGTGCTATACAAATAAAGCTTATTATTATTATTTTAAAAATAAAAAAATATTATGTTTGCTTATTTTATGGTTATATATTCATGTACTTCAATTTTCTATTAACATGATATATATATATAAACTGAAAATTTGGAATGTTTTTCAATAAAATACACAACTCTTTGGAAAACTCCTGTCTTAGGTTTGTAAGTGTGTTCAAAAGACTCAAAATGAAACCAAAATCTTACATTGTTCAGATTTCCTAAGTTACTAAAATCATTGTTTTATTAGGAACAGCAAGGGCATGCAAGCTTCCTGATGAAAAATTCCATGGTTCCACGCCAACCAAAGTAGAGAATACCACATGTTAAATCTGTTAAACCACCACCCAAATCACACATTTGGAAAGGGGGCAATGGACAATGAAGTCCCTAATGTATAATTACTTTACTTATATGGTGCTCCTGCACTCAAACAGGTAGACTACAGTGTGCATGAGGGTGTATTGTAAATTGAAAGTATCTTACTTAAGTAAATTACTTAAATAACACATCACTGTAGGCTACAGTATTATGTCTTACATGCTATTTAATTATGTATTACCTAGAGTCTGTTGGGAAAAAAACACTCATATCATTATCTGCATTACAACTTAGATGGTAGTCTTTCAACAAGATTCAATATTTAGTAATTATGTAAGTGACTTCTTCCTTCAGATAACTTTGAGAGTGGACTAATCTGTCTGCATGCCTAAACCCATTACAACAGCATTGTTCTCGCAGCACACAACATGCCAAAACAAATATGCCACCAGATGACACCTTACTGATAACATTCAAAGGGATTCAGACAACCTCACTGAATGTTCAAACCCCTGCACATACTGTACATTAGTTAATGGCCTCACACACACATACACACAAATATCTCAGGTATGCAGGTAGCCTTCAGACCAATAAGGTAAGTACAGAGAAAGCTTTTACCTTATAAAACCTCAGTTTCATGGGGCAAACTTTTACATTCATGTGTGTCTTGAGAAAATTTCTAGATAAAGATGTCCTCCTATAAAATATGAGAGGACAACTGGAATCCATGCATTTCCACGGAATTATTTTTGGAATCTGATCCCTTATCATACCTGTTCATTCATAGGCCTACTCGTCGCTGGACTTATTGTGACTAAATTCAAGATTGCGGCGAACGGTAAACTTCCTCAAGGTACTGTCTGTATAAATCGTCTTGTAAATAAACTACCAGTGCTTTTTCAAAGTTCTCAATGTCTCGTTTTAAATGTCAAGGCCCTCGGAAGTCTACCAATGAAGTATGGAGCTACTTTGAGCCTCGTAAATGGTGTAAAACAGTGATTTATTTGCATGGCTAGGCCGATGCCCGAGGCACCCCCATCGAAAAACTGTTGGTAGCATCGGCTAACTAGCGCCATCTTTCTGAGTGCAGGGGACAAGCCGAGATGAGCTATGAGACATACGTTCACACTCGGTATCATGTTTCAACACACTTTAGGTCAATATCACACCGGAATTCTCCTTTAAATTAAAAGCAAATGCAATAGATTATGAAAGTGTTTTGTAATCTTTGACCTTTCCATTTCCAAATACCCAAAATCACTATTAGGCGGGTCAATATATGAAAAGAAAAAACACCTAACCTCAAAAAAATTGATACAAAAGGTTTTTCAACTGATTATGATACCTTTAGATGTACTTAATAACATATTAAAAATCTAGTAAAATCTGACCCCAGTAAAGGGGTCATTTTCAAGATGGCGTCCAAGATGGCCACCGGACGCTAATTTTGGCTATATCTGACGCATTATTCAGCCTAGGAAAGTGTTTGTCGTGTTTAATCAGATTTAAAGGTCACTGATTCATATATGTCAGACTAAAGTATCAGTTCATCATTTTCAAAGACTTGTCATTTTCAAGATGGCATCCAAGATGGCCACCAGAGGCTAATTTTGGCTATATCTGAAGCATTATTCATTCCCGTACCGCTCCCTCAGTTTAGCTTTCAGATACTGATTACCGAATGGAATGGAATCAACCTCAATCAAATACTGTACTCTTTCATGTTAGATCCAAGTACAGAGACAGTCAACTGTTCTTAATTGTGTGCATTTCTGCAAGACACTCCGCTGTTCGTGTAGAAGATATGGATTACCTTGCACTGCTGCCTGTGGAACGTGTCAAATTGAACAATGTGACAATCCATACAAGTTCCTTTCAGAGGAGTCAGAGGATGATGAATAATGATATAATAATTATTTCTGATCTACTTATGCATATAGTTTAAGATTCAGTTTAATTAGCTCCCCCCTAATGATAGATGCCAACAATTATTGATCTACACAAATATACAATGCATGCCTATATAGTACATGGGTCATGGTTCATTAAAGTCATAAAACAGCCACTTACTCGCAAACGCTACTCTACATATTGTAAAAGCATATACCCTGTACATGAAATATAACATTAAATCAACAAAATAACATTTTCATCTTCCTCCACACCAAGCATAATACATACTCTATTCTGTATAGGCAAATATAGTGATACATTTTGGCATATACAGTCCAGGGAAAACAAATGAAACACCCTAAAATATATATTTTCTGAAAGCATATAATCTGTAGATAAGATATAGCACCATTTAAAACATGTCCCATCTTCCTCCATGCCATGAGCAATGCATTGCCCTCTATTCTGTATAGGCAAATCTAGTGTAAAGGACATACATTTTGGCCTATATTGTCCAGGCAAAACAGATTAAACACCCAAAACCACATATTTTCTAAAAGCATATAACCTCTAGATGAGATATAACACCAGTTAAGACATGTCTTATCTTGCTCCATGCATGCACAATACAATGCCCTCTATAATGTATAGGCGAATCTAGTGTAAAGGGGATATATGTTGGCATGTTAAGTCCAGGGAAAACAAATTAAACACCCTAAAATATATATTTTCTGAAAGCATATAATCTGTAGATAAGATATAACACCATTTAAAATATGTCCCATCTTCCTCCATGAATGCACAATACAATGCCCTCTATTCTGTATAGGCGAATCTAGTGTAAAGGGGATATATGTTGGCATGTACAGTCCAGGAAAAACAAATTAAACACTCTAAAATATATATTTTCTGAAAGCATATAATCTGTAGATAAGATATAACACCATTTAAAACATGTCCCATCTTCCTCCATGAATGCACAATACAATGCCCTCTATTCTGTATAGGCAAATCTAGTGTAAAGGGGATATATGTTGGCATGTTAAGTCCAGGGAAAACAAATTAAACACCCTAAAATATATATTTTCTGAAAGCATATAATCTGTAGATGAGATATAACACCATTTAAAACATGTCCCATCTTCCTCCATGAATGCACAATACATTGCCCTCTATTCTGTATAGGCGCATCTAGTGTAAAGCGGATCCATGTTGGCCTCTTTTGTCCAGCGAAAACAGATTAAACATCCTAAACTATATATTTTCTGAAAGCATTTAACCTGCAGATGAGATATAACACCAGTTAAGACATGTCCCATCTTCCTCCATGCCATGAACAATACATTGCCCTCTTTTCTGTATTGGTGAATCTAGTGTAAAGCAGATACATTTTGGCATGTACAGTCCAGGGAAAACAAATCAAACACCCTAAACTACATATTTTCTGAAAGCATATAACCTGCAGATGAGATATAACACTAGTTATGTCTTATCTTCCTCCATGCCATGGAGATGGTTAATAATCCTGTATTGCATTTGCTCTGTATTAAAACGCATTGATTTTAATTTATGGCTGAAAAAGGTAGAGCATTGAAACATTTTCAATTTTAACATTTAAAATCCTATTCTTGTTTAATTTGACCATCATTTGATATCAATTTCACCCCTGTAGGCTGAATAGTAATTGAGATATAGCCATTCTAACCTGTTGACAGCCATTTTGAAACTGACCCCTTTCCCAAGGTCAGATTTTACTAGATTTTTAGTATGTTATTTAGCATGTCCAACAGTACCAGAATCCATAAAAAAACCTTTTGTATCAATTTTTTTGACGTTGAACCCTAGATTGACCCGCCTACATACACTTTCACCTACAGAAAGGAGCAGACAGAGTCTGTGCCTCAATTCTTTAGAGCCATCTATTGGCTCTACATTGTCATTGCAAATATTGTCAAAAGAGCAATAGACTATGTGCATGAAAGGTTTTCCTGTACACTAACTGTGTTGAAACGACATCTTCTATTATATTCTGTTCCTTACATCTTCACCCCGACACTGATTATCCTGTTTGCCCAATAATAACAATTTTAACACACGCATAAATCCTTCTTTGTCGTAACGTGCTGATTCCCTAGTGCAACACCCAACCAAGTCTGTGTAGATGTAACCTGCATTGTGTTGAACTTGCGCGATTCAGCCCTGCACACGCCCGGACTCGAACCCGCGAACAGCAGCACCTCGGATCGGGAGGCGAGCACGCTAACAATTGAGCCAATAGCCCAGGCTACTGGCTCGCATGCCAGCAGCACTCTTGAGGCGTCGGGGAGTGAGGTTTACCAACGTTCCACAAGCACAGTTAAGCTAGCTGGCATCCGTTACACTCACCCCCCTAAACCTCACTCCCGATCCGGGTCACGGCACCAATGTAACCTGTGTTGTATTGAACCTGCGCCATTCAGCTCTGCACGCACCAGGACTCGAACCCGCGAACAGCATCACCTCGGATCGGGAGGCGAGCACGCTAACAATTGAGCCAATAGCCCAGGCTACTGGCTCGCATGCCAGCAGCACTCTTGAGGCGTCGGGGAGTGAGGTTTACCAACGTTCCACAAGCAAAGCTAAGCTAGCTGGCTGGCATGCGTTACATAGACACTAATTACATTAAAGGCGCTCTAAACGATGTTACGTGGTTTCTAAGCTAAATATGTTTCGTCACATACAGCAAACATCACCTCACCATCTGCTATAGCTGCCTGTGCTCTCACTGTAAAAAAAAAAATGCGGTCTCTGTGGACAGTCCAGGCTCCAAAAACGGCAACAAAAACAACTTGGTCCAGCCTGGACCATAAAAACAAATTGTTCCAGCCAATCACTGATGAGATGCGCGTTTAGGAGAGTTTCAATTGCACGGGAGGAAAGGGGAGGGAGTAGCGAGCTAGATCTCTCTTTTGTTTGAACGTCAACAGAAGTGACGTTGCCCATCGCTTAGAGCGTGCACATAGTCTATTCTTCCCTGAAGAAAATAAAATGTAGACATAGACGTCATAGATATAAAATGATAAAATTACTTAGTTTTCCTATGGAGATTGTTTTATATTGTTCTAGGTCTTTTAAGACAGGAAATCAAGCCTCAAAATCTGCTTGTCAGTACCACTATGTGACTCAACCTGGCTTTTCTCACTAATTAGCTGTGCCATTTAATCTTACCCTGAAAGTTCCTCATATCTTGCTCTTGTGGTTAGCATAGCTTGGGAAACCGAACTGCGTGAGCATGATATTGGAGTACTGCAGGGGCATGCTGCCGTAGATCTGTGCCAGGCGATTCAGGCAGTAGGAGCGCTGGAGCATGTGCTCCGCCCGGTGCCACATGCCAATGTAGCCGCTGCGGGAGTCCCGCTCCAGGTTCCGGATATCCACAGGCTTTACCAGAACCCCAGAGGGCCGTGCTTTTGACCCGTCTTGCCGTGCCAAATAGAGCGCCACAGCGAAGTTCATGGCAATGTCGTCGCAGTTCTGCGTTTCGTCCACCAAGGTATGCACCTGGCTGGGCTGGTCTTGGAAGACCTGCAGGTAGCGACGGTGGAAGAAGGCAGCACCCACCAGAACCATGGAGTACCTGGAACAGCAGAGCACAGTCTAAAATCATACAGTCATTATATAAACCAAGGAATATCTGTCCGAATCTCTGTCTGTGTGTCTACTCTTTGCTTTCATCCTATTCACTTCACACTTAGTGGTTGTGTTATTGAGGGCCCAAGTCAGTCTTGACCACAGTATTGAGTAGATGTGAAACTCTAGAAGTGGTGTGCCAGCAGCCACAGAAATATTTGGTGGCTCTTGACCTTTCCATGATGGCAACCATCCCCTGATACAGTGTGCCCGTGGGCATATTTTTTATAGGCACTATGCCTAGTCATAGTACATATTCTATGTCAGTGTTTTTCAAACTTTTTTTGTCTCACGGCACACTAACATCCTGTGTGAAGAAAAAATAAACATACCATAGCCTAAAATTTCAAATAATACACAGATATGGCCTTATTATGGCTTCTATGCAAGACCTGCTCAATAAAACAAGCGCCCTCTGTTTCATTTGTAGGTGACTATATCTAATTTAATTGTTGTTATGAACTGGATATGTGATGATTCTGTGAATACTGGATATGGGGCCCCCGTTGTACAATGCCTGCATACCACAAATAGTGCAATCATACGATCAATGAGAGCATGTGGTTATAAATTCTTTGATGCAACAGTTGCTTTTCTGGACCAGTGAGTAACATTTGGGTAATTTTCTGCGGCACACCTGATGATCTCTCTCGGCACAGTGGTTGAAAAACACTGTTCTATGTAGATTGAACTGACATGTAGAGTAGAGGGAAAACAGAAGGGCAGAAAGATGCACAGGACATGGAGTTAGGGCAAGCCTGTAAGTGAATACAAAGTGAAAGTGTGAAGTGTAATGTACCATGTGCCTTACCGGTCACCTCCACCTGTTTCAGTGTCCTGAAGCTCAAAGCTGCCGTAGCTGTAAACACCAGAGGCTGTGATCACATGCTTGCGTGGTACAAAGCCAACAATCTGATCAGAAAATTGCTGAAACATAAAAACACTGAAGATTGTATGATCCGAATAAAATAGATTGAATTTGAATTTGAAATGACTGCACAAATCCTTCAAATCTACTGGCACCTAAATGGCTTCCAGGACAGCTATGAAAAAATATAACTGTAAATTTCAGTTATTTTACCTTCCAGACAGAGAAAGCAAAACTTATATCAGGAACACTGACCAATGTATCATCATCCACCATTAACACAGCTGTAGTGAACAGAGAAACAGAAAAAAATGAAAAACATGAATAGAATTGGGCGGAACTGGACCAGCTGGTTATTCTCCAAATTAGCTTAGGCCTAATCAGGTTCTTCAGGTTCAGTAGTTCCAAAAACCACACAAATTAGCAGACATGCCAAGTAGTCCAATAAGGTTTCATCAAGAATTTGGCACTTTAAACTCATTTGACTACCATCAGTAAATGAGTTTATTAACATAGCCTACTCATATAATTATTGTCTGGTTTAGAAACATGTAGTGTAATACTGTATGTACTGTAGTAGGCTGGTTATTCACACATTTTACAGTAGGCTGCATAAACATCATATTTGTTGACTTGGAAATGCAGGGGTCGTCCCATATGCAGAGACTTGCAATTGTGACACCCACAAGTTTCCCTCGACCCCCATATCTGTTCTACAGGGAAGATAAGTAACTTTTCACATTATACACTAGGTAGGCCAACCCTATATTTATACCATCTGTATCTATCTCCGAAAAAGGCTGCAAGCGGTTGCGCATCAGATTGACGCTTTGCTCCTTGAAGACTACTGGAACAGGATGCGGACCAAGGGAACCCCATAATTGCTGTGGTGGCCGCACTCCGATGTTGTTCCACACGATGACAATCTGTCTTAGATGAGGCACTGCCTGGTAATGATTGAGGAGTTTAAGAAGGATGTCTGTTCGATTGTACGTCTGTATTACTATAGTAAAGGAATCCTTCAGTGGAGGAGAGTCAGCTTTTCGGCGTAGAACATCCATTACTCCGCCATCATCATCTGTATCCACAGCCAGGGGAAGCATTGAAGTCAGAGATGCCCCAATCAAGATAAACAGAAGTGCAAATAGTATCAGCTGCGCCTTTCGAAGTGGGATCATCCTACAGCCTCTAAGACATACATATGAAGAGAGAGTGACATTACTGGTAGGCTACATTAGCACAAACTTTCAAACCAACACACTAATCAAGCCAGGGAACCAAGCGCAAACCAAAACATAGCCTAATTTCAACTGAGTAAGTAACTGGAGTTGGTATAACGCTCTTTAGGGTTCACAGCACATTTGTTAAGCAAATAAATAAAAAGACTTGGAATGTACTTTAGTATCGGTTGAAACCCTACCTCATGTTGTTCTCATATTTGAGAGTTCCCACTTCCTCTAAAAGTAAGTGAAAAGCTGCCTGCACCTCTGCGCAGCCGTGGTAGACTGTCCAGACAACGCGCAACAAACTCTAACATTCTTAATTTGACAGTAGGTTGCAGTCTTTAATTAGAATGTTTAGAAACCAACCTCTAGGTCCACACCACCCAGACAGTAGCTTAATATAAAATAATGATATTTGGACACGTGAAACACGAACAACTCCACCCAAGAAAGAGTGACAGTGAGACTGCACACTGACCAAACTATCTGTGTTGGAGTTTGTTGGGACAGTGCGCAACCACCATAGGCTACAGTCCTAGGAGGTTTTTAAATCCACCATTACAGCATCTGAGAATAGAATTTTACAGGTGCATTTATATTGTGTGTGTGTGTGTGTGTGTGTATAGTAAACAGTCAGGTCCATTGTATGATATAAAATGAATCGTGAGGATGTGTGGATTCCGAGGAATTCATTTGTGGTATTACAGTGTAGACCAGTTTCTATTTTTCGAATAGAGTTGTATAGTATGGAAGGACACGTAACCTGAATAGCTATGTTTATGGCAAAGGTAAGTTACCACACAGTTAAGCTACTTGAAATTGTAAATTGTCGAAACTAAGTGTGCGTAATAGGCTCCATCCAAGTAGGCTACGTGTTAGTTTGTAAGACCAATATCCAGTTTGAAGATGTCAATGGAGCTTTCGCGCTAACTTTTAAACTCCATTTCATTGGCTACTTACAACGTACCACTCGTAAGACGAGTACAATGGACAACGGGATCAGACGATTAGTAGCTTGTATGCATATTTGTTCCGCACTGGAATACGTACTGCTGCAAACGGCCGGTAAGTGGTAACGTATTAACTCCTGGAGTGTTTGCGACAGCTGAACAACCGCTGGATCTTGCGTTATGCGTAATGATAACAGTTTGCGTTCTGGAAATTTCCTGCCATTAAAAATGACTATTTCATAACATCCCATTTGAACAATATCGAGGTTACCCTGTTGTAAAATCCAAGCAATATATAGGCTCTGCCAATAAGATGCTGTGTTGTCCCACAGTTACTCTCTCCAATGGATTGGAGTTACCGATACTCGGTCTGGGTGAGTACTTTACAAGTAGCCATTTAAAGTTTACTTTGGATAGCAACGGCGTGGATCCATTTGTGTTACCAATATGTGGAAACATTAGTTACTTTGTTGCAAATTCCTGTCCTGAAAGCAGCAAAAGTAAAACTTTGATCTGAAACACGTTCAACAGTAAATGTATCACCAAGCCCTCCTTGACACATAGCCTTACCTTAGGCTAAAACTCATAGTTATGCAGATGCAACACTATTTGCTGTTTTTCGGCTTCAGGGACTTCGCATAATGGTGGATACTCTCACGAAGCGGTTGTTTACGCACTGCAGGAGTGTGGTGTGAGGCACATTGACACAGCTAAACGCTATGGTTGTGAAGAATACCTGGCGAAAGCTGTCCGAGAGAGCGGGGTCCCACGCCAGGATGTGTGGTTGACAACCAAGTTATGGCCTGGGGACTATGGCTATAGCAACACCAAACAGGCTTGCAGAGCATCATGTGCCAGGTTGGGAGTGGAGTACCTAGGTATGAGTTCCATTGTTTCGTAGACTGTTGTTTCGTACCACCATCACGTATTTGGCATGATGTGGATATAGACACTTCCCTATGCCCTCTCAGACTTATACCTGATGCACTGGCCTGACTGCATGGTTCCCGGTCGATCCAATAGGGAGATGAGAGCAGAAACATGGAGGGCCCTGGAGGAGCTTTATGATGAAGGTGCAATGTGAAAATATTTGTTCTAATATCTGATTATCTAAAGAGTTATACTCTGTCATAATGTGCACGTATTTATCCATATGACAGGTTTGTGCCGGGCCATAGGAGTTAGCAATTTTCTCATTCCCCATTTGGAGGAGTTGAAGGAGGACTGCAGTATAGTGCCCCATGTCAACCAGGTGAGTGTGATTGTTCAGCAGGTGTTTGTGTCAGGGATATCAGGGATATTTGTGTCAGAGAGAATGTGTTAATTTATTTACAGCAAAGGTAGGTCCACATACATTGTTTCCTAACTGGCAGTGGTGTTTATTGTCAGTTTGTAAATCGTAGGCAAAGTAGGAAGTAATGTTATGAATCCCTGAGCAATGTGATTTGTTAGGCTGGACCAATGAATTCAAAGTTAGCGCAAAGTCTTCGCCCGTCACGATGCAAGTGTTGGAATAGAATCCCAATCATGAGTGACCAGACCCTATTCATGAATGGAAACTGCTGCCCTAATAAAAGAAACAATGCAACTGGTCTTTAGATGTGTTGAGTAGGCCCTATCTGTAGCATCAGCTATTGTGGTTCGATTAAAGTGTAATTCCAGCGAAAATTGACCCCAGGGTGTTTTTCTGCATTAAAACACATCAAATAAGCTGTGGAGACAGTATTTTTCGTTGATCAACCACTACACTATATGCTATAGCTCCAAATCGCAAACAGTGGATTAGCTGGGGGCAGTGAGCCAAACGCTTCCCAAATAACATTTTTAACCAGTAATATTGTTCAAAACATAGTTGGAGGGCAGCCGTGGCCCACTGGTTAGCACT
This sequence comes from Alosa sapidissima, assembly GCF_018492685.1. NCBI lineage: Eukaryota > Metazoa > Chordata > Actinopteri > Clupeiformes > Clupeidae > Alosa > Alosa sapidissima. The sequence goes on along the minus strand of NC_055957.1, from coordinate 26,142,393 downwards.
CTGGAGTTGTAACCGGACTGGTCGAGCCCCGACCAGTGGGCCGCGGCTGAAGTGCCCTTGAGCAAGGCACCTAACCCCTCACTGCTCCCCGAGCGCCGCCGTTGTAGCAGGCAGCTCACTGCGCCGGGATTAGTGTGTGCTTCACCTCACTGTGTGTTCACTGTGTGCTGTTTGTGTTTCACTAATTCACCGATTGGGTTAAATGCAGAGACCAAATTTCCCTCACGGGATCAAAAAAGTATATATACTTATACTTAAAACAGCATCAAACCTCATCAGTAGCTTGCTCAGGGTCCTTACACGTAAAACAAAGCACAAGCAACGTAGTAAGCGAACACAGAGTTTATTACAGAAGACAGATCTCACATGGAGCATGACGTCTATTGCCTCCTTCGAGAAGAGCTGGTAGGGCAGGGGTCTCAAACTCAAATGAGCTGGGGGCCACTTTTTTGATGCAGCCGTGGCCCACTGGTTAGCACTCTGGACTTGTAACCGGAGGGTTGCCGGTTCGAGCCCCGAACAGTGGGCCGCGGCTGAGTGCCCTTGAGCAAGGCACCTAAGTCCTCACTGCTCCCCAAGCGCCGCTGTTGTTGCAGGCAGCTCACTGCGCCGGGATTAGTGTGTGCTTTACCTCACTGTGTGTTCACTGTGTGCAGTGTTTCACTAATTCATGGATTGGGATAAATGCAGAGACCAAATTTCCCTCACAGGATCAAAAGAGTATATATACTTATACTTAGTAAACCATAGGCAGAGAATGGGATTCCCGCTAGCATGCTAGCTTTGTATGCTAAGCTAAGCTAAGCGATAAAACGAACATATAATCATATTGCTTATTACAAAACAAAATGTTAATGTTTGTATATGAAACAGTTTGTATGAATTACCCAAAATTCCCAGTTAATTCCCGTACATTTCAATTAATTCCCATAATTTCCTTTAATTCCATGAAAGTTTCCCATTTGGAATATTTCCAAAATTCCCCAGTTTAACTTCCCATGGTAAGTTTCCGCCCCTTTGCAACCACAGTATGCTTAGTGGACACCGTATACACGCAAAGATGCACCTCCATTCACAGACGCACCGTGACTATCACTGTCAATAGACGATCGATCATAATTAATCTCCAAAAACATTTGGTGTAGGCCTTTTTCTGCTTCAATTTGTGCAAAACTATGGCCTGCATCACTTCCGCGTCATTACAAATGCACGTCTTAGTGTTTCTCGCGTGTAGCCTAATACAAGTATTTCCTGAAAATGTTGAGCAGCGATTTTGGGTTTGAATCAAGCTCTGGATGTCTAGCAAATATTGGAGGAGAGTACACATGAGATTTGTCCGTACTTGGATCTATCGTCTATTTTAATCAGTATCGTGGTTTGTCGCAATTAAAAATACCCTCAAGGGCCGGATTTCATTATTATTTTGACCAGTGTTGCCAGATGCCAGCAAGGTTTTCCAGCCCAAAACCTCGTCAAAAACCGCGAGAATGCACAAAAAACCGCCCAAATTAGCTTTTGCTTGTTTCTCATTTAAACACATTGAAATCATTAACAAGCTTTAAAATGACCCATTTTTCGACTTAGCCTATCCAATTTCAGAAACAATATTCAATCAAATTAACGCAAAAGTAGGCTACACGGACGTCAGACTATTATTCTATAAGCTTATGTTAGGGAAAATAATGCGATAGGCTAAACATAGACTATTAATCTGTCTGTTTAGTGTCAATAGACGCTTGGAACAAAAGCATTCAGTAGGCTAGCCTAACATAAAAACATTGAGTGGATGTATGAACATACAAAATAGCCTAATGCACAACATTTCAATTATTTATAATAGCAACATGACACATGCATATTCATGTATAACATTAGATGAAAATCGCATTGATTATAGAACAGGGGTGTCGACTCTTTGCAGAGGCAGTGCGTTCATAACTGGTGGGCCAACTGTAGGCTACACAAAAAATATTTTCATAGGCCTACCCCAAATGTAGGCTAAAGGCTTGAGTTAAACTTGAGTCTGACACCTGTGATTTAGAACAATTAATTAATAGCCTACCTAGGCGCTATATATTCCCTGAGACAGGCAGTTAGGCCTAGAGTTTTCATGAAAATCGCGCTGAATAGGCTATTTAGGACAGTGCGCTCTTTGCAGAAGCAGTGCGTCCATGCATGGCAACTACACGCAAAAAATATTTCCATACGCCAGATATAGGCTAAAGGCAAACTTGAGTTTGACACCTGTAATTTAGAACAATTAGTAGGCCTACCTGACAGGCAGTTAATCCTAGTTTTCATGAAAGTCGCGTTGAACGAACAGGGGTGTCAGTGCGCTCTTTGCAGAAGCAGAACGTTCACGCATGGGCCATCTCTACACAAAAAACATAGGCCTATGGCCCTAGGCCCTTCGTGAAAATCGCTTTGAGCAATTGTTATTAGGCCTAAAAATAATTAAAAAGTTCTAGTAGGCCTAGGCTTTGTCAAACTTCCTCAACAACTGTCGGGCTGGACGGAACGTGGGCCGTAGTCCTATGTCAAGCCATTCGCGCAAGACCTGCGCACATCCATCAACCCTGAAAGAAGGGGTAAGTCCATCCTGTCTCGTAGGTAATCTTTCAGCAGTGTGCACACTCATGAAGAGATTGACTGTAATGACAAAATGCTCTTTGCCCACTTTGGCATATTGACATTGTCAGTCAGCTAGCTAAGTTTGAAAACCCCGCGAGCTGTGTGTTTGAATGGCGGTCTGCGCCAGAGTAGGGGAGAACCGGACTGAAACACTTTTTAATTAAACGTAATTTACAAAGACATCGTAAAACACTGAAAGCTAATATTTTGTCACAAGCAAACTACATCGGTCCTCTGTCAAATACAGTTGCATTTTCAGCTGTGAACAAAACCATTCAGGATTTATTTAAGGAGAAATCGAACATGCGTTTTGTTTCATTCGTCCCTCCAGACCGGGATAAATGAAACGACATGGGGGACGAAAGAAACATACAGCTTAAACTTCCCACAACTTCAATATGTGACAACATCATGAATGGTACTTGAAATATGTGTTAATTTGGATAAATTACTGCTGGGCGTTACTGTCTGCTGTGAATATCTAACAACTAATTGCGGTCATTGTGAAGCGCATATCTCGCGGTTATGGAAATACCATGCACTATGCCATTTATATGGCTAGAATGCATGTTTCGATACATAAGGTGACGTGAGCTGAGAGTGTCTGTTGTGAGTTTAGGGGGGCACGTCAGCCAGAGGGTGTGTGAGTGAGTGAGAGACTGCTGCCTGCTGACCAGAGACGGTCGCTGGAAGAAGGGTCTGAAGTGCCTTTGTTTCGGCTACAAAAACCCGCCGAACTGATCCGAAACCAGCCCAATTTTTATACACCCGCCCAAACCCATTTTTGCCCGCAAAATAGATTGCAAAACCGCCCAATTGGGCGGGAAACCGCCCAATCTGGCAACCCTGATTTTGACATAGGTCGTGGGCCGGATTTGGCCCGCGGGCCGGGAGTTTGAGACCCCTGTAAGTTGGTAACAGTTGGTAAGTGTTCTTAACAGTCTTCTGTTACTCCGGGTTCGCTAATGTTATTGGTGCTTCGCTTTAGTCAGTGCACAGCTGATCAGGAAGACAAATACAATAGTGTAGGCCTATAGTTTAAGTAAGGGATAATGTATAGAACGCCGGTCATTACTGGGAAAATAAGTCCCGACAGGGCGAACCGGACCCCGACGCGCAGCGGAGGGGTCTTGTTCCGCCCTGAAGGGACTTATTTTCACAGTAATGACCGGTGTTCTATACATTATCCCGCTTATTATACGGCTACTTGCCAAAACGAAATAATAAACTCCCCACGATATGACTTTAGCCTACATAACCTAGCCTATTTGTTACCGTTCATCGTGGCATTTGCTGAGAAACAAATAGTTTGCAACACATGCTGCTGAACTTGAATCAAACATTCTTTAGAACACAGCTGATCAACCTTCTGCTTTCACGTTTGAATGAAGTTCCAGTCCTTGCGTAGTGATATAAAAGACATTAATCAGAAGCACAAAACCCATTGCCATTGACCGCGGTGATTAAATGCTTTGCCGGTGATTTATGTAGATTTAAAGGAGAATTCCGGTGTGATATTGACCTAAAGTGTATTGAAACATGATACCGAGTGTGAACGTATGTCTCATAGCCCATCTCGGCTTGTCCCCTGCACTCCAAAATCTGGCGCTAGTTAGCCGATGCTACCAACAGCTTTTTCAATGGAGGTGCTTCGGCATCGGGCTAGCCATGCAAATAAATCACTGTTTTACACCATTTACGAAGCTCAATGTATCTCCACACTTCATTGGTAGACTTCCGAGGGCCCTGACATTTAAAACGAGACATTGAGAACTTTGAAAAAGCACTGGTAGTTTACTTACAAGACGATTACAGACTGTATCTTCACGAAGTTTAGCTTTTGCAGCCATCTTGAATTTAGTCATGATAAGTCGAGCGATGAGTAAGAATGAACAGGTATGATAAGGGATCAGATTCCAAAAATAATTCAGTGGAAATGCATGGATTCCAGTTTCTTCCAGTAGCAGAGTTACTCAAAGTTCTCAATGTCTCGTTTTAAATGTCAGGGCCCTCGGAAGTCTACCAATGAAGTGTGGAGATACATTGAGCCTCGTAAATGGTGTAAAACATTGATTTATTTGCATGGCTAGCCCGATGCCGAAGCACCACCATTGAAAAAGCTGTTAGTAGCATCGGCTAACTAGCGCCAGATTTTGGAGTGCAGGGGACAAGCCGAGATGGGCTATGAGACATACGTTCACACTCGGTATCATCTTTTAATACACTAGGTCAATATCACACCGGAATTCTCCTTTAACATAGGCCCGAACGTTGGGAAGGCCCATTCATGTGAATGGAACTTTCTGCAGCACTCTGAAGAGCCGTGTAATAGAGTGGTGAAGTCCCGCCCCTTCTACTTCCGGTCCATGGGACCTATCTTTCAAAAAATTATGAACAGGAGTTAATGGAGAGATAACAATAATTTTTTGGTCCAGTTTGAATTGTGCCACAAATTTCACATATGATGTGTGTGAATTTAAAAGATAATTTTTCACGTCAAGAAAGTACTGTTGTTCGATAGACTTCAAAAGTTATGTTGGTTTTATGCAAATCCACTCAGTGGACTACATCTCTCGTCTCGGATGATGTACGTCACCAACGTAATGAAGCGATAAGAGCTGTTATGCTAGTTAACGGTTGCATCTTGCTGCCTGCTATGTCACTTAACAGTATGTAATGTACAGTCTATGGACGAATACAACTTACCTGATGTGTTTAATCCTCTGACTCATGGTATTTTCTTCGGCAAGGAAAGCCCAATTAAGACCTGTTGCTGGTATGCTGATACAATCTAGTGTGGCTGTGAATGAGCTAACGTCACTAGCGCGACTGATGGGTTTGTAGTCGTTGGAATTACGATCTTTCACAATGTTGTAATTCAATAGTTACGAAACAAACTGCAAATGTCTTTACATGAAAAATTGTCTTTAAAATTGACAAACATCATATGGGTAATTCAAGGCACAAGTCAACCGGGACCAGAAAATAATTTCTTTTTCGCCATAGACTGCCGTTCAAATTTTTTTGAAAGATAGGTCCCATGGAGGCAAACGGAAGGGGCGGGACTTCACCACTCTATAAAGGAACACACAACAGTATTGTTACGTGTTGTGACTAGTATAATTACAATGTGTACAAAATTCAATGTAAAATGAGACACAGCGATTTTCTAAGCATACTTGGAACTACATTCTCATTCAGGCAACGCTTGAGCTAATTTCCAAAAAAAGGCTGTTCCTTTAAGAAACAGAAGCCTCGCAGGTCCTCTTCTGGCAGTTTTGTCCAGTACTACCCACAAATTGCCAGTCTCAACATCAACAAAACATGTGACTTCAGAGTTGCAAAGAAAAAGTCACACCTGACTTACCAGTAAAAAGAAAAGATTAAGATGGACAAACGAACACTCATGTACGACAGAAGAAAACTAGAAAAGAGTTACGGACAAACAAATCTAAGGTGTACAGATCACAAAGAAAAAAGTTTGTGAGACACTGACCAAATGCTGGAGGAGTTTGGTTGTAAAATGGGAATTTTGAGGAAAGAAGGCTATCACTCCAGTTTGCTATGCCATGCCACACCCTGTGGACTGCACTTGATTGAACCCAATTTCCCTTGAAAAAGAGGACTGTGACCCAAACTATACAAGAAGCATGTAGGGAAGCAGCACTCAAGGATACAAGGATACAAGGATACAAGGAAGTTTATTGTCACATGCATATAGTTACTGGAAGTAAGAAATGCAGTGAAATTATGTCTGGTGTCAGCCTATTTGTGCATTAATGGGGGGGGGGGGGGGGGGTAAAAAGTGCAGTAGAAGAGGGGTTTAGTAGATTAAGTGGCAAGGGCTGCATAAAAAAGGTGGGGGAGGATTGGGATTGGGTGGGGGGCACCAACAAGGAGCACCCAAGAGCAACAGGGGCAAGGAAAAACTCCCTTACCAAGGAAGAAACCTTGGGCAGATCCACGGCTCAAGGGGCTAACCCAACTGCCAGGGGTCTTGGTGTGTGTGTTGGGGGGATGACAGGGGAGATGGGATAGTGTGCTGTGTATGTGGGGAGAGGGCAGTGTGCAATATGTGTGTTGGAGAAGCTTCCTCATGAGACAATGTGCTGTGTATTGGGGGGGTGGCAGTGTGCTGTAAGTATGTTGGGGATGTGTGTTGGAGAAGCTTCCTGATGAAATAATGTGCTGTGTATGTAGGGGGGGGGGGGGGCAGGGACTTACTATTGCAAGCAGAGTACTGTATGTAATGTATGTGAGTGATGACAGTGAAGATGTGTGTGTGGGCGGGAGTGGAGCAGTGACTGTGTGTGTGTGTGTGTAGTGTGTGTGTGTGTGGGTAGGTGGGGGCAGTGTGCTGTAAGTATGTAGAGGATGTGTGTTGGAGAAGATCCTGAAGACAATGTGCTGTGTATGTGTGGGGGGGGGGGCAGTGTGCAGCAAGTATGTAGAGGAGTGCTGTATGTATGTGAAGTGATGACAGTGATGATGTAAGTGTGTGTGTTGGGGATGGGGGTGGGGTGGGGGGGCACTCAGTTGACATTCCATCTATAATGGAGTGGAATTGAAAGAAGAAACTTTTGAACGGTAGTGTAGCCAGGCTCCGACTATCTGGAACATGTCATTACACGGTATGTAATAGTTCAGTCGGCCCTTTACAGACGCTGGGCCCTTTACAGACGCTGGGCCCAAGTTCGGCGGCGATATAGCGGCGATCTATCTTTTATTAATTAACTTTGTCCTGATTCTGCCCACTCTGACTTCGCTCTGGCCACAGTGCGCATGCACTGTCGGTAAAATACGCTGTCAAACTCGCACCCTATGTGTGTTGTTGCAGGTTGAGTATCACCCTTTTCAGCAGCCTGAGGAGATTGTACAGTACTGTCAACAGCAGGGGATCGTGTTTGAGGGCTACTGCCCCCTGGCCAAGGGCCAGGCTCTCAGTCATCCTACTATTCTCAAGATGGCTGACAAATATGAGCACACCCCTTCCCAGATTTGTATACGCTGGAGCATACAGGTAAATTCACCATTGCACTTTGTTAGATATAGAGGAATGATTTATTAACTGAAGTTCAATTAATGCTGTTTGCTTCTGGTCACTTGTTATAAACTGAAGAAAAGCATGTTCTTTGCAGAATGGAGTTGTCACAATCCCCAAGTCCACCAAGAAGAAGAGGATTCTGGAAAACTGTAATGTGAGTGGGATATTGCTTTAAGCTTTACCCGATTGACACACTGTAGTGCAGTGGTTATTTTTGGTATCTGGGTCTCCTTTCCTTGTATGATGACTACATTCTCTTCACCCATGACATGTTTGGTTTTAGTCTAGTGGTGACTTTCGTCTTATTCTATTCAAAGCTTTAGGTCAATCATTGATCCTGTTACTTAATTACTCCGTAATTATACAGCATTTTCACCACATAAACTGGAATGCATATAAACATATACATTCTGTCCTCTGTCATTCCTGGCTTTTCTTCTCCTCTTTTACTCTGTGCCCTCTTGCTTTAACTGGCTTGGCTCACACTCCAGGTTTTTGGGTTCCAGTTAGAGGATACAGACATGGTGTCACTGAGAATGTTGCATGATGGGAGACATGTGACCTGGGATCCAACACATGTGCCTTGATAGAGGTGCCATCATTTACTAACTATCTGTGTCACTTACAGTAGAGGCTGATCAGGCATATTGGCAGATAAATATTGTCGATGTTTTTTTTTTTTTGTTAATCAGTGCTTGACCTAAAGTGATTTAGGCATATAGGTCTTTTGGGCCTCTTGCAACAAAGGTGATCAATGTCCTAGAGAGTTACAGCAGAGAGGGTTAAAGCGGAGGATCTTTGGTTACAGTGTATCAGACATCAATTCCATTATGGGAAATATCTGTCCATAACTTACTCACTGACAAGTTTTTGCCAAAGAAGCTATAAAACAATACCTGCAACTCCTAATGTCCACCACCAGTCAACCACCACAGAAAACCAGGCCTCCCCATTCAATTAAAATGTGTACCTGTAATATCACTAGCAGACAGAGATGTTTTCCAAGTAGTTATATAGCAACACTACATTGTTTTACATCCAACAGTACAGCAACATACAGCATACATACAGTAACAGTACGGATGGTGTACATCCTTTTGTTATTGAATACAGGGTTGAAACAAGATTGTTCTTAACCATGTGAGCAGTTTTTCTGTAGTATATTACATTATATATTAACGATGACAACCAGTGGCAGAATAACTTGGTCTACCTTGAGTGGGGTTAATTAGTTGTGAAAATGGAATGTATTCATTTTAGACTTCTTTAACACTGATTCAGTCAGGAGATGGCAAAGGTGAGTGGGGCCTAGGTCAAACGTAAGCTGGTTTTCAGTATGAAAATGTAAGAGTCGTCTCCAGGCTATGTACTTCTGAAGTTATGTCTGTTATCTGAAGTGATCCCATGAGGTTAGTTTTAGTAGTAGCAGTTGATAATTAGTAATTAATAGTAGACTGTTAGCATTATGAAGAATACTCCATATATTTACTTGGTTTTCCTGTACCCTTTCAAAAGATCTTTGGATTTTCCCTCACAGAAGAGGACATGGCATCCATCAGAAGACTAAACTGTAACAAAAAACTGATTCACTTGAGTTACCCTGTCTGGAAAGGATAACCTCATTCTTCTCCATTTATGAACCTTATTACAAATAGAAAATTACTACTGCGGGTCATTTCACAGGAAACAAAACAAGTTAATCTCAGCACAATCACACTCTGATATTCAGAGCAATGGATGAATGAGTTTTCCTTCATAAAGTTTTTTTTTTAAATATCAATTTATTTTACCATCATGTTTTAAAAGTTATGTGCAAAAGATGCCACTGAAGTGTAAGACTGACAAAGCTATTCAAATGTCTGACAACCTCTCAATGGAGTTTGACGCACATCTCTGTACCTCATGTAGTGTTTGTGTATGCGGACTGCCAGAGGTTCTTACAGTGCCGTGTTTATGCAGTGCATTGTTTTTTTTATTTATTTTTTTTTTAAATATGCAGCCCAGTTCAAAAATGTGCTTCAAATAAAACTTTAACTGAGGGTCAAAGTTTGGTTAAAAGCAACATCAAAGAGTTTTTTGTACCTTAAAATAATGTTTCCAAAATCATTTCAGTGGTTCATCAACTCGTAACAGGGTGAACGGCAATTCTGCATTCGCTTTCGCGGCCCTCTATCGGCTATAACCGCACTATGTAAGCTTGCCAGATCGGGTAGTGGCTCTGTAGTTCGATGGAATGAGACATAAGAAACTACAAATTTGACTTGCATCTGATGTCGCAAAACATACTTTTCATGCAAAATATTCTACCTTGTCTGTGGACATTGTTATTGGCAAAGCCGGTGCTGGATAAACAAATAGCGTGCGTGCAACCGAGGGAAAGTTCTTTGGTGTTGCTTTAAAGTATGTCAAGTTTTGTAAGTAATTATCAGAAATATTGTAATGCCTAAATCAGTATCCTTTCTGTCCCCAGCTAAACTAACTTAATCCCTCTGAACATCAAATAAAATCTTGAAAATGGAGAAAAGCCAGTTTGGGCAGAGTGGATTACAAGAACTGCTTCATAGGGGGGAGGGTGTGTGTTCTGCCTTCAGGATTTAAGACCAATGTTTACCCACAAGGAAAAAATGCAGTCGATACCAAAGCAGTGTTACCAATATCATTTAATCCATCCATCTTGGTTTAGAATCACTGTTTTACACAAGTTACATTTTCTTCTTAAAGTCACAGGTTTTTTCATGTCTCCAAACATCCTGTTTAGCCAGCCTCTCCTCTAACAAAAAGCAGATTGTATTATACAAAAATGCAAACCAATTTTCACACAGTGAATTCTTTTACAAAGTCATAAAATGGCGTAATAATGGCTACATCCACATTGGAGTAAGATGGTTCTAAACATTCCTTAATGGAGTATAATATATATTTATATATAAAAATCTTTCCTTGTTGAAATCAAACCTGTACCTTAATTTAAGAGATATTTTTATCAAGACAACTTTGTAGTAATCATTAAAAAAGCCATTACATTTCCCAAAGTTAGGAATAAACTGAAAATCAACACAGCCATATAAGTGTTACTGGGTGCGGATGAGTTCATTTATCTGCATTGTGTGTATTCACCAGGTTCGCTCAAAACAAACAACATCCAAGGAAAGAAATGAATATCATCCATTTGAAACTAACCCATCACCAGAGAAACCATGTTATCAACAGGTCTCCACAGTAAAAACATGCACAAAGCTGTTAACATTGTGTGCATTGTACTGGGTCTTCTATTTCTTTTCTGATGCTACTTGAAGATGGTCAACATAATTTAATTTGTAAAACAACATACAAATCACAGCAAGTATAATTACTCAGTGAGATCACTGATGTTAACAAGATAAGAAACAAAACTAGGCACCCAAGCAAATGGCAATTTGCCAACAGATACATACAGATAGCACGTTCCCACATAAACGAGAGTTTAAAACAAAAGTAAAAGCATTATGTCCAGATAGCGCTCCATTTGAAAATGTTCACTGTGGTGAAGAGCGGGTCACCCAACACAACAACACAGAGGACCCTACCACCAGCAAGACGCTGGTATGTAATCAGGGGCTCTGTGAAGGTTTTTTTTTTTTTTTTTTTTAACCGTTCTAGCCAAAATTTACCTAAACCACTGAAAGCTAATCATGCTACTGCTTTTGCTGAACGACAGTGATGCAAAACCCAAAACAAAGAGGAAAAAGAAATAGGAGGACATGCCCATTGAGCTCTTCAATGTTCTCAGTTTGGCAAGAGAGATCAACATGACTGCCATGAGGAAATACTGCATGCAGTCAAGAGCAGACATGCAAGTCTCCAACACTAATATGCAACAAGGATTCTTCTCCAGCAGAGACTCCACGTTAGCCTCCTAATACAGGCAGAAAATGCCCAGCCCTAAGTCTGTGATGTAAAAACACCTCTACCTGCCACGCCGCTCAAAAGACAAGGTCAAGTTAGCCATGTGATTCACTAACAGGTAAACTCGACATTGCCTTTTTACTCTACGTTCTTCCATCAAGCTACCTTCTAGTGAAGTGTACATTTCGACGTAATTATTTTTTTTTCTTTGTTTTGTTTTTTTGTTTGAACACAAAACAAGTTAAGTGAGCACATCATGTCATCCTGGCACAAGACTCCTTTGACTGAGAAAGGATAAGCTTTGTGTTTTTGCACCCAGAAAAAACATGTAAGCTGAATTTGTGTAGAGATCATTTAATATAAATGCTGATCGAGTGGATTAAGAGGTGGCACGTAATAGTGCTAAGTATATCTTTATATGTATGTATATAAAAGTGTATGTACCTACACATCAAATACAGCAAAGCCTTGGAGGCTACAGGTGAAGAGGCAGAAGAGAGGGCAGGGCTTGTCTTTCCTACTGGTGACAGTTGCGGTTTTAGGAAGCCAGATGCCCCCTGAGGCCCCTTTCAGTAGAGGCAAGAAAAGGGCCAGGGAATTCTGGCGTCCGGCAAGAAAGCATAAACCGCAAAGCCAAGAGAATTTGAAAAACAACTACAGGCAGAGAGGTGGGTTTACATAGTGGATGTTCAGGGATGGCTACGGTGTCGCCTGACCCAAGTATACAAAGCAAACCCGGACATGAAGGTTTCCGAAAAAGGTTTATGGAGCCGAGTAATATTTTCATGCCTGTGCGGATCTCTCAATTTAGAGATAGTCTGAAGGGCTATGTGCTCCATTAAGAGCTTAGGACAATAAACATGATAACAAGTCACCATAAAGATAGCCTACTAGCTGTGACTTTGATACAACAAAATGACAAGAAAATAACACATCACACTCTTCCAAGGTTTGCGTCCAAAAAGGAGCTTATTATCCATCGGTCTCAAGAGACTAAAAAATTTAGGTCACATGAAGGTCATCACTCAAGGAAGACTTCAGCTAGTTGTGATCTTTAAGTAAATCGACCCAAGCTGGCCTCATTAAACAGTCAGTGAATAAACAGGTGTAAAAAATACACAAGGTCGATGCAAGGTGGAGAGAGTTACAATTTCACTCGGTATATCTACAGCGAGCCAATTGTCGTTGAAACTCACAAATAAACAACAATCTATGTTCAATTCATGTGCTTCACTTTCAAATAGGCGGGAAATTATATTTTAGGATGTGATTCTGGCCACCGCAAATCAGCAGGTGACCAACATGTTGTAGAAACGCCCCCCTATTGAGTTCAGTGCAGAGGTGATGTGAGAGACCTGGGCTGGCACACCTGACCAGGAGGACTGAGAATGCAACTTCATAGAAGTTAAGGGAGACAGGTGAGAATGTTTCCAAACATACCATATTCTACCAAACCATGGCATTCCAGACATACCAAGGAAGAGGCGACCGCACACTGAGCCAACATACATAGTTTGACCTGAACCACAGAATTCCAACCTGAGCAACACAGGGATTCCATCATAAAAATACCCCAGAAAAATCTGTATGCACTTGAGGGAAACGTGCTAAAGGGAAAAAAAAAAAAAAAAGTCTCAATTTGCACTCTTTAAAACAGAGCACAAAGTATTACCAAAATGTCTAAAAAATATGTCCATTTTCAAAACTGCCCAACAGTCAGACCACTGAGCACAGACTGCACGTAATAGAATACATGACCGACTTCGTGGCTTTCCTGCTTTCCTCCCCATGTTCATCAGGACCTGAATTCAGTTACATTTGGTCTCTTAAACACACTCTCACTGCAAATTAAGACCCATTCTCTCTAAATATTGCTAGAATATTATAGATTCTTCTATTTCACATGTAGGTCCATTTAATAATGGAATGACCGGAGGGTTTTCTTTTCCTATGCTACAACATGGCTGGCTGGTCAGGTTGTCCTCACAGTGAATCTGCACGTCTCTTAAGGGTCGCTTCGCCTACAAGCACAAATCACATCACCTCTGTTGTGTCACTACTCAGAAGACGGAGAGCATCATGAACGCAAGATGGCTGAAGAGGGTTAACGTTCACCAGAATGAAGCGGTGAAGGCAGAGAACATCGCTCTAGTTGTCTAGTAACTCATCATCGTCATCTTAACTAGGAAATTGCACTCCTCTTTAGCAGTTTCTAGGCTCTTTTGGTTTGCCTTTCCTCTTTGAGTAATATTTTTCTTAAGGATGCATAATCAGATGCTCTGGTTTCCAGGCAATGACAAGTCATTTAAAACAAACAAAAAAGCTCATTCACAGAACAAAAAGGAAAGAAAAATTATCACGGCAGATACTGCTCATCTTCTAAATAAAACAAAGAAGAGTTTGTGAGGGTGTGTGTGTGTGTGTTTGTTTGTGTGTGTGCATGTGTGTGCTTGCATGCACAACAGCATGCACAGTGTGTGTGTGTGTATGCGTGTGTCTACACCGAAAAACATGATGTTCCTCAGTGTGTAACCACCTACACTCATCCTTAAAGCTGTACTCCCTTTTTTAAAACAGAGTAGCTGGCAACTGGCGATTTTACGTTAGGCCATTACACACTGGTCCTGACACAGTCAAGACTGCTTTATCTGGCCCTATACCGCTCAACTCTGTGGAGGAAAAGCAGCCTGAAGAGTGGATCTGTGTGTGTGTGTGTGTGGTCTACGAGCAGGAGTGGACCACACCATTCTTCTGGTGGTCTGCCCCGCTGGCTGGGGTGGGGTCAGCAGAGCACAGACTGAGCGATGACGTTTTACTGGTCAGGGACAGCATGGTGGCACTGGCCTCCGACACAATGCTGCTGGATCCATTTGAAACCTCACTAAAAAGAAGGATAACAAGAGAGACAAAGGTTTCAAAATGAAATACACAGAATCCCAGACAGGACAGGCTACATATACTGGCTTGAGAGGGTCCTCCCCTCCAGATACACTTACCCCAGGGCAAGGGACAGCTCCTTACGCTCTGCCTGGCCATTCTCACTGGCCTTCATTTTGTACTCGTGAGCCACCTGATTCTCCTGAGAAGACATGAAATGAGCCAAATATATCATTTTGGGCATATTAAAAACCAACCTGTGGCACCATTAGGAAGTCAATTTATAGCACAGTAAATAAAATCTGGTAAATTAAATGTTGCTCATAAACAGCGCACTTCTGTAGATTTTAATGTTACAGGTCATTACTGTCTGTTAAAATGTGCAGTGTTGTTTGATGAGAAATCTATCAGGCATCTCTGCTTGACCAATATACACACAGGCAGATATCTTTGTATGGATAGGTCAATTGCCTGAAGGCCCCTGCCTGAAGATAAGAAGTTGTCAACGGCTTATGTTGTGCAAGAATGGTTTGCTGCAGCCCCAAGAAAAGCACAGCATAAACAGCGTTTGCCGTTCTTGCGCATGCCACGATCAAAGTTCTACCATAATGCAGTGTAAATCATAGCCAATTTGAGCACAGCACAACATATATCTTTGGACCATTAGCTCAATCTAGCGCAACATAGTGGCGAGCGCAGCACATGCCACTTCCTATCTGTAAGCCCCTTGAGGATAAAGCTTTGATGTGGTGCAAACTCTGGACATCACAGCTGATAGAAATGAAGGGTGCTGGAAGCAGCCCATGAGATATGGCAAGAGCCTGGTAAAACCAGGAGGCTTTGACAAGTGTGCCCTCACACATCCTTACCATGGCGATCTCTCGGGTCCTCTTGCCAATCTCTCGCTCCACATGGCAGAGCTCCAGACTGAGCTGCTCACTGGACACAGCGCCTCCTGCTGGCCACTTGCCTCCCGCAGGCTGAGCAGCCAGAGCGCTGGCCTCCCTCTGCAGAAGCAGAGAGTTACTGGCAGCCTGGAGATGAGGAAAGCCATAACACTGTTGGGTCACTTCAACTGGACACAATTGGATACAATTTGCGTGTATAAATGATAGAAGTATGCATATGTATGTGGATGCTGGGCTATAGGTGAATAGGGGTGTTACGATTTCGATTTTATTTCGAAATCAATCGAAATTACACCTCAATTTCGAACTTCGAATTAAAAAATGGAATAGTCGATGCTGCCACGCCCCCATGTCACGTCCGGTTGGCTTGCCAAGCGGAAAAAAACACGTGTTGAGTGCTGCGAGTCAACCTCCTCTAACTTAACTAGCTACAGCCAGTGAAAATATAGCATGGCAACTGCAGATGCAGAAGACCCATCGACAGAACTTGAACCCCCTCCCCCTTCATTGAAGTCGCCGGTGTGGAAGTATTTTGCATTTCCAGTGAGTTATGTTGACAACGTTCGCATTGTCGACAAAAAAGCCACAATTTCCTCTGCTATGTGCGTATACCATATTCTTCCACTGGCAGCACGACTAACATGGCAGGGCATCTCCGCAGGCACCACAAAAACATAGATTTATCTGTTAAATCAATACCTGCACAACAAACTACTCTTCCGTCTTCATTTGGAGTTAAACTTCCAAGTAACTCAACTCGTACAAAGGCAATTACAAGCGCCTTAGGAGTACTCATAGCCGCAGACATGCGACCTTATTCGATGGTGGAAAATTCCGGTTTTAGGCATTTTGTTAGCATGCTAGAACCACGCTACGAAATCCCAAGTAGAACGCATCTCACAGCCACAGTGATACCCTCCATGTACAATAATGTAAAGGAGAAAGTTATTGAAGGTCTGAGCAGTGCACATTTAGTGGCTAACTACAGATTGCTGGACTTACAGAGCAACACTGAGCTTGATGACTGTCACAGCACATTTCATTAATGATGACTGGGAAATTCAAAATCCAGTCCTTCAAACTCGCCCCATATATGAAGCTCACACAAGTGTACATTTGGCAGAAGTGCTGAGGGAAGTGGTAGTGGAATGGAATTTAGACAGACAAAATGCAACCATCCCTGTGACAACTGATAATGCAAAGAACATAGTCACCTCAATGCATCGTCACACCTCATATGCAGCCAGATTGTCTCCACACATTGGATGTTTTGCCCACACTGTGAATCTGGCCTCCCAGAAGGGATTGGAAGTGAACCAGATTTCCCATCTTTTGGGCAGAACCGGGGGGGGGGGGGGGGGTCACTTTCTTCCACAGAAGCACCACTGCAGCAGCAGTCTTGAAGTCAAAACAAGACATGCTTCAGCTTCGTCCTCACAACCTGGTTCAAGATGTCATTACAAGGTGGAACTCCACCTATGACATGATCACATGCTATTTAGAGCAACAAGCTGCTGTCTATTCTGCACTTGCAGAAAAAGACAAAAAAAAAAAATGGCTAAGACCAAGTCTCTCTTTCTGATCAAGATGTGACTGTTCTAGAAGATGTGACCGGTACTGAAGCCCCTGAAAACAGTCACAACCTTGTTGAGTTCCGAACAGCAGCCTACTGTGTCTATGGTCATGCCCCTACAACACACCATCCTGACATCTATGAAATGATTCAAAGATTGTAAAGGATGGTAAATCTGCTATAGAGGCAAACTTTAAAGAGCGGTATTCAAACCCAAGACTTCAAAAGTTCCTGAATGAGAGCACTGCCTTGGATCCTAGGTTTAAGACTTTACTCCACCTGGATGACATATCTCAGAATGAGATCTTTAATTGTCTGGAGGAGAAAATCTTGCAAGAGCATCCCACACAGGTATGTGACGCATTTAGGCTAATGTGATAAAATAACCATGTTATTCTGTAAAGTAGTTATTTTTTGTATTTGCACAATTTCACATTTGTAATATTTCATTAATAGGCCTAATCACAATATTCTTTCTGCTTGTTGTTGTCACTTAAATATAATTTCTGCCTGTTCATTAGCTTAAACAGCCGTGTTTTTGTGTGACCATTTCAGACTCATGGCTCAGGAGAAGGGTCCAGCCAAAACCCTGCAGAGGATTCAGAAACTGTAGAAACCAGCTGAGCCCCCCCCCCAGCAAATAGAAAAGCACTCAGTGAACTGTTTGGTGATTTTTTCAGCACAGCTTCCACTGCATCATCATCAGCAACCAAACCATGGCCTGATGTTGTGAAAGACGAGATTAAGCTATACAAAATGGTTAAAGTAATTTCTCCAAGCTCGCCAAACGTTATCTTGCTGTAGTGTACAGGCAACAAGTGTGGCAAGTGAGAGAGTGTCCTCAACAGCAGGGGACATTGGGACTGCTCAAAGAGCAGCCCTCTCTCCAGAGAATGTGGACATTCTCATTTTCTTAAAGAACAACAGGAAAATATAAAAAAATCACAGTTGTCTTGTCTGGCCATACAAATGTAAATAGTTAACATTTTGACACCTCAAAGAGCGGTTTTCTTTCTATATCTCTTTAGGAAGAACTTAAAATTTCAAAATTGTCATAGCTGTCTTGTCTTGTTCTATTGTAAAACATGTTTTTTTTTTTGACAACTCAAATAGCAGCTCTAAACATCCTTCTTTAGGAAGAACATGAAAGAATAAAAAAAGTACAGTCATCATTCTCAGGGGATAAAAAGTAGTTATTTGTGTGGTATATGTTCAAGTGTTCGGAAATAGTTTGTTAAGACACTTAATTGTTTAGAGAAGACTATGGACATGGCTATTTTTATTTATTTGTTTGTTTTGTTGAGAACTTGAATGTCATCTTCTGTGAAGACTGCAGTTACAAAAGAGAAACTAGATGGCAGGTTATTTTCTTTAAGTTTCCAATTGACTGAAGATATACAGTAAGTCATTGTTCCATTATGTTGTTAATAAATGTTTCAAATTTGACAATGTAGTGTGGTACATTGCAAACAAAGGTCAAAAATTATATTTCATAAAAGTCTAGTCTAAAAATGGCATAGCAATCTGTGCTTTAAAAAAAAGGTAAAAATCGAGAATTGAATCGAACCGTGACCTTAGAATCGAAAATGTAATCGAATCGAGGATTTGGAGAATCGTGACACCCCTATAGGTGAAGTATGTTTATGGCTATAGGTGAAGTATGTTTATGTGTATGTACACACACGGTTACATTTTGCATGCTACGGACCTGTGTCTGCTGACTGATCTGCTGGTTGACCTGTTGAAGCTCCATCTTTAGCTGCTCTCTGTCAGGAGGGGGCATGGGCAGGCTGGTCAAAGGGAAGGAGAGCACACGTGTGACACCAGAAACTGATTGTCTCAACAGAATGAGATACAATTTACCACCATACACCTTTTGTTACTTTTTACATACACACACTATCAGTGTAGGTCTTGACAAGCACTGCATATCTCTAACCACTCAAAACATCAGCACCCAAGTAGTGAAGCATATGTGAGCATAGCTATACCGTTCATTGAAGTGTCCCTGAGCAGTCATGTTCTGGTGTTGAGGGTAGGATGCTCCACCCCAGGCAGGGTGGTTCCCGTAGGTGTACTCAGCTATATGGGGGACAAGATCAAGGTTAGGAATGACACAAAACACAAGGGGATGGAAGAGCTCCAAGCATTAGTAAAATGTTGTTCTTAAATGTCATGATCATAGTTTCTTGCACCAGGACTGTACGTTAACTTTTTTTTGCACATAGCACTGGTTTTACAGAGGTGAAAAGATTTGTAGCACCAGCCACAAAATCTGTAGCATTGGTATAAAACCTCTAAAAACATCAACAAAATTCATCAACTGTTCATCACAGTCCATCAACTATGGTTGGGATCAAGGCCTACTGCAACTGGATTGATAAAAAGGTCATGTAGTTGCAAACATCTCATCTGGCTAAATTGTGTTTTAGAAGTATCAGGATAAGAGGTCATGCTATGGATTTTTGTTATAGCCTTAACACACATTTCAAACAAACAAACAAAACAAACAAACAAGCATTTCACAGCTACACCAGGCACGCTGAAGCACACTGTTCGCGACGCGCAAAAAGAAGACTGGTTTATTTTTTTCAAACGTACACGCTGCGATCACATCTGGTGTAGCCATTTGCACTGATCACAGTGGAAGCTAATTGGTGTAGCCTCCCTGGGGGTCTCACATGCATGCATTGTATTGCCATATGCAAAACGGTATCGCACCAGTGCTACGTTGGTAAATCATCCATCGCACAGACTGATTTTTTTTGTAGCATGTGTGACACTGTACAGCCCTGTAGAGATTTGAAGAAGGTAGTCACGGAACTATCATTGCTGTGGAATTGCGCTAGCTAGTTAGTTCCTATTCATTACTCCACATTCTAAGCACACATAATAAGCAAATAACATTATCCATCTCCTGTAAACTCTGTAATGCAGGTCTTCTCACTATTTAATAAGTTGTGAGAGTTGAGACTAGCAATTAAGGGAGGACTGTGATATTTCTCAGAAACTGAGCAAAGATCTTTTCATAGGTTAATGCTGCTCACATCTATACAGCCGATTCACTCGAGGTTCCATACACATTCGTCTCTCCAGTAACCACCCCAGGAAACGTGTGGACACAAAAGAATACAAAATAAGTGTAACACTAGAACATCCCCATGTCCTTCCTCGTCACGCCCAGCTATGCCGTGCTAGGTGTGCCTCTCGCTGGCTTTGCCCTGCGTGGGTAATCCAGCCTGCATTTCCTACTGCTGCTGTTCTGTCGCCTTTAGGTGGAGCTATTGCGGTGGGCCTTGCCGCACTAATTGGTGGGTCTTTAAAATCACCGCCTTCCAGTCGGCTCGCTCTCTCTTTCTGCCACTCCGGCCTGACGACGAGAGGCTGCTGCGGTCGTCGCTCCTTGCCCATTCACCTTTTTGCTTTACACTAACATCATACTGATATGCACGACACTTCTGGTTTGCTACCACTTACTGACTTCTGCTGATCATTCGTTAATAAACCACAATTCTATTTAAACATTGAGTTCAGCGTGGTCTCCCCTATGTCAGGTCTACTTTGAGCCAAGTGGTCCTGACATTCCTTAACACTAAACATGCAGTGAGGCCATACCTGCTGTGGTCATGTGCTTGGGTCCCGATCCTTGTGATGATGCCATGGCTTGCACGGGGCCGGTGGTCTGGTAGCCCGTTTTAGAGGTGCGTGAAATTGCGCCAAAGCGCGAGACGGTGGGCAATGAGCCAAAGGGGATGATGGGATCGTCGTCTTTGGCGTCTGCAGAGCGGCGCTGAGCTTCCAAGGGAGGGTCTCGCAGACCTTTCCCTTCCACATTCTACAGAACGGGACAACAAGGAAGCCATTAGTCAAAACATAATGCAGATCAGGATGGTCAAGAGATTGCATGACTTTTACATATCAGGGCGAATATTCAAAGCATTTAATTTTATCGCTAAGAGTACTCCTAAATTGCACTAAACTAATAGTTTTCTCTTAAAACCTATTCACAAAGCCGCTGAAATCAACTTTCAGTATGGAAAAATGACAACTCCTAAAGATAAGGGCTTTGTTGCTATGGTTGATGTCATGTCTCATGCACAAGCTTGCAGTGACCACTGTGATTGGCTGATCAGTGAGTGACAGGTCTGTAGAATACACTACGGATTGATGCAGTAAGCCTATCTTTGCAACATTTTTAAAACAATTCTATAAAGACACATTTGCAGACGAGAAGCAATTGAATTTAATTTACACAATGAAACGTTACATTTAGATTTACATTGAGATCTAGATCTCCCATAAGTGAATCTTGCACTTGCATTCATATACATTGGGACGTGGAATGACACAAACAGCTGCATTATAGTTGTTTCTGAATAGGTCTTAGTGAGTTAGTCCTCTCAACTACTTCTAAACTCACTCAGACTTATGTGCTACATTTAACACTAAAATGCTTTGTGAATTATTGAGTCAAAAAAATGAGAAGTACTAAACTTATGACTGACACCCATTATTTGTTTCTCCTAAATCTGCCAGTTAGGAGCGATTTTTAGCTTAAAGATTCTTTGTGAATGTGTGCCCAGCTCACCAGGTCCATTTATATATATTTATTTTCACATTCCACTCAGCTGAGTAAAATGCCTATTCTCTGCACCACAAACAGTTAGACACAACAGACATCTTGCTGAAATTAATTTAAATGTAAATTTGTCGCGTCACATCCAATATTTTTCCATGAATTGTGATGTGAGCACTCACATTTCTTTACAAAAGAATGTAGTGTCTGTACTCAACGCACCAACATGGTTACATTTTAATGTAAAACGGCTATAAGGCAAAGGTCAGATAAGACGGGGCTGGTTTACAGTCACTCACCATCATCTCCACGCCACCTGTGCCCATGAGGTCTTTAGTCTTGGCATCCTTGCTGCCGATGTAAGATCCGATGGTGTCACACGACCAGGGCGAATACTGCCCTGCATAATCTTGCTCACGGCCCTTTCCAAAGGCTTTGGAGTTCTCTTCAAGATACTACATAAACGGGTTAAAATAGTGTAATTTTCAGCACACTATAAGACATTATTAATACATCTTTGGAGTATTATTAGGTTAAAAGCAATTTATTCCCATAACCACTTTCGCTTTGAAGAGCATTACTACACTCCAACTCCATGTAAGGTTACTTGACTGATCCAACTTTAACATAATTCCCATTCTCTAATACCTTCATGCCCCAGTGTCTACTGACCTCCTGTGGGTAGTCGTTAGGAAAGGTGTGGGGAAGTGTGGGAGAGGCGGCAAAGGGCGGGGGAGAGATGACCTTCCTCTCCTCCAGCTGAGCCATGATCTCCTTGCGTCGGCGGTGTAAGTAGTCTAGGCTTTGGTGGGAGCGGCTATAAGGGTCCTGCAGAGGGTCATGGCAGAAATCAGATGACTGCTAACCTTCTTCAAAAATCAATCAACACTCAATTGGTGTCTAAATAGATGTGTGAGGAGGATCCAAAACAACACCAAAGATTTGTATTACAAGTGATCAATACATGTGCAATTAGCTGTAACACACAAACCAAACAAACAATTCAATAGATTCATGAACCGACAGATTAGAGGGTTCTTGATGTCTGTCAAGAACTGTTCAACAATCTTAACAGAATTAAGAAAAGTCTTGCCTTACCCTCCCATAAGACCTCATATGGCCGGGGTGGGGTCCATGGGGAGGGTACCCCTCCGGAGGATATCTTTCCCGAGAGTCAGGGTGGTAGAGGGAACCAGCGGCACCCGCAGGAGGTGGGGGCATGGGTGCCTGGGGCACATCCACGGGCACAGGGCTCATCCTGACCATCTCATCCCGGGGAGGGGCATAGGACTGGGGAGGAGGGTGTCCAGGGTAGGGTGTGTGTCGGCGGCTGTCGTAGTGGGGTGGAGGTGGGAACCCTTGGGAGAAGGCAGGCCCCGAATGGGGAGCAGGATACGGACGTTCGGGAACGTAGCTGGGGTACGACTCCGGATAGGGGGGCACAGAGGACTCGTTGGGAGGCGGTGGGTTTCGGATGTACCTCTGGACATACGGAGAGGGTTGGTAGGGGTAAGGGTTGCCTGAGTGACAGAGAGGTAATGAAGAAATGAACAACAACAAAAATTATTAAGACATTCATTTGCAAAGGTAAGACACTACATTTCAGAACACCGTTTTCCATATGCTCAATGCAGTTACTTAATATGGCAAGATATACCCATACAAACCAAAAAATTGCATCAATCCAAATGAAGTTATATTATAAGCCAATTAAAATAGCTTGCAGTTGAGTCCTCTACATCCTTCAAGCTGCACCCACTCAACTCACCTGTTTGGTACTGAGGGGCGTCATACTGAGAGCCTGATGGTGGAGCTCTGCTCTCTGGGTAAAACATCTCTGGCTGCTGCTGGGGATACATCTGTGGGGCTCTAGGCACCACCGGCATCTGCTTGGGCATGGGGAGGTGATCTGATGCCACCCTGTGGGCAGAACAAGGGACAGCAGGTCAGAGGCAATGCATATATGATAGGGCTGTAGCTCACCATATCTGTTGTCTTGAACGCTAAACACACACACACACACACACACACATATATATATATATATATATATATATATATATATATATATATATATATAAAAATATAAAAAAATGAGTTTGTGAAAAAAATGTGTCTATTAGCACATTTAAAAAGTCTATTAGCTGGTTTGATGTTCATTGAGTTCAATGCAAATCGAACCAGTTAATAGGTTAACTGAAAAATACACCATGCAAATCTCTAGGTATGGTGAAGGGTGTGGTGATGTGGGGCTATTTTAATTCCAAAGGCCAAGGGCACTTTATCAGGATGCATAGTATCCTGGATCCATGAAATAAGTGGCCTTTAAAAATAAAAAATCTTGCCTGCCTCTATGGGAATTTAACATAGGAGTCAAATACTTATTACCCCTGTATTTTAAGGAAGAACATTTATTTATTTATTTACGATACATTCTTCATTCACTAAAATTGGTTCTTAAAGGTTGGGTTTTTACTCATTTTTTTAATTTAGGCATTAAGATCAATTTCTAACAGATTATTTTATATTCCTCTTTTTAGTCAACTTTAGCATGGGTTCAAATACTTATTCTCCCCACTGTACAGTGGGTCCCCGTTAAGTTTGGACGGGTTCCTTCAGGAATCACGATCCCCATTTTCTCAGCAGAAATGGCACAAACGGCAGTTGACACAAACAACCACAAGGTGTCACTTTGGAGTTCTGCCACTACTATTTTTGATGCGACTTGACTTACTGCTTCCATGATGCAGTTTCCAAGTCAGTAGAACAATCAGAGAAAGCTGAGCCATTACCAAACATATATGATAATACAATAGCGTGAGTTTATATATCTTATACCCTATTTGTCACGGTTACTTATAGATTTGATAGTGTAACGATAAGAGCATAAGAGACTTTCAGCGGGGGCACGGAAACTTAATTTGATCACGGTAGTTTAAGCTTACACTTGACAAAACATTTTAATATGAAAATGTAGATGCAATTGTTGTAAGATGGTGCAGCTCCTTTAAGAAAGCACCGTGCAAAAAAGTAGACGTGCTGGAGCGAGTCATATTCAAAATGCAAAAAATAACACCGCAGATAAAACCAATTATCCTCATTCATTGCAACCGCAGCATGCCTGCTTGCCAACGTTTAAACAAAATATATCAAAGCACCTTTTGCGTTTGAATGTAACACGAAAAAATGTTTAAACAGCTGGACAAATGATTTAGCTAATTGATTATAGCCTGTACACCAGCAATTGTTGAACATTTGGAAAAAGATCGCTCAGCTGTTGCCACAGTCATAGGCAATGTAGAAACAACATGAGAGCAGTACACACTTCCCCGAATGTGGATGTTACACTGTCATAATCTACCACCAGCCTTTTGGCAAGTTGAAAAATAGATGACTTCTGTGAAATCTCTGCTTTAAAGCAAGACCTAAATGAGAGGAGTTGTGTTGGGAATGTCGGTGCAATGTCCATGCTATAATGGTCTGACAAACGTACTGCCTTTTCAAGCAGTTCATCATCACCGGCGAGTTGAAGGATCATAGGACGTAAATACTCAACCACATAACAAGTTTCCCGCATGCTTGCACATCTTTGGGAGAGCTGACTGATTATGATGTCCAGAGTTGCATTAAATACCTGCACTTTTAAGTATCTCTCTGCATCGGTTAAGCGTTTATCTTCCGATAGTTCGTCAAAGTGACGCTTCACTCTTCACATTTTCAAATGTACTCTGAACCCCCATTTATTTGCGAGTGTCTGCGCTGTAGCCTTGGCCTGGTCAAAGGCACGCAGGTAGTCAGAAAGGACCGGTATAGAATTTTCCAGCAATTGCATTGCGGGGGTAGCGACGGAGGTCATAGGCCCTGGTGCGACTGCACTTGCTGCACCTACTAGGCCTAGTTACGCCACTGCGTGGAGCGCTAATGTGTCTACTGTAAATCATTCATGTGTGAAAGTCATTAGGCTGGAAGCGCTAATGTGTCTAAGCTCATTAGTCTACTTTCAATAGGCCTACTGTACAGCCTGAGAGGGGGAACATAACCTATAGCCTAGGCTACTGTAGAGTAGGCCTACAGTAGGCTACTGTAGGCTAAACAATCAGTTGTGAAAGTCTGCAACGAAAGTTTCCTAATGGAAGCGCTAACGTGTCTATTGAGCTCATTAGCCTACTTTCAATAGGCCTGTACAGCCTGAGAGGGGGGAACATAGCCTACTGTAGAGTAAACAATCAGTTTACTTAGTTACATTTGTTTAGTTAAATCCAGTTTTCTACTCTATCTCCATTATATGCTTAGCCTATAGAAAGACATTCAAAATGTGTGAAAGTCATTAGGCTGGAAGCGTGTCTACTGTCAGTGACTAATGCGAGAAGCGGGTTCTGTGTTGTAGGCTATGCATTTTTCCGAATTGGCTGCAAGCTCCCCTCCCCCACCCCCTTCTTTCACAAGCAGTGCAGCTTTCTGAAGCGGTGCCTTTTGAAGCTAATGTAACAAATACCACCAATATTGTTGTGTGGCAATACAAGTATCCAGGGTTTGCGCAAGTAGCCTAAATATATAAATAAATTAAGGACATACAATCCTTAACGTGAAAAAGCTTAACGTAGCTTAATGTCCCAAACAACAAGTCGTTTTATGCGCTCATTATAAAGAAAGTTTAACGTGTCCCAAAACAGCTGTCAATTAATCACCAAACGTCAAGAGGGTTGAGTCTGAATGGGGCCATCCTTAAAAATATTTTCGTTTGCCGTAACCCGACCGACCCTGTCAATTTAGAACCGACCCAAATATTTATTTTTTTCCCCTTTTAGTCCGACCGACTTGCCGGTTGTAAACTTGCGTTAATACCGACCGATTGTTTTTTTTACTCTAAACAACAAATACAAATGCAATAAAATAATATTTCTTTTAGTAGGCCCAAGTATTGTGAATATAAATTGCCTACATGCAAACGTGGCTCACTTAAAAAAAAACAACCTGTGGCGTCATCTCTACACCATTGGTTTTACGCATGTCACACTATGGCCTACGCTTCGTTTCATTCACACAAACTGATAACGCTTTTACTTGGCACGAAGTTCTGGAAGAACTGTGGCCAGATCTTTTCTCATCCCTTCTCCCCCTAGTCTAACGGTGACCGTGTCGGAGTATTGAAATTGGTTGTGGTCTATTCAGCATTTCTCAAAATATGGGTCCGCAACATGGAGACTGCTGGTCCGCGGAGTCGTGGAGTGAAATTAGGCCCGGTGCTTCATCTGATAATTTGCTGCGCAGTTGATCAAGAAACCGCGGATCGACGAAAAAAGAAAACAAACGTTTCTGCTATCGATGTCATTAAACATGGAGCCCTACAATTAAGTGGTGGTATGAGCATTCATTCAATGCGCGTCTGCGCGAGAGAAACTGAAACTAATCGATAACGTTGGTATCAAAGCTCCGCTTCAACCTGTTGGAAGGCTATTTATTTATTTAACGAAACTTAATAGAACGACGTTGTTTTTTGGAACTTCCTTAGAAACAGAGCAGAGACTGTATAATACACTGTATAGCATTGAGTATTGTATAGTCAAATTTCAATATAACGTGGCCAAGAGCTATTGTAGCCTTCTTTCTGGGTACATGTAGATGAGCCTTATGACCCAAAAGTCTGCCATAACCGGGCCTCAGGTCAAAGAAGTTTGAGAAAGGCTGGTCTATATAACCTGCATCAGAATGAGGTTTGCAATGGTGCGCCTGAAGGCACGGGTTGAAGACCCAGTCAGTTACGTCACGATATACACATTTGTGTATATTCATTCCTACGTAATCACCATGACCAAAATTGTACTTTTTTTTTTACTTTGAATCTTGAAAAAAAAAAAAAATATTGACCTACCTACCGACCCATTTTTAATTTTTTTTGGCTGTTACTGCAAACACAAATATTTTTAAGGATGGCCTGACACCGAGTTTTAGACACTGAGTTTTTGAAGTTAAGAAATATTTTCTGCAGTACCCAGAAGTTCGCATCATATTGCGGGTGACTTTGTAGTTCTTTAGAACCCTATTTCTACTAGCCCTGCTGTCTGTACCACATCCATTACGGACACTATTATCACGATTACCACTGCAACCTCCAAGCTATGTTGGGCAGAGGGTCGAAACAAGCATGGTATGCTTAGTGGACACCGTTGTATACACGCACCTCCATTCAGAGACGCACCGTGACTATCACTGTCATAGACGATCGATCATAATCTCCAAAAGGATATTCTTCTTCAGAATTAGAATAGGTGAATAACATAGCTTACCTAAGACTTCATGACACGTGAACGTTTTTCAACATTTGGTGTAGGCCTATTTCTGCTTAATTTCTGCTTCAATTTCTGCAACACTATGGCCTGCATCGCTTCCGCGTCATTACATATGCACGTCTTTCTGTTTCTCGCGTGTAATACAAGTATTTCCTGAAAACTTTGCGCAGCGATTTTGGGTTTGAAGAGTAGAGTAGGCCTACAAATGAGATTTGTCACCGTACCTGGATCTATCGTCTATTTTAAGCAGTATCGTTGTTTGTCGCAATTAATAGCCTCAAGGGCCGGATTACATTATTATTTTGTCATACGTCGCGGGCCGGAATTGGGCAGGACGCGGGCCGGGTGTTTGAGACCCCTGCTGTAAATCATTCAAAATGTGTGAAAGTCATTAGGCTGGAAGCGTGTCTACTGTCAGTGACTAATGCGAGAAGCGGGTTCTGTGTTGTAGGCTATGCATTTTTCCGACACTTGGCTGCAAGCTCCCCTCCCCCACCCCCTTCTTTCACAAGCAGTGCAGCTTTCTGAAGCGGTGCCTTTTGAAGCTAATGTAACAAATACCACCAATATTGTTGTGTGGCAATAAAAGTATCCAGGGTTTGCGCAAGTAGCCTAAATAGGCCTATATAAATAAATTAAGGACATACAATCCTTAAAGCTTAACGTAGCCTACATGTAGATTAATGTCCCAAAACGTCAACAAGTCGTTTTATGCGCTCATTATATATGGATTTCTATGAAACGCCACGAAAACATGCGTGCGCAACCAAGAGGCAGAAAGCACCATAGAACAGCATAGAGCAATGCAAAAGAGCAAAAGAATAAAATTTGTGTTTTTGTGCTGACAACTGCACCAATTCGAAATCACGATGGTTAGAGAATGTTAAATATGTTCAATATCCCTAACGGAATGCATGTCTTCGCCAAAAATGACAAAATACGATGTTATGTTAATAATGCAAATGAACGGCACACTTTGAAATATAGTCGGAAATGAGATGTTATCATCATTGAGACAACAGGGGTATACAATAAAATCCGATTGTAGCTTACAGCAGCCGACTATTTAGGTTAAGTTTATAACGTTGTGGACGGCCACCAAGCGTCTTCTGCCCCACGGCTGCGGCACAGTCTTGAGTGACTGGATTCGTTTTCCTTTGTCATATGAATGCTGTCATTTTGTTAACTTTACTGTTAAGGAGATGCTGTAGGCAAAGGCTATATTTCAACCTCGTTAGTGTCAGAACTATTCACAAGGTTTCTGGGCAGCATTTTTATGTTCTGTTAGCAAGCGAACTTCTCATGACTACCGACTAAGTAGCCTACTGCCAGCTGACGAAGCTCTCATTTTAAAACATTACTGAGAGACAGGCACTATACAATCAAGAAATCTTGCCACTGAATCCAAAACTATGTTTAACATTATGTACAAAGCTTAGGCTACAGTGGATTAGCATGTTGCAGGGGCTGCTAAAAACAGAGAAACGCACTGAAAACTCGGCCAATCACAGCCCTTGCTGTCGAATGCGCCGTCCAGTTCGACCGTTGAACGCCACAGCGGACTATGCTGCCCCCAAGCGGCTGCAGTTGTACTTACATGTCACCCAGCTGCGTGAATCACCATTATCGTGAATGAAGTGTCAATTTTTAACGGGGACCCTCTGTATATATATGGGTCACGACTTGATGAAAATGGGAAATTGTGGGCCCCAAAGCCAGACCAGTTAAGGACCACTGAATTAGATCATGTAGCACAGTGGTTCTTAACTGGTCTGGCTTTGGAACTCACAATTTCCCATGATGCGCATCAAGTCGTGACATGATTTTTGTAAAGTTCAAGACAACAGATATGGTGAGCTACAGCTACACATGAGCTACAAGACACGCAAAGTGCCTGTCGGCCTATTTGTTTGGAACATGCTGATGTTTGGTAATACCATTTGTGAAGTCTTCAACTCCTGATATAACCTTTCAAAGTAGGCTACTCGACAGGTTTGTCTTTGACAGGCGGGCTTGGTTTCCATGTGACATTTTAGTTTTGATGGTTTCATGCGCTCATGTGCCAGCAATTCACTGCACACCACACATCGGGGTCTTGGTCCCATTTTGTCCTCAGTTTAAGTGAATCCATATCCTACTTCAAATATTCAAGGTCGTAGCCTACTCGTGTTTACCGCTAAAATGATGTCTAACATGACCCGTCTCATAAACATTGTCTATCTATGTCAGTGGTTCCCAAACATTTAAAAAAATAAATATCTCAATAAATTATCAAGCCTTGGACCATTCTGAGGCACCCCTGAGCATGTGTCACGGCACCCACTTCCCTGATCTACATGCATGTCCATGGCAATGACTGACATACGAATAAAGTCTATCAAAATAAAGGCCCGATATTAGATCTGATAAAGTAGTATTTTAAATAAGTGATTTCTTCTTTTTTAACAAAATCTTTGGTAGCAACACATTTTGCAGTGGGCTTTGTCTGTTCTGGATCTGACGCCGCAAAACCTAACCAATTTTCAAACAACTCCACCACTGTGACATTGTGTCTTTCCTGAGAGTGAGCTCTCTCTCTCTGTTCACGGCCATGTTGTTTGTGTGTATGGGAACAGGGAAGTGGTGTGCCCACTCTGAACTTCGGGAGACCAAGGGGAGCGCGTCGGTGGTATAAGTTAAAGTGAAAACGAAAACATTTCATTCAAATAAAATCGACCTGAATGACATAAATCTAATTAATTGATTAATTGCCCTAATATATGATTATATGCTTTATGGGTACTGTTCACCTAACCTGACTCTCGCCAGATGAATTTCGTTCCGCTTAGCTCCGCCTAGCTTCACTCGCATCCATCTGGGACCTCTTCCATTGAGTGTGATTTCAGCACGAGATTGTATGGTAGAGCCAATCAGGACGCAGGGCGGGAGTTTCATAGATGTGAAATAGCGTAGAAGCGACTGTGAGACTGTTATCAGCGTCACGGGTTGGCTTCGATGTGAGTGGTTGAAGTAGCACGTCAATAGATGACGGACAAGTGGCTTATTCAATCATATGCAAGCATTTTTTGATTAGGCCCAGCCTTCTGAAACACCATTCCAATGGATCGGTTCCAGATGGATGAGTGGAGCTAGGCGGAACGAAATTCATCTGGCGAGAGTCAGGTTACTGTTCTCCAGCAGTATTGCTATATTGTAAATGTGGGAGAGAAGGACAGAAACCCATGACTTACGAGTCCGGTGGGGAGCCTGGGGCGCTCATGCTCGTGGAGTCCAGTTTGGGCTTCCGCAGGAGGTCATAGGTGGGGTCAGCGCCGCGGGCGACTAGCTGTGGCATCTGCGCTCCAGAGCCGGCGGCAACAATGCCGTTGGTGAGAGGGGAAGGTTTGCGGGTCACCACCTCCAGGGGCACCCCATCCTCTGGTAACAACACACCCGGGCCCGGGAGACGAGCTGCCAAGCGCTTGTTCATCTTCCGGTACCTGCAAAAGAGGAGAGAAGAACTCAGTGCCTCTTTCAATTTGCGGTAACCAAAAGTCCTACATGATCTACGAGCTGATAACACTGCCTGATTAAGTATTTTTTCCATGTAAAACTTCAAGTAACATTTTGAGAGAAATGGCATACCAATAAGAGTTATGGAAAACATTAAAACAGGATCCAGGGCAATAAAGTAATGCAAGATTACATCCTGCTTACATCTGACAAAAAGGGCTGCCAGAATACACAGGGTAGTTCCACTTCTGGACAGGTGACTGTCACCTGTCCAGAAGTGGAATGCAAATATATTAGCATAATTTGCGGCAAAGTATGACAAATGTTGACTAAAGGTTTAGAAACCTTACTTAATGTGGCCATTCTCTCCTGCTCATTAATTTACATGACACAATGAAATGTGTATTTCCCTCCTGCTTTTTGTGCAGTGTGTGTGTTGGGTCTGGGCTTACTTCTCCAACTCCTCCTGTGAGTGGGCGAAGGTGCAGCTGGCTCCCCTGGGACAGCCCCCTTTCTGCTTCATGTCACGGCACATGTACGTCTTATACTTGCTGTGCTGTGGGGGCTGCAGATAAGGCAATGCAGAGGAGACAAGAGCGAGTTACACATAGTGAGAGTGTGACTGACACACACACAAAAAAACAAATCATTCAGCTCAAAAGGGAAACTGTAGACTCAAAGAGTAAGAAACCCAAATTAACACACGTACACTATAACCACAGTGTGTGCGTCTGAGTAAGTGTGTGTGTGTGTGTGTGGCAACCGCAAAAGGGTCACATCAGACAAAAGCCAAGACAGTCATGATTTTATCTTTTGCTTAGTAGAAAGTACTCTCGCTTACTCTATTTTTACTTGAATCACCCTGTTGCAGCGGTCAAACTACAAGAATATGGACAGACCCAAGTTCATGCCACACCATTCCAACTGGGCCTACCTGTTGCTGATCCGTTCCCTTCTTGCTGTGATTCTGGATGAAGTCCACCAGGCCGTGCACGACTGTCTTCACAGCAACCAGGCCCTTTTCCAGCTGCTCCCAGGTGGGTGGTGGGGCATCTGGGGGATTTACAAGGTTCAGTATCAACTCAAAATGATCCAGCCCGACTGACAATACCTAACATTTTCTGCCAATGCAATTTCCTGCCAATCACTAACATAATGACAAGGTTTCCGAAAAGGGCTCCCACTGCACACAAAATCTCCACACGTTTGTGCAAAACCTTAAGAGGTCACAACTGGAAGAAATCAGGATATTCCTGAGGTAGCCCAGTGAGCTCAAAAGTATGCCAACCCATCACAGTGCTTCCCACAGAATTTAATTCTATTTGTGGTGGTAGGTTTGCAGAATTAACTTGAATGCAACAGCTTTTTAATTAAATTAATCAACTGATGTTGCCTGGAAAAAACACATTTTTATAAATAAGAAAAATAAATTGATGCTAATGTTTGTGTGTGTGTGAGTATGTGTGCGTGTGCGCGCGCGCTGATACCTGGACTGGGGTCAATATTGGCCAACAGCTCCAGATGAGGTCTGAGCCGGTTAAGGTTGGCCGGGTCGCCCGTCCTCTGGAGAGCGATGGTCAGCTCCTGCACACTCTGAGCAAACGACGCTGGTGTCTGCAACTAACACGCCAGCACCACAAAGCAAGGACAGAAAATGAAGAACTCGTTAGAGAGACACCAGGCAAAACAAAAACAATACCATGCACTCTCTGGACAATGTTTGTGATCATAGGTAATTGCCTAACTCTGTGTTAAAGAGTTCTAACTCTAACTCTGTGAATAAATAATTAAGAGAGGTCATCAGAATCAGCTTTAATAATGGCCAAGTACCCTGATGTTGACAAGGAATTTAGTTTCAGCTGTCGCATGTTATGTTACTCTAGCAGTACAATAAGAAGTAAAACCATTCTACCACTGACTGACCACTGTCAAACTCACCTTGTCGATGATGGACTGCATGTGGGACTTGTGGGACTGGTCCCCATAGAGCAAAGAGGACCACTGGTCAGGGGCGATGCGCAGCCCCCCCTCCATGGCGATCTGCACAATCTGAGAGTCGTGCTCACGACGCAGCGCCTCGTACGTGCGGAACTCCTCTTTCAACTGCATTAGCGACGAGTCCTCATCACGCTTTGTAACCTGGAGGAGGGGGCACAGGTGAGCGAGGGTTGCACTGCATAGTCCCAAGACATTTTCAAAAACCCTCCTCCAAACACACACCATCCAGAGGCAGAACATGGCAGTCTAAATCAGTACATCCCATCCCCGTCTCCTGTTCCTGGATCCCACCTACAACATTTGGCTGAGGCCTAATTAACAATACCCTTGGTGCATCTAAACAGGCACTTCAGAGGCTTCAGAGCATTCACACCTGAAGGGTTTCATTAGAGCAGCAGCAACAACCTTCACGATCACCATCCTGATGCTCAAAAAGAAATGCATGTGAGGCAAAACTATCTCCACTCTATGTGGGTACATGCCATGGCATGGAAAGATGGTATGGCATTCTGTGTCAAATCAGATAACGTTGCTGCTGCACTGTCTCAGATTTTGTTCAAACCTTGTCTACATCATGAATGGGTCCCATTACCAAGGCCTGAAAAGTAATTCTGTTGAGCTTTCAACAGTTTAGAGAAGGTCACATTAAGTTCATCTGTAAAGGTTATAATGGATTTTAGGTTCATCCTGAAATTTCACCCGAAAGCCAAATATCCTTGACTTTTTGTGAGTAGTGTGTGTCCAAACATGGCCTCCAAGTTACAGTAAGCCATTTTTGAGAGTGTAAAAACATATATTTTAAAGGTGCTTCACCTTAAAGCAGGAAGCTCTGTAGAGCAGCTGAACCACATGACCGATGCTGGTCTTTGAGGCCTGGGGGAATCGGGGCTCCAGTCTCTGGACCACAAACAGAACCAGAACTTTCCTGGAAAGGGCTGAACCATCCTCTAGCGCCAATAGAACTAGCTTCAGGGCTTCCTCTTGCATGGCTGTGGTGGAACATAAAGACATTAAAAACACTGCCACTTCGGTTGATACTGAATGACTAGGAATTGGGGGGGGGGGGGGGGGGGTAAAATACATGGCATACACAGTAAACACTTGTAATAACCTGAATAGAAATGTAACTGTAAATGCATATTTCAATTTCCATATTTCAATAGTTTCAATCAGGGTATCTGCACATTATCTAAGTCCAAATTTAAAGACCTTTTTAAGACATCTAAATGGAAAAATTCAGACTATACCACGGCAAAGATACTTACGACAACCTAAAACTGTTTTATGCAATAGTTTTTTCCTACTAATTTTAACCCCCACCCCATTTTAGATGTCTACAGAAGTTTCCAAATATATTTTGGCGAAAGACAATAATTGTGTATGAATTACCTTCACAGCTATTAAAAGCTGGCTGTACATATCTGGTTGTGCTACTGGCTGAGACTTCACCTGTATCTTTCTGTAGTAACCTAGGCTACTTGCCAAACATGTATACTGGACTGGAAAATATTTTTTTCAAAAGGTAGACTAAGCTATTTAAATATTTTAATAGTCCTACTTTATATAATTTACTATGTGCATCTATTGTCCCATATGCAGCACAGCAAATCAAAGTTGATCCACTACTTTAAATTTTGCACACCAGTTGTATTTAAACCAACCAAAGCTTGACTGAAACATTGTAAAACCATTGACTTGTTTTAAAAAAAAAAAAAAAAAATGTATGGGAAAAGTGAAACCATCCCATTAATTAAGAGACAGGTCCTCCTCGCATGTTCCTGCTGAAAAACTGCTGGTTTCATCTCAAACACGCACGTATTATGCGTTTTTTAATGTAGCCAACATTTTATGTAGTCCACGACATAAAAAAAAGCGGTTATATTTCACTTGCGAAGTACTGGGAAAGGCTGGCAAGCAAGCTGCAGACAGATATTACAGGTAGGCTATAGACAGATATTTACTTAGGCTAGGCTAGGCCAGTAACACACGCTGGAGAGAAGCAAACAGATCTTCACATGCATTTTCTCCTGATTGCGAAAACGTTTGTTTTCTTTTTCTGTCGGTCCGTGGTTCCTTCATAAATTGCCCAGCAAATTATCAGACGAGTGACAGAAGCACCGGTCCGCGCATTATTTGACCAGCAGTCTTCGTGTCTATAGTTTGTGAAACAATGCTGCGTCCGAGCAAATAAGATTCTAAGCCCAACGCAACTCCAAAAAGGAGGACAAATGAGCGTCCGCCCTGCTGTGCCGGACAGGGCTTTTAAAATCCGTATGTCTGACCGGCCTAAATCCGAACGTATGGCCACCCTATCGCTAACTGGCCTACTCTTTCTTCCGCTCACTCTACCGCTCACGGCTACCTGCGTATCTCTCAGGGCTCGGCTACACCACGAAAACGTCAGGCCAATTTTTACATATTCTTATCGTTTTCACACCTTTAATGACACCCGTGAAAAACAACTTCAATCTGCCACTTCCTCCAGTAGCCTTATAGTCACTTATAGGCCTACAGTTGCGTTCCGGGTGGAGACATTTCACTCGCTCTCTCGCACTCGCTCGAGGTCCCATAGCCTACACAAATGTAATACCTCCTTTTCGAAAATTCAAGACATTCCAGACAATTTTTTCCAGACTTTTTTTAGGCCTTAAAAACCGAAAGTTGTATTTAAGACTTTTTAAGGATCCGCGGGAACCCTGTTCAATAAAAGGTAGATCAAGCAGCCAAGTTATTAACCTATGCCACAGTAACATAGAAAGCTAGGTAAAAACACCACTGGAAATTCTTCGACATGGTTATTACCTGGGCCCAGGAACTGACAGCCACGGGCACGCACAGCAGCCCAGAGGTTGGAAGAGAGCTGCTGGGGGTTCTGGTGCTGGAGTATGAGCTCCGTTACAGTCCTCTCCCCCAGAGAACGGGCTGCTCGCATGGCCCTGACTCGGCCCTCCTCCTCCACCAGTTGACAGTGCACCAGGGTCACCAGCTTCCGCTGCATGGGCCGGCTAAGCATGCTCTGGGCTGCATTACTGAGACCCACCCCTGAACAGAAGGCGAGAAGTGAAAAAGAGAACACTGCAGTCATGTAGTGATACATGCAGTCATACATGCAAGCATCTCTGCAGTGGAAAACTGACATGTATAATGGAACACAACAAATCACTTTTAAAGCCGTTGATAATAAAAAATATAAATGTAGAAGATTTAGACCCATGTTATTAAAAATCAGAACAAAATTATGTTCATCGTGACAAAAGCCCCCCCTATGGCCCATAGAGCAATTATATCAGAAAGTAATAGTAATGTATAGAAAACATTAACAGACAATACATGTCAGGAAGTAAATTTCTCTCTCATTTTCTCCATTGACATTTTGTAAAATCCTCAACTAGAGTTTTAATGTTGGACCAACTACGAGATGAATCATTTGAAACATTTGATTTTGAGCACAAACCCCCAGAAAAATGAAAAAGGCAAAGGTAGTAGACTGTAAATATTTCATTTTCAGAGTGAAGAAACTACTTATCCCATAAACCCTTGCAAATTATATCTTTTCCAATGTATTCCATCCTAATTAGAGTTTACCGTGATTCCTCTTGAATTGAAGGAAACTGGATTGACTAACTTCCTACTGTTTGTATTGTAGGGCCCTATGATTTCCGCGATGCGGAGAACGCAGACGGAATCACGGAATCTACACATGAAAACGGAATTCTCTAATGAACACGGAATTGCATGAAATTTGCAGATATTCCGTTGACGCATTAAATAAAAAAAAAAAATTCATTTTTATTTCAGTTTACTTTAAAACAAAAAGCATATAAGGTCTCTGCCTAAACTGTGACCGTAAGACATTAGTTGAACGCGTTACGTAGCCTAGTAATTATGTCTCGAATATTCACGTATGTTGAGTTTGTTAATTGGTGCGTGACAAAGAAAATAAGCAATCCCGACAACGGTGGCAAAACACTAAACTGCTTGATTGCTAGATAACGGGGCTAAACAATACCCCAATGACTACTATGAGTCTGAAAACAACTAGTTTGCAACACATAATTGCGCAAATACACATGTATAGCAACCATAGAAATCAAAAGGGCAACTTAAGAACAAAGCTAAATCCACTGCGGGCAAATCCCTCCAGCCGAGACAGTGACAAAATCAGTAGATGCAAGACATGAGTTTATGGAAGATTGTTGAAATGTGTGCAGAAGATGACACACCACTAAGTCAGTTTCTTGAAACATTGCAAGCAGTCCCATTCCCAGACACGAATGTCAGCAACCTCAAGCAGACGGGCAGACCCACCATTCAAAAAGTGCTGCAATAGATTCTCACTGGTCGAGAGAGCGCAACACCAAGCGCCTTACCATCATGTAGCCATCCTTCAGTGGAGATGTGTGCTAAAGATGGTAGGCTAAATGCTCCAGAAAGCAACACATATTTAAAACTAAACAAGAATCTACAAAAAAGTAGGCTACTTTTAAGTAGTGGGACATTTTAAGTTACAAAGTGCCCTTTTATTTTATCTAAACTTGCAGCCTAGTTATGGTGATGTAGTTGAAGTTATGTAGGCACTAGGCCCTATTGTTTTTGCGCAGAGATTTGTTGAATGTTTGGCTAAATGTTGGAGAATTTAGAATGATTGGCTTTGCTGAATATTTAAAAATCTGAATTGTGTCTGTCATTGACTTTTTATAAGTGAAGACAAGTAAAAAATAAAAATAAAAATCTGAAACAACTAAAATTAAATTTTACAAAAAAACAAAAAAAACAAACGGAATTTGAGAAAACATAAAACGGAACTTGGAAAATAATAAAAAACGGATTTCACAGGGCCCTATTTGAGCAAATTCAACTTTCAAGGAGAGATTTTTTTTTAAGGGTTTGTCACACATTTCTTCAAACTGCCTCATCCGCCGTTCAGAACACACAACAGGAGAGGGTTGAGGCAGAGTTAAGTAACAAACATTACTATGGCAACGGGGATCTCTTCCAATCAAAGAAACTGCTTTATGCTATTGGGTAATGTAGTGCTTAGGGGCGTAGATTTGCGTGGGGACCGAAGGACATGTCCACACCAATGTCAAATTACGACTGAAATGTCCCCACCAATATTCAGGTTGAAATGTGGAAAAAAGTGCTCACATGCGCTTCACAAAGAGTTAAATCATCTCACTTCAGTGCTGCGGATCATCTCGTACAGATCTTGCAACGTGCAGCCTATAAGGGTAAATCGCTTTGATTTGAAGTTACCTATAATAACTACCAGTGCGCAGCATGGCGCACTATAAGGCATATGAAGTGCGTCCAAATTCACCCATTCTTCTCTGTTGAACTCTTCGAGAAGTAGGCTACTCATCATGGGTCACATGAAAGAGACTTTTCTCAGCTTTTAAACGGTGCTAGCTAGCCACTATTTGCTGTGATAAACAGTTTGCGTGAAAAATAACTTCAAGAGATTTAATAATTATTCTCTGCGCCATCCCCACATCCATTCGTCTCGGTGGAATATCGTAGGCCTACACACTCTTCACGCAACACATGACAAACCATAGGCCTATATCAGAATAATCAGCAGACCTTACCGAACACAAAAGTGTAATGCATTCCCGTGTATAGTTAGCTGTTCCAGAGTAATCCGGTTTTGAAATAAATTGTAGCAAAATTCAACATGGTCTTTCGGCTATAAGCATTTCTTAAAACTGAGCTGTGCTTACATCGCCTAGATATCTGTAATTATTAGAATCAGAGAATATACAGGCAGCTCACGGTTAAGAGTTTGTCAATGTTTTCTTTTCACAAAATGCTAAGCATGCATGTATTTAAGTTTCTTAAAACTGAGCTGTGCTTAAATGGGTCAATGCATGATTTCATAACAGACCAAATAGAAAATAAATGTTAAATATAGCCTACATATCTGTACATATTAAAATCAGATTATGTAGGCTACACAGTATAGTTAGATCAAGTTGGACAGTAGCACATTTTAATCATGGATAGTAGTTAGACAATAGCACATTTTAATCATTTTATATATCTATAGTGGCTGGTGAAAGAGTTGGGGGGTAGCTTATAGCTTCATTGTTTCGTAGCTAGTGTTAAATCTACCTTTGGATCCGCGGGAACCCTGTTCAATGAAAGGTAGATCAAGCAGCCAAGTTATTAACCTATGCCACAGTAACATAGAAAGCTAGGTAAAAACATCACTGGAAATTCTTTGATGGTTATGATATTATGACTTATAAACAACTTCTAAATAGAGAAAATGAACGGGATTTTTACTTCCATAACCAGAGTGGGCGGTCACTGTTGAGTTTCAGGTCCCTAACAACCGTAGTCAAGAACGAACTCGGAGGACAAGCACTAGTTATTTACACTGACAGCGCATAGAAAACAAGCTGGCTGAACTTGATATAAGATGAAGAATAAAAACATATTGCCGAAATATTTCGGTGTAGCCGAGTCTGGATTGTTTTCATCTAGAGGTGTAGCGGATTTACCTATGAAAAAGCAACGGATTTTACGGAAGGTAGGCTAAACATGTGGCCAGTCACTGTAAAGTTAGGTTAGGCTTAAGCTAATGTTAACGTTAGGGCTTCGACTGCAGAAACAATTAGTTTAGATTTAGTGAGAACATTACCTACTCAAAGGGTAAATAATGACAGGGGTGGACAATCATTTCCCCCTGAAGTCAGAGGATAATTACTTTGATAAAGTAGCCTATGCTGGCAACACATTGAACGATTGACTGAAATAACGTTACAATGCAAAAAATGCATTGTGCTGGATGTTAACTGACAGGACAGGAGCCTATGACGGATTAGCTATAAGCTAGGCTACCTTATAGTAGGCCTATGCAATAACATTACTTGCAAGCCCATGTCTTCTTTCTTAAAACAAACAACTCAAATGGAGTGTCAACTTTAACTTTAGGCTACCCTGCATATTGTTATTTGCGTGAAATGTAGGCTAACGTTTGCCTCCGTTCTCATGGATCATAAGTCTCTTATTAAAATGATATGCTGAGGAATATGATTTA
Source organism: Alosa sapidissima (assembly GCF_018492685.1). Lineage (NCBI taxonomy): Eukaryota > Metazoa > Chordata > Actinopteri > Clupeiformes > Clupeidae > Alosa > Alosa sapidissima. Next base: position 26,102,077 of record NC_055957.1, on the reverse strand, counting down.
AAAAAAAAAAACACTTTGTTAACGTCACTACCCTATGCTATTTAGCCTACATGACTTTTTCCTCTTGAGCATGAAGATAACATTTGTGGCATAACTTCGTAGCTTCATAATGCATGCTTCGTATCCAAAGGTCAAGCACCTAGGCCTGCTTACTTTATTGGCATTTTAAACATTTTTAGCTTTGAACGGACACATCACAAAAATATGAAATGTCTCCTGTACCACACAGGGGAATTTCCGTCTGCTTTTCTCTGCCAAAAGTTAACAATTTTCAAGCACCTTGCGTCTTTCTCTCAATGTATTGCTATACGGCTCTGGGTTTGCTTGTCCTCCGAGTTCGTCCTTAACGACGGTTGTTAGGGACCTGAAATTGGTCTATATGCAAAAGGCCTCCTCCTGTCCTTACCTCTGATGCTGCTGAGGGGTTTGAGGTAGAGGGCCAGTTCCTCAACGCATTGGCGAGCCTCATCATAGTGCTTGGTGTCTTCTGGGTCAGTAATAAGGGCCACGGGCTGCAGTTTTGGCACCTGTGAAAGCAGCAACATTCTTGGTTCAACAACAAAAACAACCCCATATCACAGCCCCTTCCCACGATTTTACATTAACCTGACTGAAAAAAACATTTACACGTTGGTGGCGAGTGAACAAACTACATGGTGCCACAAACTACAATATCATTGCTCTTACTTCTTTCACTAATACTTTCTTTGGGCAGCCGTGGCCTACTTTGGGCAGCCGTGTGTTTCACTAATTCACGGATTGGGATAAATGCAGAGACCAAATTTCCCTCACAGGATCAAAAGAGTATATATACTTATACTTAATATCAACCTGCAGCAAGTTAATTGAAATCCTAGTATGGCACAACCTACCTGACCCCCCACCAGTTGAAGAAGGGCCGAGTTGACTGGCAGCTGCTCGATGTCTGTATTGATAGCAGTCTGATCGAAGGGACAGGCTTTTCGGTGCAGCTTGTTCAGGCACATCTTGCAGACAGTGTGGCCACAGCCCAGGCTGATGGGCCTCCGCACAGTCTCTTCGAATGTTTGTGTACATATTGGGCACAACAAAAATTCTGTCCATTGTGGGGCTTGCACTGGCATTGTAACAGAAGTGGTCTACATGTAAAAAATGGGGGGAAATCGTATCTATTATTTTTTTTTTGTCTGAGTCAAGGAGAATGGCCTAAGTTGGCTCAAGTGACTCTGATTTGTATCCTTTTCTGTTTGTTTTACAAAGAAAGAAAATTAGATTCCACTGGAATCAAAATTATCCATTAGATTCCTTTAAATGCCGGACGATTTGTGGATGGTCATCACATGGTGTGACACAAAACACCTGAAAGACAAAGGAAAATACATCACATAAAATGACATCATACTGTGAATCAGTGCTGTTGAACACAACGATATTACTCATATATTTTCAATAATTTATCAAGGTCTTTTTCCCCCTATAAAATTTACTCGTGTCTGGTATTACATTAAAGGACAAAGGACCGGCCAGTGGCTTTTCTCGTTGAAGTTACTGGCACATCGTCACAGCAAGTTTTGAACCAGATAGAAGATAGTAAACAAAGCAACAACATAAACCATCTAAACGTCTTGAGACGATCTTCAACGTGATACTTCGATAGAGGTGATAACATTACGTGTAGCATAACATTATAAAGCAGTGAAATACTATGTACACTTCCAAGAAATGGCTAATCATGAAACATCAGCGCACCAGAATACTCTAGACAGGATCTCCCCATCTGGATATCCCGACTCCGCACACGATAATATCTGGTTTTACATAAAACCTTAACCATTAACGTGTTGATAACCAAGCGCATCCTAATTATGTCCTTCTGTTTCGTTCACTCAGTTTGAAATCAAATACCTATAGTATAAGCTAGCGTTTGCCGTCATATTTTTGTATCGCTAAAAATAGGTGTGTAAACTAGAAAGCCCAACAACTCAGCTAAATAGCTAGCACTAACGTTATTTGTAAGTAACGTTAGCTTGTGTAACAGGCGGAGAAATGTTGTTATCCAGGAAAATGTCGCGGCTTGAAACTCCACAATAGCGTACATGTTAAATCTACAAGTCCTCGACATACATTCGCATGTTAAGATATGAACTGTTGAAAGAATCAACCTTAAGCAGGTTTATGTTCGTAGTCTACCCAACTATCGATAAGTAAATGTTCCCCAACCGGCAGGATATCATGTCCTAGCTTGCTATGCTTGCTAACGCTAAACAACAATTTTGCTATGCTTAACGTTAGCTACACCTCATTTGACTAGCCGTTTTCATCTCAAACATACTGGGTGGTCAGGGTACCTTCTATTAGTAATTAACCTTAGCTGCAGAATATCACGTCCCATGTCTGACAGAACAGAGGAAGTTTCGTTTCATTTAACACAGTAAAAATACCGTTCCTGTTAAATATATCGTTACGTCAAACAAATAGCTAGATTCTAGCTAGCCTTAGCAAGACAGACGGCAGTTAGCCATGCTAGTTGAATTGCCAGAAACATCTTGCATGATTATGTAACATTAACATAACGTTACTGTTTGCCGATTCGTATAGTGACGTTACATCAAATTGTGAGTGGCTATCACTGTCTGGAACAAGGGCGCATTTGTAATCTCTAGTAGACTATCTGATATCTAACAAATAAATTACGTTAAAAACGAAACTAATGTGGTGATCTAACGAATCGAAATAAATAGCACTGCCTCGGTCAGCTAGCTCTTGCTACGGGAGGCAACCAGATAGCGTTAGCAACGTTGCTACAATTTCACTTGGTCATCTAGAACTATGAGATAGGATTTCCAATATTCATAAACACTCGTACCTTTCCCCCAGCTAATAATTAACGTTAACGTGCTAACTTAAATGGAGTCCATGCGCCAATCACTAACAGTTTCTTAAATTAATGAGCGCGATATCTGTAGATGTATTTAACGTTACCATTAACTGGAGCCAACAGAAGGGAAGAGCCAACATTCGTCAGTCTACAGAAACAACCATGCTAACGTAGCTCGGCAAACAACACCGCCGGCTGGCTATCCATAGGCGGCTAATGTTCTAGCATCCTAACGTTAGTAGCTAAGAAGAACAGAGGCCAGCATTTTCTTACTAGCTAACCTGTGTTGTGTGTATTAGCCATTTTATTCTCTTATCTGAGATTTTAGTCCACACCCAGAGACCACAAGCATTGCTACAAATACCTAACAAAACTAGTGCATACTTACTTGCTTCAAAGAATAGTGGATATCTTCATCTATTTTTCAGAAAACGTCGCGTTATTTTGTCGGTCGCCATGTCGACCATGTAACGTTAGCGGCTACCGAAGTTCCTGGGGAGTTGCTGACAAAAACTGCCAACAGCAGAAGTTAAACAAGGAAGCGAACGAGTCGAGTCGCTAACTGGCAAAGGGCGGAATCTACCCGAATTTACCCCTTGTGGTCATATGGCGCAACTAGCACCAATGGTGCTTTCAAATGGGGTCGTGTTACCAAATGACATTCTGCGCTCTCATTGCATCCATCTCGAGATATAATAAACGTTAAAACATATTGGCCTGTTGTAAAAGCTTCAGGACAATCCGTGGATTCTTTGGCACGGTATTACTTCTCAGATTCTAATCTCCCGTTTTAGACAAAACCACCAACTAAACCAGGCATACATAGGCTAGCCAATTAGGCTACATTCTGACAGATTTAGAAGTTATCAACAGACTCTTGCTCATGCTACTCTTTCTGTACTTGTCACATCCGTGTTTTCAGCCCCTGGCCCTCTGTTGTGAAAAGTGAAAAAATCTATCCTCAAATGTAGTTGTTGATATGCCATAAGGATAAAAATCTATCCTCAAATGTAACCTAGTTTTTCAGACACCCTTGATGTCAATCAGTGTGATTGCCTACAATCACATCATATTCACGTAGGCCTATGCCTATCATTTTCAGATTCAAAACTTTTTTTTATTATCAAGTTCACACACACACACACAGGCCCTTTAGTCATCATAGCCAAATTTGCCAAATTTGATTGAAGTGTGATTTTTGCATTTGGCTATGGTTTTCATTTGGTGGCCACACAACAAATTATTGGTTTTAAACTTGGTTGATGCAGTTTCTTTTGAGACCAAAATGCCACATACATTTTGTCATCTTAGGTGCAGTCATCGTTGTCAAAAACTGCTTTCGGCTTACTTGGCTTTCAGGGGGCTCAGCATGGAAGGGGGAATGACTCACAGGTTCACGCATGGCGATCATCACTTTTCATCTGTGAACATAATGCTGATGTGACATACCAAAAAGTTTTGTCTCATCAACCCAAAAGACATTTCTACCAGAGGAATCTTTGACTTCACAATATGTATTTTATTCAGACTGCTTTTAATTCTACACTGGTTTTTCTTTCAACAGTGGAGTCCTCCAAAGTGCACGCTTTTGTCCAAAAAGTGACTGATGGTGTGATTACACACTGATGAACCCTGGTTGACCTTGGAGCTACTATCCTTCTGTTCAGTTTAGTTGAACTGTAGGACTGTAGCCACATCCAGGGAGGTTGGCTACAGTCCATGAACCTGAAACTTCTGTGCAGTCACAGGAACATCAAGCTGCTTTGTAGATGGACTGCCTTTACCTTTAAAATGTGTATATATAATTTTCTTTCTGATCTCCTTATACAAATCTGCCTTCTGTGGTTCATTTTCTGTGTGGTCCACACAATGATATCAAACTACAGAGTGGCTACTATCTCCATTTAAATAGGCTGAATGACTGAACACTAGTTAAGGTGAAACAGCTTGCTTGAAACATCACTATAATCCAGCTTTTATTACAGGTAAGCACATGTTTATGTGCCATTTCAGAATATCTTTGCAAAATAAACAAAGCACTCTAAAAAGTGATGTGTTAAAAATTGTATTTTAAAAATCTGTCTTTCACCCAGCCAGCCACACAATTGCTGTGTTGAAATTGACACAAAATGTCAATCACTTTTTAGAGTGTATAAAGTATATATTTTTGGCCTTTTGCCTTTTTTGAGAAAGTGAGGGGAGCAGAAGCAAGTGGGAGAGGGATGAAATGGAATCGAAATGACTGGGTTGAACTCGAACCCGGGTTGCCATGGACATACTTAGCTGAATGTGGTATACTTAGACCTGAATGTGGTGGCCAGTTGCACCACAGCATCACCCCCCCCCCCCCCCTTTTTTTTTATACCTTATGCCTGGAAGCCAACCCGAATTTAACCCCGCCCACAAAATTTGAGGTCGGTAAATTCGGTCTGAATTCGAATTGACTGCACCAATCAAATTTTTTGGGGCAGGCTTTGTACGATGATGGACAGATGAGCAATGGTGCCTCATCTATCACGTCTCCTGAGCGCACTTTGGTTGATTTTGTTTGCAACAAAAAGCCTGTCACTATAAGCTAGACATTTAGATTTTCGCTATCGTGTCTGTTGTACAAGACATTGATAGTGCAATAACGTTAAAAAACGACAAGAAAACAATGTTAAGGCATTTGTGGAGAAGGAGCCCATAAACATTGGACGTCTGATGTGGTGATGTACAGTAGTACTCGAGACCGGTCTCGAGACCGATTTCTGCTTTCTCGGTCTCGTCTCGGACTTGTTCCTTCAAAGACTTGGTCTTGACTCGGTCTCGGACCACAGTGGGAGAAAACGACTGTCCTCGAGACCAACGCATTTTTTTATGTTCATATTTTTATGTTCAAACACATAACAACAATAACTAGATGTACCGCAGAGCGGTACAAAATATGACCGCCGCCCAGTCCAGCACATTTTTTCCACAAAAATAAATCACGCTGAAAGGCCTATATGATTCTAACTGTCTCACTAAATTGCATTATCCACACTCAATTCTCACTGGTATCTGCTAGACTAGTACCAAAACATGATTAGTTCATAGATTTCACATGTAAAATTCATTTTATACAACCCCACCCCCATCTTGCCTGTTCATAATTCTGAGAAATTCTTGAATTGTGTGCGTGTACACGTTTATGTTTATGTGTGTGGGTGTGTGTGTGTGTGTGTGTGTGCGTGCTTGTGTGTTGGCCTGCGTATGTGTGTTTGTGCATGTGCATGCATGCGCCTCCAGGGGTCATGTTAACCCATTTCATGTGCACACATGTGCACAAACAGATACACACGCACACACATACATTTACAGTAATCATACGTATGACACATACTCACACAGTAGACATATGTACGCATGCATGTACAGGCACATACGCAGGCACACACACAAGCACGCACACCCACACAGCACACACATAACATAAACATGTACATGCACACATGCACACAATTCAAGAATTTCTCAGAATTATGAACAGGCAAGATGGAGGTGGGCTTGTATAAAATTAATTTTACATGTGAAATCTATGAACTAATCATGTTTTGGTACTTGTTGTCTAGCAGATACCAGTAAGAATTGAGTGTGGATAATGCAATTTAGTGAGACAGTTAGAATCATATAGGTCTTTCAGCGTGATTTATTTTTGTGTAAAAAATGTGCTGGACTGGGCGGCAGTCATATTTTGTACCGCTCTGCGGTACATCTAGTTCTTTCAACAAATTCCAACAAATTTGGCCTCAACTGTAGTAACTTGGGCCCCCACCATCGATCCTTGACATATGTTCTGGGGGCTCTCTGTCATTGTAAGGCCCTTGGAATCGCCAGCTTTCCTGTTGGCTTGGAAAAATCCAGACTCATTCACAAAGTGAATAAAGTGTGGTGACTCTCGATTGGGTAAGTTTCCAACACTTGCAACACTTTGAAATCATTGGTCTAGCCACCAATCACATCATCCTAACATTGCTTCCTACTTTGCCTAAACTTTACATACTGACAATTAACAGCATACAACAACAGTCAGGAAACAATATTTGTGGGTCTACTATTTTTATTAATTAATATTTTTCCAACTGCATTTTTTGATGTTTGCAGGTGTTGCTGCTTCTGTCACAATACGTTTCGGTTTCGTCTTCCCATCTCATCGCTGACTAGCCTGACATTTTCCGTGTCTAATAGTCCAGGCAAAGTAATGTTTTACGACAGACTAATTGTAAAATATTTTTTTTCAGCATAGATCATTTCTTTGAGGTGCCCAGAACAACATACTAAAAGTCCTAAGAAATCCTAGTTGAGGAAATATGTTAAATTCTCATCAATCTGAGATGTGTGCCAATAAGGCCAGGCAACAATGCACCCCAATGGGGCTATTTTTTCCTTTACTCCAATCAAAATGAAACTTTACACAATGAACATATCCACGAAAAGTATTTTTTTTTTGTATTACAAGTTTCTTTGAAAATTAATTTTAATATGCAAATGAGCTACACTAATCGAATATGCTACACCCAAATAGGCTTAATTTTTTCCTTTACTCCTACCACAGTAAAACTTTACATAGTAAAAGTATACATGAAAATTAACTTTTTTTGTATTACAAGTTTCTTTTGAAATGAATTTGAATATGCACAGCTGCCTATTCAGCTGCATGAATTTAAATGCATAAGCTCCACACTTATTGAATATGTAACAATTTGCATAGGCAGAAACACCATTCATGTGTATGACAAATACATCGGCCCAATCTTCATCTAATCATCCTACTCCCAATGGGTTATGGCAATGCTGCTTTTAGACTGGCCTCTAACCTGAAAACTGCCTGGCTTGGTAGTACCTGCCAGGGGTATAACCCCCAGAGGTAGTCTTCAGGGTCACAGAGGCATACACGCCTCCCCACCACGACAAGGTAGCAACAATTAGGGGAGGGTTTTTTTTTGTGTGGTTTATTTATTTATTTATTTATTTTATTATTCTTTTTTTTTAATCCAGCGTGGATCCTCAACCCCTTCTCTGTGGCTCCCTATATCAGTTCCTAGTTTGTTCTTTGCTTAGTTCTTCTGCTCTGGGTCATATTCATCTGATAAATTAGGCAACTGTGAGTTTGTGCAGCTAGTACCACGACATTTTCCGCAAATGGCAGTGCAAGAGAGCCCATGTTTTTTGCATGTGCATCTCTTTGTGCTGTAGTCTTTCTTGCAACTACAGTGGACTTCATCTAGTATTTCTGGTTTCACACATACACACACACACACACATGCATACACTCACTCACACGCGCGCGCACACACACACACACACACACTGTATCTATTTCCAGTGTCTGAGGCCAACCTTCTCCACGTAACAATAATACAGAATTGTATGACACACACACACATGCATACACTCACACACACACACACACATGCGCACACACACACAGACACACACACACACACATATGCATACACTCACACACACACACATGCACACACACACATGCATACACTCACACACACAGACACACACAGACACACACACACACACACACACACACACACACACACTGTGTCTGTTTCCAGTGTCCGAGGCCAACCTTCTCCACGTAAACATAATATATACAGTAGAATTGTATGAAAATCAGGCCAGAAGTGGTGCCAATCATTTGTAAATCTACCAGCCCAAAATATAATCTCACCACGTTACTAATGACTAAAATGGGATGGCCATTCTGACTTTCTTATGATGTTATTTGTGGGGGAATGTCATGTCATTAGGTAAGACTTGTTGGCAAATAAAAAAAAAATAGAAAGCAACTGGAGGCAAGTTTGTGCAATCAATTCTTAAGGTCACTATAAGTCTTTTTGTGGCAAGTGACCCAGGTAAGTGTGGCAAGAGACTTCAAATGTATCATGTCTATGCATGTAACTTATTGAATGGACATTAATGTGTTAGTTATTTGGACCCTGTTTCTGTTCTTCCTAGGCTTCTTCTTTCGCTGATCACTTTTGGTTTTTGCTATTTAGCTTGAATCGTTTCACATAGAAACTTTATTCAAACTTTGTAACGTAGGTCTTCTATAGGACAAAGCTGCTACGGTATGTTGATTTTCATGTATACTTTCACTGTGTGAGGTTTGATTGTGATAGGAGTAAAGTTAAGATTAAGCCCCTTAGGGTGTATTTTGGGCATATTCGATTAGTATATTGCTCATTTACATATTCATTCATTTTCAAAGAAACTTCTAACATAAAATGTTTTACTTTTCATGTAGACTTTCATTGTGTAAAGTTTTATTGTGGTAGGAGTAATGGAAAAAATTAAGCCTATATGGGTATTTTGATTAGTGTATAGCTCATTTGCATATTCAAATTAATTTTCAAAGAAACTTGTAATACAAAAAAATTGTACTTTTCATGGATACGTTCATTGTATAATGTTTTATTTTGATAGGAGTAAAGGAATACAATAGCCCCATTGGGGTGTATTGTTGTCTGGCCTTAATGGCACACATCTTGGATTGATGAGAATTAAACATATTTCCTCAACTAGGATTCTAGGACTTTTAGTATGTTGTTCTGGACACTTCATAGAAATAATCTATGCTGAAAAAAAATATTTTACAATTACTTCTATTTTTGGCTTCAAAATGAGTTAGTTTGCCTGGACTATAAGGGAAGGTTTATTAAGGTGTACCAGACTAGATTTCCCTGGATTTCCATGAATGAAAATCTAGGTGGGCGGGCCCAGGCTATAGCCTCTTCTGGCACCCCTGCAAAAGACACACACACACACACACACACCTATCTTCATAACCTGGAAAAAAATGCATGCAGTGATTCTCTGTAATAATATACATTATCATACACTCTTGCATTCAACTTTTTACCAATTAAATATTTGCTCTCTAAAGTTACATTGCAGTAGGTCTAGCCCTAGCTCTGTTTCTGATAGTCTGGCCAATTCGACCGTTACTGATGCTCATTTATAAATAGTCCACCTCTTCCGATCAGCCCCGTGGAGGCTAGAGTAAGGCTACAGTGTGATTCCAGGTAGAGGTTTGGAAACAGAATTTGCCAGTAGTTAATCCGATTATTAACGGAATATTATCTCGCGTAATTGTAACCATAGGCTGCTCTGGAGTTCATATGCTCTTGTGCTTTCGCCTCTGACAGTGCTGGTTTTAAAATCAAACCGACGTTTTTGTTAGACGACATGACAAGTAAATGACTGACAGGGTTACGTTTAAGAGGGCACGAGATTTCAGGTTAACTTTAATTTGCGTGAAACTGAATTCGTGTGAATTGCACAGACTTACGCAACAGAATGCTACAGTTGGCAACAACGGAATTAAAGCACGCATTTATTTTCCATTTTTGTCTAATCCGTATGATTTCTGCGGGGATTAACAGACCAATCATGAATATGGAGAGAGAGTATGTGTAGGTTAGAAGTAGCTTTGCTCACTGCAGGAGTGAACTGGGTAAATGCTGTCCAACTTCAGTGACAGAATGGTAAGAGCATCCGTAGGGTACTGTGGAAATATTTTTTTATTCAAAAGGAGAAAGCCGGAGATAGCCTATGCTTAGATGACCCAGATGACGCTGGGGATGTTCAAATGGCAACATGGAGGGCTATACGATGCTTTGTCCTGTTGTCTGATATGGGAATATGAGCCGTGAATTTGTGTGAAAAACAACGTCTCTAATCCAAATTGCAGGTGAGAATCAAAATGTTTATTTTATTAAGCATGCAAATAGCATGTTGATACTGTTTTTGAAGGTTATGATGACAGGTTGATGGAAAAGGTCAGTTTTGGGTACATTACATCTGATAGAAGAATTCTTATGATTAATTTTAAAAATACCATTTGTTTAGGATTACATCCTATTTGATGAATTTAACAAAAGGTTTTCGGTGGGCTATGTGCATTGGTGTGTTTTTAAATTTCTTTCTCTCCAAAACAAGTTTAGAAAGAAAATGGTTTGCACTTTTCAAAAGTCAAAAGGGGCAAAGATGACCCTTTAAAGCTGTTTAGTAACAGCATTTGCATTACGCAAACATTGATTATGATGACGCATGAGAACTATCTTCCTGAGTTTTTAATCCTTTTTAAATCAGTGAATAAACAAGTGAGGGTCTAAACAGCTAACCGCAAACAACATGGTATTCTTTAAGAGTGATTTTCGTATTCTTTAAGAGTGATTTTCTACCTGTTTTTTTTTAGGGAGAGATATGGAAGGTAGAAAATTTACAATGGGAGCAAAGCGTCCCCCACGGCCCGTGCTACAAATCAAGGGACCAGAGACAGTGACTCAGCTGGCGTACAACATGCAGGACGTTCTCACCATGTCTGAGCCAATAACACCTTCATCCTCTTCTTTCTCACCTGGCTCCTCCCCTCCTCTCCCTGGATCAGCGGTGTATGCCTTACAATCCAAGGTCAAGGCCAAGTCCCAGAAAAAAGACAAAATACTGGAAAAGGAGTGCGACGACGAAGATACCAAATTGCTTTTTGTGCAGAGGAGAAGAGATGAGGCCTTGTCCCTCTCTTCAATGCACCGGCCTGAGTTGGACATGCCTGGCAGCAGTGACGAAGAGGGAACGGATCAGGTCCAGAGGGGTGTCTTTGCAAGTGAGCCTTCGGCCCTCGTGGAGCAGAGAGCCCTGGCAGCAGCAGAGAGTGAAGGGGGCAGAGAAAGTCCCTTCCTAAGTGTAGCAGGCCAGACCCGAGGCCTTGGCGAGGGAGCCAGTTTAGAAAGTCTTCTTACAGATGGCTCTGGAGATTTGCAAGGGGATGACCTCACATCCAGGACTTCCTCAACCATGTCCTCCTCCCCCTCCCCCTCCTCCAGACCCTGGGCACCTCCAAAAGGCTTCTGGCGTGTCGCTCGCCCAGAGACGCTCGTCTTGGACGAAGAGAATGCCTCAAAGGAGATGCCACCTCCAGGTGCCGATGGATCCCAGGGGAAACCAAAGATGAAAGTGGGGGGTGTGGACTTGGACAGCTACGGGCAGCTCCACCACTCCGACAGCCTGGAGAGTCACCTCCGGAGGTGCTGGAAACAGGAGGCGAGCGCAGCTGAGTCCTTTGAGGGACTGTGGAGAGCTGACAGCCTGGAGAACGTAGGTCCTCCAGAGAGGACACCCTCTCTGCGTAAGAGGATGGAGAGGAGTAAGAGAGCTCTCAGGCAGGTGCAGATGCTCCGTAGGCACAATGCTAAAGGCACAGAGGGGACCGCGGTTGACGTAGATGTGCACCATTCTCAAGAGGATGATGTCAGGGGCACAGAAAGCACGGGTAAGCTAGTAGGTCCGCTGTAAGCCTTAAGGAAGCATGCTTTTGCAGCCTTAAAGATAGTTTAGTTGGACTTTATGTAGGATTTCAGTCAGTTTCTTAAACAAAATGACTTGAAAGGAATACATTACAGGTCAAACTCATTGAACACTGCTGCGAGGCCTTGTTCAGTTGCTGATGAAATGTACATGCCTTTACTCACTCATCCTACTCGTCTCATCAACTCATTTACTATAAATACACTCTATTCAGCTGGATGGCAGGAGGCAAAGTACCTCACAGGTTGCTTTTGAGATCAGTTGGTGCCCTGTGTGCATTTGAGCCCCCCCCCCCCCCCCCCCCCTCCCCCCATCTTTTATCCTTTATCCCTTATCCTGTGCTTACATTGAACGCCACAATGTTCTGTACAGAATGTACACCGTGCATATGACAGTCAGACCCTCCACCCCTAGTCACGAGCAGGTCACCCAATGCAGAGGCCACTCTCTCTGCAGAGCCAGTGTGAGCAGATGTGCTGCCCGCTGGCCGTGATTAGAGGCCTGGGGGAGGGGCGGGAGGCAGGAGCGAGAGCTGCAGTGGCAGTGCCCAGTCACAGCGCTATGTTTTAATACTGCACAGTGAACCGAGTGCCTGAAATCTGCCACCCTCTGCTCAGCCGTTCCCCCTGGGAGCCTTATGCAACCAGATGTGCAGGCGCTGTTGACTGGCAGACCTCGGGTCAGAGAGTGAGTGGGTGTGAATGATTTGTTCTCCATTGTTGCATCCCTCTGAAAAGTCACTTGGATGGGTGTGCCATAGCAACTCAACATTTACAGTAGGATATATTGTTGAAAACTGAATCACTTGCTCTACCTCCTTTCAAGTGGCTGTACAACGTTTGAATGTGAACATTTATTAAGCAATAGTTGAGCAACAGTTAGTTTATTTAGCTTTTATGAGAGGAACATTGTTTTCATCTTACCAATGAATATGATTGTTGCTGTCTTATCTTTAGGTATGCTTAATGAAGGAGAGAGTGATTTGGTATACACTGTGTCCCCATATGAGTTTGAACAGATCTACAGGTAAAACACATTTGATATGATACAGTTATAGACAATCATTATGTATGCTGTATACACCCAGTATGATTATCTTCACTGTTCTATTTTCAATGATCAACATTGTTTATAGCATGTGTTTACAGTGGCATATAAATCCAGACATCTAGTTTATCCCCGCACATAAGACAATATCATTAATTTCCTTTACAACATGAGGCTGTTACTTGTGTAAGTTACTTGTGAAAAACATTTCGTAATCACCTAGAGATAAGATCAGCTTTCCTATACGCAGCATAATACAGCACAGTGTAGCACTCATGCTTTTAAAGAGATTACATAAAGCAGCTTTGAAAGATGATGGTGTTGATATGGCCACACCCAGAGTTTGTCTCTTTACATGGAAGTGCTATGGGTTTTACTTCAGTGCTACAGTAGCTTAGCTTTTGCTTTCTGGTAAATCATGCAAGCAGTGTCACAACATATTTTTATATATTTTGAAATTGGAAACAAGCATTGTTATTCAATAGTTTTATGTAAAGTATTATGCAAACACATTTTGGCTGTCAGCCGAATTTACATGCTTATTAAATGATCATGCATGGTATGATTATTTAAATGTTTTGGACTGCCAATTAGATATAGGTCAAGATCTTTTTTTTAAATGTGCTCAGGGATTATAACGTATTATAAGTGTATGATATACTCATAAATGTGTCTGCTTTTTGTAAAAAAAAAAAAGCCATACTGTGTAAAGAATATGTAACATGTCCTCGTTTCAGATGTATAGTCACAAGTGACGACCTGCCTCTAAGCCCTCGTCACGAACAAGCCAAACGTTTGCTTGAGAGGGCGAGGTTGAAAGCCCGATCTCAGTTACCCAAAGGTGAACAGCCTGTCCGCACTGGTCCAGCAAAGGTCCCGTAAGTGAACTTCACTCTCTCTCTCTGTCTTATTTCTGCCCCACAGTGTCACTTGAGTCTTCCTCACAGGGTGTTGGACACAGCCTGGGGTTGTGTAATAGATTACTGGTCGTCCCATAATCACGGCCCCTTACATCGGCATTTACGTGCAATATGAAACCCAAGTAGTATTCAGCACAGGCTGAGACCCTGCACTGGACTGTCTGTGTTATGTAATCAAGTTTGTGACATGTTGCGATTATTTTTCTACGCCCATGTTATTCCATAAATCCTGCCAACACGTTCTAAAGAGTCAACAAGTAAGCATATGCACCATACACTGACTAAATAAAAGAACCCTAGGAAAATGACATTCTGTATATTATTACATAACAACAACATACTCTGATGTGATCATCGCTGACATTAAGCACCGATAACACATTTTGAAAAGCTTTTTCAAGGCATTTTTAGTATAAACAATTTATTAAAAGCTTATGTTTTAAAGTGCTCTTGCACCCATGCTGACCTGACCTATATTCTGCAGGCTACTAAAATGCTCCCAAAATAAAATATGTTCATAATACAAAGGATTTAATCAATATACTGAACCCTAACATTAGGAGCACTACATACTTATGTCATCAGAATTTTAACAATAGAAATGCAACACTGCAGATTATTAGACAACAATTTTGATATTGAGGACCAAGCTGCTGTTATATTTGGATTCAACCCTCTTATGAATGATGGATAATGAAGGAGGGAGTAAAGTAGCCTAATGACACATGATATTTTGTTCTCCTTTAGTGAACTTCCTGTATTCCATAAGGCTGTGCAGGTGGCCCAAGAAAAGGCAAACAGGTAAAAGACTTAGGGAGCTTCACTTGTGTTGTTTACTAGGTTATGTAATGCATTGCTTGTCATTGCTAAGTTATATTGTCAGTCATGGTTGATTTGAGTTTTTTTTTTTTTTTAGTTGAATAGACATTTAACCTTACTGACCCCCTACATCTTGATATTCTAGAATATCAACCCTTTATATACAAATGTATGGCTCTTTATCTTCCTCAAACCAATATACAGCTAATTCTATTGCAGTTATCCTATTAGTCATGTTTTTTTTTGTATTCCTTCCAGATGTCTTACAATATGTATATTCATTCTAACTGTCTTAGAAAACATTTGCATTCTGACGCATTTCCTCCATAATATGTAATTTGATTCTGATTTATTTATTTATTGGTTGCATTATATATTGGATACCTGTTACTTTAGCTACCATGACCTTATTGAGTTCAACCATGTCTCTTCAGCAGGGATCTGCAGTCTGGCTCTCCCTTACAACATAAGGCAGTAGCAGTGCAGGGGGACTCTCAAGAGGAGCCATGCAGGTAACATGTCTATTCAGCTGGATGATGCTCAGGACTTTGCTAATTTTTTGTAGTTCCCTGTATGATGTTCATGGTATCATAGCAATGTTGATATTGTTGTATAGCCGCAATGTTAATGATAATAAATGTAGAAATCTCTCTCTTGGAGTGTTAAATGCATTGTGTATTATCTGAACCATTATTATAGGGGCAATGTTTGTCTGAATGAGTGTGTATATTTCGCTTGTAGGGATGTGCCAATAGGATCTCCCCCTCTGCATAAGGCTGTCATGGCAGCATCCCAGGATAACATATGCAGGTGCAATGTTTTGTATATTAATCAGAGTAATCATTAATAGAATAATAGAATCAGATAGTTTAAGATTTCAGATAAAAATGCTGAAAAGAAAAAGAAAGGACAGCTGACAGCTCCACAGCACAAAAAGCCTTACATAAGATGTTGTCTAACAAACCAAGAGCTTTCACTAATCAACCAATATCTAGCATGCTAAATATTGCAACATTAAGTCAAGCTTGATGTCATGAAAATACTTTGAAGTAGCTGTAGCTATTTTGAGTTTGTCAAAATGATACTATTACAACAGTTTCTTCAGTCTTTCCATTTGATACGAGCAGGCATATGCTGTCATGAAAGAATGTGAATATTTCTCTTGTAGGGAAGTACCATTGGGGTCTCCCCCATTACTTAAAGCCGTACTGGTGGCAGCTCCGGAGGAGATATGCAGGTACGAATCAGCAATATATTATCAGCATATTGAGTAGATTATTTGTGCAAACATACAATTACTTTACATGCATAGTATATGCATGTCTTAGTTTTATATTAATTATTAATATAGATTGTTGATATGGTATTTTGCATTTTCTGGGTAAACACACTGTGCATATTTCTGTTCTGAAGGGATCAACCGACTGTGTCTCCCCCACTGCACAAGTCCGTCATGGTGGCAGTCCAGGATGAGATATGCAGGTACAATTCCTCTATGGGATGATACATTTGTGTATATCCATTACCAGTATTTTACATGTATTATATATAAAGGTTGTTGTCTTTACATAGGTGAAGGTGCTTAGATATGGACATTGTACAGCACATATTGTTTAGCTAACACCATGTTGAGTGTAGTCTATCTATAAACATTTGCCAACTTATACTATATTTAACTATTTAAGGATGTTGGTACATATGCCTTTTGCTAGCAAAAAATATATTTTATTTTGGTATACATACCAAAAATAGACAAACATACCATTAAAGACAAACAACAACAACAACAACAACAGCAACTTGCATTTACAGGTGCAGAAAAAAATTAATATCATGGAGATGTCCATAGCCCTGCATAGTCAGAGAGATTAAAGGCTCAGGAAACCATTGCCGGTGTTTTTACTTAGATCAGAGCTCATCTCATGTCGACATTTCTGTATCAAAAATTCTTTATTGTAATATTTTGAGATTCTGGATTTTTGATTTCCATTAGTTGTAAACCATAATCATCAAGTTTATAATAAGTATAAGTATATATACTCTTTTGATCCTGTGAGGGAAATTTGGTCTCTGCATTTATCCCAATCCGTGAATTAGTGAAACACACCGTGAATTAGTGAACACAGTGAGGTGAAGCACACACTAATCCCGGCGCAGTGAGCTGCCTGCAACAACAACGGCGCTCGGGGAGCAGTGAGGGGTTAGATGCCTTGCTCAAGGGCACTTCAGCCGTGCCTACTGGTCGGGGTTTGAACCGGCAACCCTCCCGTTACAAGTCCGAAGCGCTAACCAGCAGGCCGCGGCTGCCCCTATATAACAATAATTATAATTATTATAATATAATAATACAGATTGAAACAAAAAAGGTTTTAAATATTTCACTGTATGTGTAATGAATCTAGATTATACGCTCAGGCCAATCCAAACTTTTCTCATCTGTTGTTCCTTGTTGATGGAACACACTGCCAGTTCCTACAAGGGCAGGGACATCCCTCTCCATTTTCAAAAAACTCCTGAAAACCCAGCTCTTTAGAGAACATCTCCTCTCATAGCACCACTTACAACAAGTCTTGCTGATCCTAGCACTTACCAGCCGTCTTGAACTGACACGTAACTGTTAAAAACAGCACTCACTGATGCACTTATTCTTACTGTACTCTACCGTTTTTAAATTGTCCTAAAATTGATGAGAAATGCTTTAAAACTTAAACTGTTTACCATGTTGTTAGTCGCTTTGGTTAAAAATGCGTCAGCCAAATGTAATGTAATATATAAAAATGTCACTTTTAAAAAATAAATTACGGGGGAAAAAAATAACTTTTCTTGAGATGTTAATGCTTTTATTTTTTTTTAGATGCACCTGTATATGGCACTTTATCAAACCACCCAAACCACAGTACAGATTACAGTGAAGCACCTAACTGGGTGATGCACACCAGCCATTATGTACCAGAATGCTCACCATACACCAGCTTGAGGTGGAGAGTGAGGGAATGAATAAATTAGCCAATTACATTGGAGGATGGGGGCCTGATTGAATGAGCCTGTTTGAAAATTTAGCCAGAACACACAGTCCATATATAATAATAATAATAATAATAATAATAATAATAATAATAATAAATGTTATTTATAACGCACTTTACATCAATTCAACGACCTCAAAGTGCTACAATGCACATAAAACAACATAAAAGACTTAAAAACTAGCATAAAAGGAAAACAGAGAGAAAATCATTAAAATAGCAGTCATACCTCATTATATCCCTTGTGGGCCTTTCTCCTCTGTAGGGATCTGCCTACTGGGTCTCCTCCACTGCATAAAGCCGTCCTGGTGGCGGCTCAGGAGGAGATAGCAATTGCCCCCATCAAGCTTGTGGATGTTCGGGGCAGAGAGTGTGAGCGCGGGACACGTTCTCGTCGGGTCGGCCAGTCTCCCACACGTGTGCGCTTTGAGGACGAGTCTGAGAGGGAAGCAGAGCGACGGTACCTAGAACGGGTCCGGCAGCGAGGGCCTGTGGTGACGGACAAGTCTCAAAATGCAGCAACCAAACCAGAACAGAGTCGAGGCATGTCCACGGCAACCATCCGAAAAGAAGACGAAGGAGCGGCAAACCAGGTGATCATACCACAGGAGGAGGTTGTTGGTAAATGTGATGCCTGCGGGTCGCTCCTAGGAATCATTATAGCGAAAGACGCACACGGCCAGCCTGTCCTGAGCACTGCTGATGGGCGAGGGAAGCTTGTCCCCAAGTGGGTCTCCCCCGGTCCGGCCGACCAGCCGCAGAGTTACAACGCCGGAGACACGGACCTCGCTGCCATGGCAGCCCTGGCCGACAGTATGGGGGGTGCAGGTGAAGGAGGCGCCGGAGAGCAGGTGTCTGGCTTCGGCAAGCTAAGGAGGAGGAGTTTGAAGGGCGAGAGGCGCGACGAGGCAGGACACGTCCTCGGCCCCTACGCCCGCAGCCAGGACCTGTGGGCGCAGAGGCGCAACTCCTATTCAAAAATGAGGGCAGGCATGGAGGAGGGCAGCCTTCTGTACACCCAGAGTATGCCCATGGCACCCCAGGGGGTGACATTCTCACTTGACGCTCAGTCCATGCTAGGACACGTGCCGGCTGCAGCAAGCGGCTCTGGGATTCTTAAGGACACCTCGTCTCCCCAGTTACCCCTCAAGTCGGCCTTGAAGTCCTCCTCCAAGAACCTGGCTAGTGGGCAGCGGGTGCTGACGCTGCTGCCCTCCGTCCAGTATCGGCTTGTCCACCTGGACCAGGAAAAGGAAGGGAAGCCTCACCACATAGAGCTCTCGGCTGACGAGCAGCTCACGGTGATGGCAGGGACTTCCTCTACAGGTCTCACACCCTGTATCAAGCAGTCTTCTCTCAGGTACACTACTGCCAAGATGACCTCTGACCTCCCATCTCAGGGATTATGGGAAACCTCCTCAGAGGCAGTGCCAGGTGAGTGAGGGAATGTTGTTTTTCTTTTCTTTCTTGTCTCTTTTATTTGCTCTTACCAGCTTTTTACTCCATCTGTAGCTTTTCAGTTCTCCAGTGGTTGTGCATTTTTCAGATTACCTTTCATGTTATGCAGTTAACACAACAGTGAACTACTCCATCTGCTGGCTGACTGCTTTCACCACAGCTGACTCACATGAAGAGAGGTTCAGAAACTGATGATGACAGGAGAGAATTTGATGATGACAGGAGAGAATTTGAAGCTGGCGACTCACTGTGTGGTTTTTCATTGACAGCTCACTTGGGCGGAGAGGATCTCACAGGTGCCTGTGCTCCAGGTGGCCCTCTAGAGTGCCGGCCAGCCTTGCGTTGCGGGGTAGGAACCAAGGCTGATGATCTGAGGTCAGAGCTTCTCCGGGCAGAGCACCGCAAGGCGGAGCTCATGTGGGAGGACATGCCAGAGAGTGCTCGGTGGGTCTCACCTCTTAAGTCACCCATGATCCTGATCTCTCACAACTGCATGGAACTGCACTAAAATGATCCTATATACTGAATCTCTCCTTTTATGACTCCACTGATTCCTTTAGTTTTCAGTCAATTTTTGCACCTTTTATCATCACGCTATCAATCATTAGACTCATTGTGATTATTTGTACTTTTTTCCATGTGCACACAACTCAGCAGGGCCATGATGGAACAGGAGGGCAAATCCAAGCTCTCTCTGCGGCGCTTCTTCTCTGCCATGGGCCTCAACAGTGTGGGCAAGCTGGTGAAGGGTAACCGCTCCAGCAGCATGGATCACCTGTGCTCGCCATCTGCCCGGCACATCGCCCCGGCTCCCATCTCCGCCTCGGCCTCCCCCTCTCCGTCACACCACCCCCGGACTCGACTGCAGAGGACCCCATCCCTGCAGTCCCTGCACACGGTGAGGTTAACTGCTGTAAAATAAGTGGACACAGTATAATAACTGTTTGATAATTGATGACTGCTTCTACTCACCTTAAAATTATAGATTCTTTGACTAGACTAGAGCCTTAAATTAATATTAAACAGCTATGCAAAACTGAAATATCTACAATTGTGCAAATCAGGTACTCTGGATAATTTAGGAACATACATCAAATCAGATATATAAATTGTTTATTGGTGTGCTTGTTTACTCTTTTATTAATAAGTACTACATTAAAACCATTAGATAGGGGTAATTGTAGTCATTGACGTGGTTGTAATTTCACATTTCACCACCAGGAGTCTCCTCTGGCCCAGTTGAGAAAAGTCTCTTCCGTACAGAGCCTCCAATCCCCAAAGAGGCTAAAAGAGCGTTCAACAATATTGGGAGCAGTGCCCTATAATCTGGCTCCAAGGTATAATTTTTTTAAATTATGTCTATGTGTGCATGTATTTGTTTTTTTAGTGTGTGTGTGTGTGTGTGTGTATGTGTGTGTGTGTGTGTATGTGTGTGTGTATATTTATTTTATTTGTATTCATTCTCATTGTAAATACACATTAAAGGCTAATTTTATCCACGATTCATCTGTCTGTTTTCTGTTAGGGAATTTGACCAAGATCCATGCCTCGGGGATCTGGAGGCCCCTCGTGGGCCCCAAGGGCGTCTGGTCCAGGCTTACACGGATGGGACCCTGCACATAGAGCTGAGTCGGCCAGCTAACGGGCCCTTTGGATTCGTAATCTCCAGGGGTAAAGGCCGCCCAGGCTCAGGTAATGTTCCTAACACCTCACCTGGGTTGCATACTGAAGTCCAATGCTGAGACCTTCATACCATAATAAAGACTCAATAAACTTAAAAATGCAATATGTTTTATCTTTTAAGATCTGACTATCCACTGTTCCTTTAAGCTGTTTTGGGAGGAAACCATAATTTATGTTGCTTCAGATATCACACACTGATCTACAGTATATGATGTGTATTGGTGTAATAGTTTCAATTTGTTTAATATTGCATTGCATGTTCTTTAGCAGACTCTTACTCAGAGCAGCCTGCTGGTTTGAAAGTGTATTGCTTGGATATCTTAGAACTTGCTATTAGTGATGCTATTACTGATGTTTACCGTTAAAATACACGCATAAGAAATTAGTACCATTCAATATGGCCAGACTGGTGCAAGAAGCTATGCTATGCTTCCAAATGAATAACCCAAGATCCCTCTGCTTTTCCTCTCAGGTGTGTTTGTGGACCAGGTGGGAGACACCTCAGCAGACAGCATCTACACTGGGCTTCTGGGGGTTGGGGACGAGATTCTGGAGGTGAACGGGGAAATGGTTGCTGGCCTGTCTCTGGAGCAGGTGACCCGGCTGATGACCCGCGACAGCACAGCATCCATCCGGATCATCCCTCATCGCTGGATCCAGAGCTGAGGGCAGCCTCCAAAGCTCCTCACAAGCATTAACAAGGCTGCAGAAATGCTGCAGAGGAGGATGAATGGACTGATGGAATGAACTATCAAAAGCTGTGCTGTTGGTATATGACACATATGACATAATCAATAAATTGCTCCAATTCATAGACATTTATGCCTGCGGCCTAGAATAGATGTTAGAGTTCTTTATCAGCTTGCACCTTTACATGTACCCAAATGCTACAATGACCTTAATCTCATTCTACATAGTGCGTTTTTTTATAAGCCATACCATACAGAACCTCTCCCTGGCAGAGGAAGTGGAAATGACAAGTCACTGACTGAAATGACAAAGATCAACATTTTGAACCAGACCTAAAAATATATTCCTTACACAAGGGAGTCTAAAACAACTGTGAGTGTTCATAACCTGTGAGTGAAATCGTTTATGACCGGACAATAAACCAGACCGACAGTCATATCACAAGCTCACAGTCTAAATTTTGTGTTTTTGTCACACCAACACAAATGAGAAATTAGAGATGAATTACAATTGATTTAAACAGGTCACACTTTGTAGCATTATCCAGGAATGTGGCGTTGCAACCAGGTGGCTTATCAGAATCTAATATTTTTAAATGTAATATCTAAAATATATTTCACGTGTAAATTGGTATTCAAAGTTCTCTAAACAGAGCCTAAGCCACGATGCCACTGATGTAGGCCTAATTGGTAACAAATAAATTGTTATGATATACGAGTGTAGCGCGTGGCGTGTTTGACTGTCGAACTTTTGGACAATCCGTTTGCCTGATTGACAAATAGGCTAAAGAAAGATCCGATTCGATACTGAGCTCCTCATTCATTCCATCTAATAAATCAGGGGTTAGGTGGCTATACGTAGATTTAAGCATTCATCAAGACTATCTGGCAAAAGGGTAGGCTATGTCTTAACATCAATTTTGCCACTTATGTGGAGAACAAAGCTTAACAATAGGATGATGCTTCAGCAGTATGCCTTCACATGAATAGGCCTATGTGATGTCACCTCACGCAATACAGCGCTGTGGTGATTGGCCATTGTTGATATTTGCCCGGTTTGATGAAGCGTTATCTCCCCTGCAAGTCTGGTCCCAAGGGTTTATCCTTGTGATGCCTCTGAAAACGGTGCAATTTGGTTAGCTCGTAAACACTGAACCGCCACTGCTGTTAGTATCTTGATTTTCTTTCCCACAGTTAGGCCTACTGCTTCACTGATATTATATCAATAATACGACATTGCCTTTACTGTGGTTTCACATAAATCTAAAACACATATATTGTTGTGTATTGTGTATTGATCTCTTAAACCCATGCGTTCTTTAAAATAATTGATGCCACCATCCGTGCACCTAAAGGGTTGATTTGGCGTTGCTGTATAGGCTAACCTAGGTGTATTTTTTTTTCTCCAGTAATATAACAGAATGTACAGTGATTTTAAGTAATTCGATATTTTTGTTAGTGATACGTTTTATGTGTATCAGGACTCAATTTTATACAGATTTTATGTGAAGGAATTCTATTATTATTATTTTAAATAAATGCAACGTCCAATTCCCTTATTTCTGTTAAACCGTTGTAAAATGGGAACAATAAAACTGGAAGATTTCTCATATAGGGGTTTAGACGCTTGTCGGGTATGAAATGGCCACGGCATGTTCGCTTATCTTGCCTTGCCATATTGCGCCCTTGTTCCGCTCCCCATGCCGCGCAGCGGGCTGGACTCGATGAGGAATTGCACAGACCTCACTTCCAGTTCCAGTCAGTAGCCTAGTTCACTAGCTCCAAAAATCTTAGACATGGATGACCCCCAAACAAAATGGCTTCTTGCACATTAGAAGAAATATCACGTCGGCATTTGTAAGTCCACATGTTTAATGTTTAATTACTTTTAAGTAGAGCGTATCAAATATTATTTTGCTTAAATTTGTCTATAATGTAGCGAATGTGTCATCAATAGCTGAATATGGTCATTAAAAACAGGCCTATGTTTAGATATGCTATGCTATGATTAGAACAACTAACAAGGCCTATTATTTCTATATTCACTTTCGATGCGGTGCGTTTCAGAGATTTGTTGTAATTATAGTCACATAAATCTTTTAGAGAAACGGAGCTAAAATCGAAATATTTTGTCTCTCTTGAGTCTGGACAAACACTAAAGTGCACCCCAGCAAATATTTCGTTCGTTTTCGAAACGAAAGGGGAAAAATCTATCAGGATATAGGCTACAACCTAGAACATGTGAAATTGGACTAATAAAGTTTTAGTATACAGTAAGCTACGATCGAAGGTAGTGTTTACAGTCAACACAAATTCTGCATAATTGTGTCCGATCAAAACTTCATAGCCCATTAACACTAGTGAAAGAATTCAACCAACTTTTCGTTTTACATTCTATGGGCTGGGACAACCAATCGTCGAATGTCGAATGTGTGTAATGCAAAATTGCACAAAAGTGTATGCAAAATTAAGAGACTAAAACAAATAAACGGCCAGAATGCGAGCTGCCATTCAGTAGGCTATACTGCCGTATAGGTTATACAGGCTATGAGAATTTCTTCCTGTCCCACTGTGGATGACTGCAAGAATTCAGAATTTAGACCATAACGCTTAATGACCTGGAACAACCTGCTGTCATAACGGTTTTATTTTGGCAGTTCATCTGTAACAGTGCTTTGGACAGATAAGGTCCCATAACCTGATAACCCTCTGGGATGTAGCCTATGCTAATTAGGGAGACGTAAAATAACTGACAAAACATCTGAAATAATGTGTTTTTCTTTTCTATCATTTTGGATTGCTTAACCCAAGTTAGTACGCAAAGCCCATTTTAAAATTATTAGTTGTCAATTAGGGCTCATTTTAATGCAAAAAGATGAGTTAAGGTTGTAGACTGACTCTAAGGTAAATAGCCTATCACTTCTTGCATTTTACCTTAAATGTTGTAGACCTTGTAATGGTTACAGAATTTGCAAATATCCTGAAAAAATAACAGGGTAAGTGAAACATTGTAAGTCTACTGCTCCATGCACTTGTTCTTTCTGCTGCGTGCGACATGTTTGTTCCGTTTAAAATCATTTAGCACGTGCAGCCTAACAGAAGGTCTCTCCTCATTCTTCAGAGTGGTGGTGCTCAGTTCTGTGCATATGGAGACAACCTTGACATCGATTACACATATCTTGCCTTTTTACTTGCGCCACATCTTGCCAAAATGAAAGAAAAATCAGAAGCAGGGACTTCCAAAAAGCAGAAAAGTCCAAATGTCGATGCCAGTGGTTCGGTGACAGAGGATTCAGGCGTCAGGGGGTCTGAGGACGAAAACCAAGACGAACCTAGTTCAAATGACATATCCAAGAGACAAGAGGACTCTGATAAACCGCCTACCGGGACCAGCATCCTCAACGGCGATGCCAAGGGAACAGCTTACGCCCACCATCTAAAAAAGGAAGTACCAGTGATTGAACTCACCAGGAGGGATGATATAAAAGGAAGAAACCACTGGACAGAGCAGCATAAGGTGCAGACAACGGAACTGTGCAGGCCACCTATTTCTTTGCCCCTGCCGCACCGAGACGCACCAAACGACACTCGAATGGTTCAGCTGAGCCCTACCGCTTTTCCTCTCCCGGCAAGAGCGATGCTCTACAATAACGTTACGCAGTCGCTCGCCACAATTAACAGGTGAGTATATGTCCTTCCTTATCATATAAGGCATAAAGGTTTTGGCTTTGCCAGTCATAATTTAATCAACAGTGCAAATAGATCAAATAGTAAGATGAAATCATCCATCTCCCACTTATTTAAAATAGGATTAGCATTCATGGTATAGTCAGGTATAGCATGTGTTCAGAGGAAGAAACAAAGCTTCATTAATGCTACTGTATGTGTCTAAGTGTAATGTGTGTGTGTGTGTGTGTGTGTGTGTGTGTGTGTGTTGCTTCTGTATTCTGATTCAATGCATTTGAGGTACTTATATGTTTGTGTGCAGTGTTTAGTGGTATTTAGTTATTGAATGTAATTAAATCTGAATTTCTATGTGAGTGTTACCATTTTGTATGTGGTATGCATTTTCACAAACTGCACATTTGTGAACATGTGGCATATGGCTTGAGATGTCTGTGGTGTCTGTCTGCATGTTGATATGTGTTCCAGTGTGCTAAACTCAGATATTTCCCCAATCCTGTCAGTGCCTTTGGCGGTGAGTTGGAGCAGTATGGAATGTATCCTGGTAGCAGGGTAAAGCGCAGACCCGCGCCTTACGAGGTTGAACTCGACGAGGGTAGGCGATTTTTAGATCTTTATAAGTATGGTAAGATGCAACTCTGCTGTGTTGTTATTCATTGTCAAAATCCTCCGCCGCCACTTTAAAAACCACCCTCCAGTTTGCATTTCACCATTTGTTTACCCCAGATTTTCATAACAACATGTTTTATGTGATTGTTTATATTTAAGTAAAAACAGATGAACCACAGGTATGTCATATGTATGAACGTCATAAATGGGTATTTTATCCAGCCATGTGTGTTCTTACTATTCAATATTACACCTTTTCTTTTTAATGTAGATGTCTCTTAACGGACAGAGAACAGTGGTGCTAAATGTATTAGTTATGTCTAGAGGAGGGGTAGCTGGCTGCTGTTCAAAACAGCGAATTTGCCGCAGTCAATGCAAAGCATACAATTAGTGCTACAAGGATTAAGGTAGCTTATATCCAAATATGATTTTGTTTGTCATTCATGGATAGTGGAATTACTTTCCACTGACATGGTGAACTTACAACAGATCAAGATAAAGCAGCATGACTCGTCTTAAATTCATCATAAAGGTTTATTTGTTTGACAGTTTGACTTCTTACACACTATCATGTCAATAAACATGATTCCTATCCTTTAATGTGGTCTTTTTAATGTTACACCTCAAATATTGAGAGTAATCTTAATGCCTGAATGCATTTTCTACTTTCCAGGTTCAGAAAATAAGCCCATTTTCCATTGTTGTCTTGTGTTGTTTAAAAAAACAATCGCTATGTGATTTGTCTTCCACAAGGCTCCTCATTAGATGTCCTTCTGGCTATAAAATCTCTGCTCTCCTTTAATCAAATCTCAACTGTCTTTGTCTAATTCCGCCAGCCAAACATTGTCTGTATCTTCGAACCAATGTTTGACAATCAACAAGTAGAGAAACCCTTCCACACCACCCAGATGAGGCCCCTTCTCTACACGGCATCGGCATTTCAACCTCTCTCTCCCTCTCCTGATTTTAACCTCCCCTCTCCTCTTTCCGTCTTGTCCCAGCTGGGGAGCCGAAGATCGTGCGGCGCATCTTCACCAACAGCCGCGAACGCTGGCGCCAGCAAAACGTGAATGGGGCGTTCGCCGAGCTCCGCAAGCTCCTCCCGACCCACCCACCCGACAAGAAGCTGAGCAAGAATGAGATCCTGCGCCTGGCCATGAAGTACATCAACTTCCTCACCAAGCTCCTCAACGATCAGGACAGCGGTGGCGAGGGCATCGTGATGACGGGCACCGACGAAGACGACGCTCACGAAATTTCAGCTGTTGGTCAGGGCCGGGGAGTGGGGGTGGTGGTGGCCAACTGTGGGGGGGACGGAGGCGGCAGCGGCGGGCTAGTCAGAGAGGATCTGCTGCTGCAGGAGGCGCTGTCCCCCGGCTCCAGCTGTGGTAGCCTGCTGGACGGAGACGGCAGCTCGGAGGGGTACGCCGAAGAGCAGGACTCACCTCCTGCCCAGCCTGCGCTGCTGAGCAGGGGGGGGCAGCACCCGCACTCGGCACGGACACACGACGGCCAGGGCCAGCGATGATGCCAGCGGGCGCTGAGACCACAGGAGACGCACATACTGGATACCAACTGATATGTGAAGGATGAGCAGTTTTTTTTCACTAAGTCAGTCAAGCTGTCCTTGAAATCCTAAAGTTCATTTCCCATCTGAGATCACCTAGCACTCATGTATATTGAAGTTGAAAGTTGAAAGTCTGATTCTACTGGTGGGATGCCAAGACCACAAAAGGCAGTCATGTCTGACATCAGCATTTCCATGATACCTGCACATTTGGCCCTCTCCATCATCTAAGCCTACACTATGTTACTGGCAGAACAACCTAATAGCTGTACCACTCACACCACACAGTAAACATCAAGACCTACAGTATTAGAAGCTTTTGTGCAATTGATGCCATACAATAATTTCCATAAGGCCAGACAAGGTTCGCAACTTTGAAGATTGAAACAGTGTCATTATAACTGGCATCATAATTACAGTACATAACTTGGATGGAAAGTATTTATATATGTAGTGCATTTTATGATGGCTGCCATCCCACAGCATCATGGGGGTAGAGCTAAGGGAACAAAAAAGTGATGATGTTGATAGGTTGTTTGGAGGTTTTATGAAGAAAAACATCCTTGTTAATGTCACCTAATCAGTCCTTAGTATGCCAAAAAATTAAACAACTTGTCTTTAGATGACTCTCCATGATTCCTAACATTTCAGTTTTTATAATTTTATGCCGGTATAATTCTGTTAGTCTGCTCTGCACCAAGCATTACATTGATCTGTTGGTTAGTACAATATTTTTTTCCGTAAATAAACAATACCTAGCTGGCATGGTACCAAGCAGTCTGCAATGCAGCATATTCAACCATAAGCTTCTAATTCCATTGTGAAAATCCGGCTACTGACACAAGGATGGGTCTTCAGATCCAGTTGAAGTTGAACGAAAGCAAACAGAATCAACAGAATAAATGATCAAAATACACACAGAAATACTTGTTAGACCAATAATATATTTATCATTATATACAATAAGTCAACACTATGAGAGCCAATGTACACTATTCAGTTTCTGTTATGTACATGTGTCGATACACAAGGGCCACAGAGTGAATAGAAGTGGAATATGCATCGGTTTAGATACAGTTTTTTGTTCTTTCACTTGGCACGGTCACAAACATTGCTGTATACTTACACATGTGGCACAATTATTGGTTTAGTGATGAAATCATATATTTACAAGCAGGCATACAACCAACCTGGACACCCCTTTCATTATTCAAATATAACCAGGGATATGTAGGGATGGTTTTGCTTATCTCTGTATACGGGGCTTATATTATGGATTTTTTTGTGTTTTTGTTTTTTATTGACAAATTACTGTACTAGATGTTTGGTGGGGTTGTTTGAAGGTCTTATTTCAGGTGCGCATGAGCAATCCAGGAACAGACGTCTGCCGAAGTGGTGGCCCAAGAGAG
The DNA here is from genome assembly GCF_018492685.1 of Alosa sapidissima. NCBI lineage: Eukaryota > Metazoa > Chordata > Actinopteri > Clupeiformes > Clupeidae > Alosa > Alosa sapidissima. The sequence goes on along the minus strand of NC_055957.1, from coordinate 26,072,964 downwards.
AAAGAGCCAGTAGCTATGTCTGTCTTGTCTAGCAGTAGTCATGCCTTCACTGTGCATTCATACACAGTTTGGCACATGCATTGTTTTTGTCATTGCCTTTTGAGTATCTCTAGTCACATGAGTCCCATTTACCATAATCACCCATCTTTGATTCACAATACAGCTTTGAAATGTGTGTGAGTCCGGATTAAATAGGTACCGCCATTTTATTTTGAACACCAAAAAGGTACAACAACACACCATCACCATCTGTAAATTAGAAAAATATGTCGCTGTAACAAGACTACTTGTGGCTTCATGGCAGATTCTGATGTACTTACTACGTAGTGAGAATGTACAGTATGATGTTGAAACGTTTATTCCATGTTTTAGTGATTTGTGTAGGCATATCCTTTTTTTTTGTCCAGGCAAATAGTATAAAAATATGTGGGTGCTTTCCAAATGAATTTCCTTTCCAAATTTACATGTAAATATTTTTTTCAATGTATTCAATTTAGTGAACTATAAAGTTACCCACAAGGAAATTTGGAGAAGAAAATGGGACTCACAGAAAGTATATACAGGTCCGGTTGTAGATATACCGCAAGTCAAGATTTCTCCTTTTTCTTTCAATTTCAATTTTTGAGTCTAGTTAGAGGCTACATTTTTTTTCCTGTACCACTTGCCATCATAATACCCCCACCCCCCCCACCCCCCCCATGATTCCTGACTATTTACTGTATTATTATATTATAAAAATCTATAAATCATTGGATATTAAAATAACAAGAATGCTTTGTAATGACCTGTAAGGTACACAGAGGAGGTCAAAAGAGAAATGTAGATTTTTTATTTTCATATTAGTGTACATGTATTAGATGGTACATTCCTCCTATTTACACGTTCCTAAATATTTTCTCTTGATGATTGTGGTATTTCTTTACACCTCTTTGTAGTCAATTTACCCTAGGTACACAGCAGCATACTTTTATGTTTTACACTGGAGGTTCTCTCAGTTTTGTAATAAATATATAAATAAACAACCCTGATTGTTCTTTGATAAATATCTGTGAGCATATTGTTATGCAACATTATTAGGAATTATCTTTATATAAAATACAATAAAGTATGATTATGTTGACAGTGGGCTCAGTCCATACACTGATTTTGACTGCCAGAATGAATAGATGTATTTTTTACATTATGTTGGGTTGTATTGCTCGTTCGTAAGTTCCGTAATTGTCAAGAGACAGCTGTACCTGGGGACAGCTCACATACCTCTGCTGTGGAATCCATAAGCTGAATACTTACTTCCTTCTAGCAAGTGACAACTTCCTGTAAAGGTCAGCCCACAGCAGGATATCCTGCCATTGTATAGGCACTGTGCTCCAGGCATCCCAAATATTATGGAAAGCCTCACACAAAATGTGTGACGTTTATGCTGATTATCTGTTTTCTCAACTAAACAACACAAATATTTTAATAGTATATATGAAGAGAATTAGAGTGCTGTTTAAAACAAAATGGCAGAATCCTGCCAAAGACATAGTGCACAGAAGCAGTTTAAGCAGTAAAGTCGAGCAGTTGTGGAAGAGTAGGAAAGGTCTGAGTGAGAGTGAGCGACAGAGAGGGAGAGAGAAGAAAGGAGGCGAGAAAAAGGAGGGAGAGGGGAGGGGGGGTGGTGGTGGATTTATCAGGCTTCTGCAGATGGGAGGCAGTGTGGCTCATGCTGCCAAGTGATTCTGTATGCTAATGAGGCTTTATCAGTCCCGCTGCAGGAACAATATACTGGATTCCACACAGGGAGTCCTGCCTGCCAGATAGAGATTACACTGCCTACACATTTATTTACTTCAGTATGAGAATAACCCTCTCCTTCCACACACATAAACACACACACACACACACACACACACACACACACACACACACACACACACACACACACACACACATAAACACACACACACATACTCATCCTCACAAACAAACCACAAATTTGCGCAAATACATGCACACATATACATATATGTAAAGCTTATCATCCACCTTCTATCATCAGCAGATATATTCAAAAGAGTTTCTATTCATAAATATGTTAGTGTGCTTACTTACCACATGTCATCAATGGAGTATACAATTACTTTTACCAAACTCAATAATTTAATGTGACAGAATAGAGGCCAATAATTTGTTTACATTTTTTATTTTTGGAAAACAAAAAATATTAGCTTGACTAACTATGCATACAAATAGTGGACATAGTACACAAGGTTGGTTATTTGAATCCTGCAGCCAATTCTATAGCTAGGTGTACTGGACAGTAACTACAGCACAGAACCAAAAAGCTTTAATGTGTGATTTATGAGATAGACTTGCTTATGAGAGATCAGGGGCATAAATTCTCAAAATAGAACTGAACATGTGACCTACACGTGGATGTTAGTTCCAGGAAGGGGAGACAATAGATTATGACTTGTACTGCACTGATCATTTTTTTTTTGCCTAATGGAATGCAACAAATGTAGAATTATGAATTATAATCATAATAATGTATATTAAGTCCCCAACCAGCTTATATAGGAAAAAGGCTAATTTTGTTTGATAGTAGGTCTCACTTTAAAGTGTACCTTCATTATGACTACTGCTATTGCTAGTGCAGCGTGGTCATAAAGATTTGACCCTGGGACACTGAAACTTGGGGATGTAGTTTGGACTTGGCGACTTGGACATGTAGCTGATACGATGATACGTAGTGATATGATATGTTATATTATATAATATAATATTTTTATCTTCTCATGCCAGCTGTTGCATCTAAAATTACAAAATATTTTTGCCATACTGGTCTCAGGGAGGTGCATCAACCCATCCCATCACTGCTCATTTGTGGTGTAGTGCCAACTGAGAGACGTAAATCCAAGTTGTGAACTGCACACAATTTGTCATGTAGGATCATTAATGTTTATTTTGCTCACTTAGCAAAATGGCTGCCAACAGCCAATAGTCCTTGAGCCAGACCCCCTAATTTTGTTCAATCGGTATCATTCAAGGGGAATAAGTCTCTTATAGTGATTTTTGAAGGTATACCACCCTAGAATTAGAAAATATGTGATAACATTGCATTTGGGATAGCATTTTGTGTTTTATCAGCCGGTTTATGTCCATTGTATGTCTATGGAGAAATATCTTACAGGTGAATGGGCTAAAAAAAAAAACGAATAGATATCCCCACACAACCTCCACAGCTGATTGTTAGTATTTTTTTGTTTGTATTGCAACTTTTCTGAAATGTTATGTATAAGTATGTAAATGACCCATGAAATTTAAAACATGGTAATCCTAACATTGCATAAAGTATGTTTATTGCATATTTCATTAGATAATGGCACAATTACATATTTATACATAATATTTCATTGTGGGGATATCTATTGGTTAAGATAACAGACAAAAAGCTACTACCATTGCAATGCTATCACTTATTTTCTCAACTCTAGGGTGATATAGCTTGACAAAAATCACTATGAGACTTATTCCCCTCAGATGACCCCTCTGGCTCAAGGACTACAATCAGAATTCTGCAGCCAAAACAATTTCTACCAATATTTTCTGATGCAAAGGTTCAAAGTTAATGCAATTTGACATGCTACATCGCTACCATATTCTTTGTATGTATGCCAAATTTCATGGAATTGCATCCATGTGGGTGCTGCATATTTCACTATCTCAAGATATGCATGTGCCAATACCTTGTGATGTAAAGGTTCAAAGTTTATGAAATTTGACATGCATAGGCAGTGCTGCAACTGATACATTTCAGTAGCTGCCTGGAGCACTATGATCACTGCTTCTGGATGAGGGCATGTGCATCAGTGCATTAAATCAGTTTGGGAGCTGCATTTTTTACATTTACACACACACACACATGCACTCACACATACACAAATGCACACACTCAAACTCACAAGCATACACATGCACACACACACACACATGCACGCACGCAAGCACACACGCACACACACACACACACACACACATATGAGGATGAGTGTGGCTTTAGAACACAAAATGTACAAAATGTGAAAATTTACATGACACATTAGCAATAATTTGTGTTTCAATGACCATTGGGCAGCCAAGAGGAGATCATATAAGACTCAAAGTTTAGGAGGAGTTGCAGGAGTAAGGGATAGACAGAAGCTGAGAAGCATCATATGTTTTCTTTGGATAGTGCATGCAGCACAATGTAGCAGTTAAAAAATTAACCACTATGCGGTACATCTAGTTTTCTTATATTACAGTATGAAAAAGATATAGCTAGAGCATAAAATAATTGTCATTTCTACCCTCTTAGGAGATCATTTACCAGTAAATAATTTGGAGAGTGTCAGTGGAGAGTTTACTGTTTTAGTTACAGTTTACTTCTCCTACATGTTCCTCCTCTGTTTTGGAGGTGAAACAGACTCCTCATCAGTGGAGTCTCTCCTCGACTGCCCCTGAGCTGTAGAGGATTTCTTTGCCACTTTTCTAGATTGCACTGTTTGGTGTCTACTGCCTTGTCCTGGGGAAGTGGTTCTTTTTCGATCACCGGGGAAGGTCCTTTCACACAGGGATGATGTTCTTTCCTTTTGGCAGAAGCAGGTTTTTTGAGACATTAAGTCATTAATGTTTTCTCTGATGTATATAGTGTTCTCATCGACTGAGTGGTGGAGAAGACTGTTGATACTATCACAGGCCTCAGACGTCGTCTCAGAACAGAGTCTTTTCTCTGGGCTAGGACTGGAAGACTCACTTCCTGCCATCTCCGCATCTGAGTCGTAAGCCTCTCCACAACTCTCAGAGGTTAGGGAACAAGTATGCTCTGAGTTGTTATCATAACACAAGTCCTCATCTTTGCTTTGAAACATTGTAGTCAGAGACGTGGTTCTGCACTCACAGATGTCAGACTTGGTCTCAAGGCAAAGGTTTCTTTTTGGGGCTCCACCAGCCAAGGAGGATGTGTTCTCTGCTGTCCTGGTGTCAGGATCTGACACATATTCAATACTCAATGAATGAGAATGATGCTCAGAATTTGAGTCTTTATCTTGTTCTTGAAGAGGGAGAGAATCGTCACCTGATACTGGCTGATAATCTTGGGATGGGATTAGAGGACAAGAGTTATTCAAGTTCAGGAGGTCACTTCTGGAAGTTGATGTCGCCATTGAAGGTTGAGCAGTTTCTGTAAAATGTAGAAGCACTGAACAGGATGATGCATGTGTAATGTTTTCTCTCATACCTGGGGTTAGTGATGTTATTGCTGTCAGTAGAGAGTTACTGAAGGAAATGTCATGAGAGCTTTGCTCCCTCATTTCTGTCTCATCCTTACAGGATAAAGCCTTCCTCAAGTACTCTAAAATAATGGACGCTAAGTGGTGAAACCATAGACACACAGAAAAACAGCTGGATTGTCTTGAAGTCAGTATTGAAGTATGGTTTGAGTTCTCCTGACTATCTCGGAGAGGTCTGTCAGACACAAGAGTTGATGGATTTTCTGGGGCATTTTCTGCCAGACCACAACTGTTCAAAACAGTGTAATTTTCTGATAGATCTAACTGATTGGTTCTGCCAGCAGGACAATGTGACCCTCCTCCAACCTCATTGCAGGAGCTGCCCTCTAAGAGTGGACCTTGAATGGGGGACTCATTCTCGGCCATATCTGCATCCAAATCTGATGTCTCTCCAGACTTCTCTGAGACCAAGCTATAAGATTGTTCAGATGAATAGTCAGTGTCTTCATCTTGAATTTGGACAACTGTAGGGATGTATCGGTCACCTGAGGCTTGGGTATCTTCTGGTATGGGTCTTACAGAAATCAAAATGCAGGGATTATTGGAACCCAGTAGGTCATCGTTTGAGGATGTTGCTGAAGAAGGTGGATTGTATTCACTGGTGTCTTGTGCCTCTAGTCTTTCAAACAGATCACTGGGTCTTCTGATGTCTTGGGCAGTATTATGATCATTTCGATCACTCATTCCTTTGTCATGTATGGTATACATGGGTGAGGAAGAGGGATATCCCAAACAATTGTAAAAATACTGGTTAAAATCTACTGATCCAGTTGTTGAGGGGAGATTTGACATGATTTGCTGGTCATCATGGACAAAGTCATCTTCAGCAATTTGTATCCAGTTGTCTGGAGCTAATGCTGACAAAAATGAATCTGAAGTCCTGCTTCCTGATGAAAAGTCTGGTGGAGAATGGACATAGTCACATACCTCTTGTTTGTTTTCTTCAGTATTGGATCCAATTTGGGTGGTACCCTCCAGCTTTCCCAATGAAGATGAGCACTGTGGAAAGTTGCCATATTTTCTAATGTCATTTTGTGCTGCTGTGTGGCTCAAAGGAGGGGGATCATTCCAGAAGCTTTGCTGGTCATCCTGCCAATCAACACAAATATTAGTTGAATCTAAAAAGGAAGAACTAATGTTTTCCTGGTCTAATGAGGACAGGTTGACATTTGTTTTTGTGGTGTCCTGGGGCTCATCTGAGACCACATTCTTACTATTTTGCTCCATCTTAAAGGAGTCAAAATAATGTGGTCACCAGGCACCAACTTCAAGCACCATCTCTACTGAGTCCATCAGAGGCCTCAATATCCTGAAATTATTATCAAAGAATTTTCTCCTTTGTGACACATTTGTGACATCAATCAAGAGTGCACCTATGTAATATGTATGTGTTCAGGCAGGCTATGTTATGCTACAATGTTGTATAGCAAAGAGGAAAAGCACATTAAAGATCCATTGTCAATAGAAATGTGTTTTTATTTTAAGTTTGAGTTTTAGCCCTACTTAAGCTGAACTATATTTAGACATATTATTATTATTATTATTATTATTATTATTATTATTATTATATATGCACAGACATACAAAAAACCTGACAGGGTACGACCATTTTTTCTGTATAAAAGAAAATGTAATCTTTCATACAAATGAACTGGGGGTGTTCTTTAATCTAAAAAAGGTGTAGGTTGCAGGTGTCAATTGACAGATTCTACCAACTCGGCCCTTTTGTTTAAAGAAAAACCTTATATATATTGTCTTTATTTAGATAGGACAGTGAGGAGTGACAATAGGTGAGAGAGATGGGGTGGGATTAGGAAATGACCATGGTCACATTCGACCCTGCATGAGTCTGCATGAGCACTTGGGCCTGAATCCGGTACAGATGCTAAAGTCACTTGCACCACGTCTCCCCATGTCTCAGTCCTGATGAGTTACGGAAGTTAGAATGTTTCTGCTTAAAACCTCAAAAGTATATTTCAATTCCATTTCATTTTTAGAGCATTTCAATCATTTTCTTCATTGAGGCGAACCTTGCACACTGGCACCATCTGCTGGTCTTAATGGCAGTGGTAGCTTGCTGATTGAATCCATGGAAAACAATCGATGTATAATACTAGCTATGTGTCACCTACTTAAAGCATACAATGTATAGAATTTTTCCTCCTCGCCAATCTCTGATTGTCTTCAGACTACTTCAGTCTTAAGTATCAAGCATCAATTTCCTCCTTTCTGGATTATCATAATGGGCAAAAACATTTTATAACACCATGATTATACCACCACATTAGGATCGGATATTGGTTGGCCGATAAGTGAGAGAAAGTGGAATAGAGCATTATGTCCAATATTCCAATATGTTCTGCATTTCTCACTAGTGGGTCACTTAGTGACACTAAAAGTATGATTCTACGTAATAACTCTGTATCTGTAGTGTCCCTGTGTATATCTGTGTGTGACTATGTATTTAGAGAGAGGAATATTATGACTTTGCAGTGTTTCACTGTTCTGCATGGCTGCGTCAGTAGCTATCTGCTCCGGATTGCCAGGTTGCCACTAATCAGAGTGTGATTCAGTGTAGTCCATGTGAGATGGGATGACCAACGCCATCTCCTGTCAGCCTGGAAGGATACCTAAACCCTAACTATTTCCTTGTCTAGTTAGAGCAGCTGATGGATCTTTAGGTGAAGTCATGCTGTCTCTCCCTTGATGTGCATCATTGTAAATAAAACTCTGTTCCTGATTTTTCCTACCATTCGTCTGACTGGGTCTTCATTCATCTGTGGTATCAAAATTACCATCATAAGTGCCTACATCCATCATGTCTATGGTTTCACTTGTACAATGTAGTGTATGTTAAATACCAAATATGAAACTATTTGTATGGGTCTATGTAATGTGTTTTCTATTGTATTCAAAATCACATTTCACCACTTTATAAGCACCATGGTGCCATCTAGTGGACAACACGAATACAAAAAAAATCATAAACAATACTGTATATCATGTAATTATTGAATGTACAAATAAAAAAATGTAGACTGAATGCAACAGAATGTACTTTAATTTCGCTAAGGCTGCCATCTATATTTGAATACATTTGATGTTGTGCACTAGGCCCTTCCATTACATCAACAGAAACCAGAAAGAGACTGGTCAGGCAGAGAAAGTTACTTGTTGTTGTAATGAATATCATGCAAAGCATAGAGGTTATGGCTACAGTGTGCTGACTGGGTCAAACAAAGGACAGAGCGTGTCAGGTTCAGTCCTTGACATCAGCATAGAGAAGGAAGCCAGAGAAGGTGCTATCATCTTCACTACTTGAGTAAACTCCGTTCCAGTCCCGTAGAGTCTCCAGCCACACCTCGTCTCCAGGGTCCAGCCGGAACAAGGCCATGTTGGAGGCTTGGTCAATGTCCTGGCCATAGAGGGAGTCACGTGTACGCAACTTGCGCATGCCATTCACTACCAGGGCAGCACGGAGTGGCCGGTTCCGGACAGTAATGTGGTACGAGAACACGTACACACCTGGGAGGGTGCAGTTAAACTTGCTGGTGGCAGCATCCCAGTGACCCTCATCATTGTAAAAGACCTTGTCAAATTTGACAGGCAGGCCAGGAGGAGGAAAGGACCTGCTGGGGAAGAGACCCACACTGAATGCCGAGCGACTCTGGACCGCACCCTCCCCTTTGGCACCTTTCACTCCTCTCTGCCCCCGCGGCCCCTTTGGCCCCCTGGCTCCCTTCAGTCCTGGTACGCCTCTTCCCCCCGGTGGACCGGGTGGCCCCACGGGTCCTGTGTCTCCCTTGACCCCTGGAGAGCCTGCGTCGCCCTTCTCACCGTCAGCCCCAGGAGGTCCATGAGTGCCGTTCTGTCCAGGAGGTCCAGCTTCACCTTTCGGTCCAGGGGGTCCAGTCTCACCCTGATCCCCCTTCTCTCCAGGTAGGCAGTCTCCAGTTTCCCCCCTTTCCCCTTTCATACCATCTAGGCCAGGAGCTCCCATCATCCCCACTACCCCTGGGTCTCCCTTTTCTCCCTTAAACCCACTCTCACCCCGGTCCCCTTTCTCCCCGGGGTCTCCTTTCATCCCAGGAGGGCCTGTATCTCCATTGCTGCCTCTTGTGCCAGGATCACCTGCAAACAGAAACATTTGTATAAAAAGAGGCAGCACCATATAGATGAAGGATCTTAGCACTTCCTGGCTACAGCACTAAGTGAGACGACTATGAGATGGATATGGCCTTCGTATGCTACACTCACTATGAAACAGAATTATTGTAACAATTACTACTGTACTATCAGATCTGGAATGAAAGGCTGGTGTTTGGAAATCTGAGCCACACCTTTGTCCCCAGGTCTTCCTGGAATACCTAAGCTGCCAGGGATCCCTGCCTCTCCACGGTCTCCCTTTTCTCCTGAAAAAAAAAAACAAAAAACAAAACAAAACACATGGAGGATACAATACAGGTACAATAAGAATCAGTACTGTTAAAAGAAGTTCTGTTTCATGGTCAGGCTGAGGTGAGAAAGAATGATTCACCTTTACTTCCAACAAGTCCTGGTGTGCCAGGAAGACCTGCTGGACCAGCTAACCCCATTGGTCCTTTCTCACCCTTCTCTCCTGGTGGTCCTGGCTCATGGAGAATATAGCACAAATCATTACCAGGTTTGCTAGACAGTGTATTTCTGAATCCATGTTTGAATAAAACGAATACTATAATACTACATAATCACCTTTGTTTATGTGATTGTACAGAAACTAATTATGTTCTCTTTATAGAACTACCATATGGATTTTTATTGGTATTTAGGCCCCTGTCCATACCTGCTAGACCCCTCTCTCCCACTGGTCCTGGAGGTCCTTTCTCAGGAGGACAGCACTCACAGAAGTTAAAGAAGCATTCGTTATAGTCCAGGGTGTAGTTCTCTAGCCCCACTCCAGCTGGCACCATGGCCTCTGTGTGGTAGTCAGCGGAGTAGGCATCACTGGAGTACGTGGTGCTGTCTGTGGGGGAGGAGGAGTAGCCATCCATCATGGATTCAGTGGTCTCCTCTGTCCCTGTAGTGCTGGAGGGACTCGGGGTAGTGGTGCTGGCCTGATGGAGACCCAGGCGAGGGGGGACTCCCTGGACTGGTCCACTGCCACCTCTCGGGGGCTTCTTGGTATGCTTCGGTTTTGGCCATCTTGTGGTTCTGGCAGCAGATGCCTGGGTTGCCATCAGGGCGGTCAACAGGGCCATCGCCAGGAATACAACATGCAGTGCTTTCCGGGTCATCTCAGTGTGTTGACTGAGAGCAATATGGAGAAGTGTGCAAGTGTGTGTATTGAAAACAAAATGGATATTTAGATAGAAATGTAGATAGATAGATAAATAGATAGATAGATAGATAGATAGATAGATAGATAGATAGATAGATAAGGGAGACAAGGTGTTGAATCATACTTACCGTATAGATGAGTCTTAACCTTCTCTGAAGACACAACCAAAGCAAAGCCTTTTATCAACTTGTGCTTCGCCATTCTCAAGCAGTCTGACCAATGAGAGGGATACCTGTGATTTGAAAGGTGGAGGGCATCTGGCTGGCACTCCAAAGCTGATATCTGAGGACTGGTTTGAATGTATCTTTTTGAGATCCAACTGAACGGTCAGTCTTTTCACTCTTACACTTTCTTGTTCCATGTATGAAAATGAAGCACTTCTCAAGAGGATAAGCAAACCTTGATTAATACTATGCAAAGTCAGTTTGAGGTTGTGGGAGTCATGATTTTCCCAAGGATCAAAAGGGAAACACAAGATGGGGGTGTGGGTGTAAAGAGAATTATGCCTGTGTTAGGTGACACCACAGGGTTATGGTCAGGTCCTTACGGGTGTGCAGTGAAACAAGCCTGAATATGCATAACAGTAAGAGACCTTTTCTACGGTACAAGGTGTTGGAAACTTAATAAGATTACTGAGTACAAATATATATGGACCCACATCTACATCCTCTTGTGTTGGGTTGAGATCAGGCCCTTGCATGTCAGTGTGACCAACCCACCTGGCAGCACATCAAACAAGATCTGAAGCAGCAAGGCAAGTGAAAAACACATCTTTCAAATGAAAACAGAGGTAAACTTAATTAATATGGGGTTTATCCAGTACTGTTATTTACATCTCTTGAGTGTTATCCAGTGGTCTTGTTGGTGGATTAGGCTACCTGACTATGAGGGACAGACTTTTATCTTTTGCCAGTTTAACTTTCTATAGCCTGTTGGTATCAGTTCTAAGTATAGCCTACCAAGTTACCAACACACTTTTATCCCAATTCTAGAAATAAATATCAAACGTCGTGGTTTAGCTGCTTGATTACATCCATTTTTAATTTAGCTTCATTTTCCTTGCAAAATAATAATAATAATAATAATTATGGGACGTTTTTTGCAGTTTTCTAAAGTAGGCTAACGCAGAACTATTCCGTTTAAAGCCCAATATTTACAGCCTTTTGCCTTAAAGTGCAGTTCAATGTAGTTGCAATACAATTGTTTCATGTCCAAAATACTGCACTCCTGCATATTCCTCAAAGATTAGGCCTACGAACTTAATACTTATATCCAGGCCACTTAAAGGAGAATGTGCTTCCACGGAACTGCTATCTTGTGGATTGAAGACTGCGGTAAGATTCACATCAGAGATGGGTAATTTCAAAGTAGTTCAGAGGAATCCAAAACTACATCTGGAGAGGCTACTGGCAATGACGCACTACCTCACGTCATCAGCCAGAAAAAGACCTTTATATTCCTTCTAGCCGACTTCCAATTGCCTGAACTCAAATACACGACTTTGTTTTGATCGTATGGGCTAGACCTGCTTTAAACTGTTAACAACCCCAAAAGTACTACATTCTGGCGTGATTATCATTCTGTAGTGTATAGAAATACATTTTATGATAATGTCATTAATAACCTAATTCTAGCAAGGTCTGTGAATGCATAGCCTTCATCACATACAAATCCCCAAGCGCTTCTAACACACGCGCTACGATTTATTGTCGTGATCATACGTCTTGGAAATATACATATGAAACTGTAGCTGATTTTTCGCCGTATTAGGCCCATAACATCATATCTTTGTGTTGCAATGAATCACAGAGCATGCTCACTACAACTAGACTAAAACTATTTGCAGTGATGTGTGGTGGGCTACGTAATGCGCCCTCTGGACGCTTGTGTAATGCCAACGATAGAGCATTATTAAGTCGTGATGCGAAAAGTAGGGGCTTTATTTTTTCTTTAAATTCGTCGAGGCTTGACTCGTCAAATTAGAGAGCGCTAGCCCACTTCAGAGACACATACTAGAATGGACTATTACCGACGACAGATACCTCGCGGTGTATCTGCCGGTCTCTTCAGCTGCTGTTGTGTCCACTGCTGCAATCGAATTCGGTTTCCTTGCTCTGACTGCAGACACAGGAGCTAACAAACGGAGACAGTTCAAACAGTTGCCTACATCCAGTAGAAATCAGATGCGTTGTGCGGGGAGCGCTTTGTTGAAAGGCCTTTTCGTTTCAGACGTTAAGCGGACATCGGAGAGGTCCTTTATAGCCATTATTTTAAATGATTTACCGTGGAATGGAGTAATTTGTGCAAGAGGAACGACATTAAGCAGTTTATGTGCGTGTGATGATAGGAGACACAATGACGCTGTTGTCTCTTCTTGGTCGGATCATGCGTTATTTCTTACTCAGGCCAGAGACCTTGTTTTTGTTATGCATAAGCTTGGCTTTGTGGAGTTACTTCTTCCATACGGATGAAGTAAAGACCATTGTGAAATCCAGCCGTGATGCTGTGAAAATGGTTAAGGGGAAAGTGGCAGAGATCATGCTTAACGATAGACTTGGAGGTCTGGATGTCGCAGATGCTGAATTTTCTAAAACCTGGGAGTTCAAAAACAACAATGTAGCTGTGTACTCCATCCAGGGCAGGAGGGACCACATGGAAGACCGCTTTGAAGTACTCACAGACATTGTTAATAAAAGTCACCCGTCCATATTTGGGATATTCGACGGTCATGGTGGAGAGGTATGATGTTTTCATGTTTTGTACATATTAGGTTAGTTGCCTGTGTAGGAAAGCAAACTTCACTATCATCATCATCAGCATCATCATCAAGCTAAGGTGGGATAAGTAGGCTACAGAGGTGCAGGCTATGGACTGGTGACTGGTCCTGGTGCTTAATTCCTATCCTTTTTTATCTGAATGCAGAGAGTGAGAAAATTAATTTCACCCGGATACATTGTATCTAAACTACAATTCTACTGACAGAAGTCAAAGGCCTGCAAATCCTTTTCAGCTACTCTGAATTTTCTAATGGTGAAGGTCTTAAACTGGGGACAGGAACAGTGAGTGTTATGGACACCACACTCAAAGGGTGTGGGTGGTGGGAGGTCGGTCAATTCCCTAGTTAGTCACCAGAAATTGACTTGTTTATGCTCACACCACTTGGTTGCATTCATGACTTCCCTTTACCTCCCCAAGATGATGCCTTTGTGAAAGTCGCAAACCATGGCAGATGTTCGACTTTGTACTAGTTTCTCTGATTATGTTATTTGCATTATTATAAATCCAGTATCAGCTATTGATCATATTCATCAAACATAGTCATAGTTACATAGTAGTTAGTCATACCTTGCCTCTGTGTTTATGATGTATGCTTCCTCTTGATCTGGCCTGTTATAGCTTTGTATACGTTTAGTATAGTTTATGTGGAGGAGTTGGTAAAAAAAATGCAGGCCTTCATTAGAGTTAATGGGGATCGGGGTGTCTGGTGACTTCATGTCTACGATGATGTTTTGGCCTTCATAAACATCATACCACAGAACCAGCAAATCAAAGTGCTGTAGTTGGAGCAATTAGCTTCTCAGCAATGGTTGGAGCTTTCTGTAAACCACTTCCTCCCATTACGCTGCAGCACATTAAATATTTAGTAGTTCTGTCTGATGTCTAGCATGATCACACTGTAGGCCTATGTGTTATTGTCTGGAAAGGGAAGGTTACAGAATAGTTGATTTGAATGGAAGTAGCTCACATCATCAAAGATGTACTGTAACTAAAGGTCATAGGTGACTGAGTCATGCCACATTGCAAACTGGGACCATACAGGGTAAATAAAACCTGCTTGGTCACAAAGAGAATATTCCATTTCCATTTGTTAGAACACAATGTCAGAATCTATTTATATATATAAAGGCAAGGATGGATGATGTGGAGATATAGAGATTTGTTTTCTGTGAAAGCAGCATGGTGAGACATAACTCAGTCAGCATGACCTTGCGGTTAGGAGATCTGATAGGTGCATGGTGCTCACCCAATTGGCCTCTGAGATTGCAGCCATTCAGACTGACTGGCTTTGTCTGTCCCCCCACACACACACACACACAAAGAGTTACATTCATAGTAAGGTGCATTTCAGCATATGAAGAGTTTGGTTCCAAAATGCTATAAATCAATTTTTGAAAACATTAATAAGTCATGTTATTTAATTGTGTATTAAAGATAAATCCAACAACAATAAAAACAAATGATTTATGAAAATACATTAAAATGGAGGATATAGCATGTTGGAACCACACTCTTTATATATTTATTTATTTTTTTTTATTTTTATTTTTTTTTGCATGTATCTTAATAGTTTCAGAGTCAGTGTCTGATCCAGAGGACCAAGATGGCTCTCTCATATCAGAGAGAGGAGCTGTTCTATGAAACCCTGATTAGAGCATTTTGAAGTGGTGAATAGGTGGACATAAAGTTTTTATAAATAGAAGCAAGTGAGCATGTTTTTATTTATAGTGTTCCAGCCTCATCCAAGAGCATTTGGTGTGTTGCCACTGTTAGTGATGTGAGAAGTGTTAGGTACTGAATGAAATTACAACCATATTTGAGTTACTGGCAAAGTTAAGTCATTTGACATCATTAAGCTCTTAAGTCATGGAAATAAAATTATATTATGCAATGTGGCAAATTAAAGGTGCTCTAAGCGATGTTACACAGTTTCTAAGCTAAAACATTTTTTGTCACATACAGCAAACGCCGCTAGCTGCCTGTCCCCTGAATATACTGTAAAAAAACATGGTCTCTGTAGACAGCCCAGGCTCAAAAAACGGCAACAAAAACAGCCGGTGCAGCCTGGACCATGAAACATAACAAGCTGTTCCAGCCAATCACTGATAAGATGCACGCTCAACAGAAGAAAACCTTTGATTATCAGTGTATGTGTTTATTTTATTTAATTATGTTTTAAGTTAGTATTTTTACACATTATTAGTATAATCTGTTATAATATTGTGTTAACAATATTTATGTTAAATCATTTAGACAGTCATAGACGATCATTTAATGTAACTGGTTGTATGTATGAGTGAATATCTCATTATAGTTGAAGCATTACCCTTTGGACAATAAAAAAAGCATAATTTTGTTGCATTGATGTAATGGATAGTATCAATGATGGACGCCAGTGTTCACATTTTTAGTAGAAAACAACCTAGTAGAAAGGCGACCTTTGTATGGTTCTCAAGAGACCATGTGTAATTTTACATTGCAACAAAGTGAGGAGTATTGGTGAAGAAATAAATTAGTAAATAGAAATGAACAAAATGTGATCACACACACACACACAATGTCACAACCACTCTTGTTTCTCACCCCCAACCGTTGCTTAGATGACCATTGTGCTTCAGCTGAGAATGAAGGAAGAGTGGGGGCAGGTCTCAGTCAGTAGTTCAGAGAGGGTCACTAAGGGCCTTCATACACACCCTTTTGCTTTGTCTACTTGTTAAAGTGATGGAAAGCCTTTGAATATGTATGAATAAAGCATGTACAAAAGCACGTCATGGAGGAATTTAGACGACCCCCACATAAATGAATCTCTGAAACATATCCAGGTATGTCTCTCTGCAAATTATTAGATCCTGACCAATATAGGATTTTAAAGATCGATACCGATTTTGATACTAGAGTATATTTTGTATATACAAAGTAAAAAATGTGTCTGACTTGGTGTATTGACCAAGGTGGGACATAATGTGTTTAAATTGGCCTAACTATCTGGTGGACTAATGAAAGGCTATACAATAAATTATGAAATAATTATAATAAAATAAGTAGTGTCAATTCTTTGTTCTTTGAAAACCTCACACGCCATTGATGTTTTGTTCCTTTAGAGTGGAACAAACTGAATGTCTTTGGGACCAGTCAGGGTTGTAAGCTGTGTACATGCTGTGGATGTGAGCAGAGGCATGCATGGGATATGTCTGAGACACTGTATATGTATTTGGTCAAATTAAAATATTCTAAAATGTGTCCATTGAAGAAGGAGGCATTAAAGGAACACCCCAACTTTTTGGGAAATTGGCTTATTTGGCATCTACCCCAGAGCTAGGAAAGAGCAAACATCTCTTCTCTGCGCGTGCACTAATGCAGTCTGACACCCACAATGTTATAGCCCAGCTTAGCATGATTCACTTAAAAAGTGGATTGAATATGTTTAGCCTATAGGTCCCAAAAGTGACAGACTTCCTAACAACTTCAAATTGTTCTTGTTTGCATATTGTGGCTTTGATCCAAACACTTTTTTTTGTGTCTCTTTATCATTATTATTTCTTTTCTTTTTAAGTCTGAAATTCTGATTTCTGTCAAATCCTGGCTGTCATTAGATTGTGTGAGGATTACCCTTACACTACAAACAATACTTAATAAATAGTGGCCTAAAGCAAGAATTCGATGTTGCATTCCGAAATTCATGCCAGCTTTTGTCTGTGTTTCTCCTTCCTCAGTCGGCTGCAGACTTTGTGAAGGCGCACCTGCCCGAGGCGCTGCGGCAGCAGCTGCTGGCCTATGAGCGGGAGAAGAGGGAGAGCCAGCTCTCTTACCCCGCTATCTTGGAGCAGCGCATTCTGGCAGTGGACCGCGACATGGTGGAGAAGTTTTCCGCCTCCCATGACGAAGCAGGTGAGGTTTAGAGATTATGCAGGACCAGAGCTGCGGGATTTACTGAACTGAGAACAGTAAGGATTCTGTGTTTTGTGTTTTGTGATTGGTGGAGACAGTTGTCATCATGCAAATGGGGCTTTCAGCAGTATATATGCTGTAGGACTGGGAAAGCCAAGGGCTGCAGATGAGCAAAACTGGTCTTGGGACACTACTGTTAGCTATTGTAATGTCCCTATACATTTCATTTTTAGGATGAAGGCTCATGAATTGAATAGAGATTTTCAGGGATTCTGTAGCACTGTAGAGATGTAGAGAATGGGTCGCTTGACCCTGGAAGAATGACCAAGACCTCAAATGCCAAGTTGCCCTATTGTTTCTATGTATTTAGCTCCTTTCACTGTCCTGACATTCAGTACAGTATGACTAAACACTGAGAACAGTCATTGCAAGATGAACACCAACAAACCCCGCCAGAAACAAAAACGTCTTTGAACAGAAATGCTCATTTATTCCTGTTTAAAGCTTTGAGACCAGGAAGCAGCAGAGAAGCTCTGTCTGTGTCCATTCAGTAAATAAGAAGGTACTAATTTTCCGTAAAGGAGAGAGACAAAAAACCTATACCATAACAGATCTGTCCTCAGATGTGTCAAATATACCTGATCATACCTTATTCTTTGTGTAGGTACAACATGTTTGGTGGCCTTACTCTCTGATAGAGAGCTGACAGTGGCTAATGTTGGGGACTCCAGGGGTGTTATTTGCGATAAAGATGGAAATGCAATTGCATTGTCACATGACCACAAGCCCTACCAACTCAAGGAGCGCAAGAGGATCAAGAGAGCAGGTGAGTGTGTTTGTCTAGATGTAGAGGGACATGAAGACTATCAAGGTAAAACGGTCAACTCTGGACCAGTACCCTACTGCCATCTGCTGACTATTGTAGGCGCAGCAAAAATAGTCACAGCCACTTTACCGAACTATGTGTACTTGAACTATGAGGATTTATTTCATCTGGTGATTTTAAAGATTTTTTTTCTAAACTGGCGTTCAC
This sequence comes from Alosa sapidissima, assembly GCF_018492685.1. Taxonomy (NCBI): domain Eukaryota; kingdom Metazoa; phylum Chordata; class Actinopteri; order Clupeiformes; family Clupeidae; genus Alosa; species Alosa sapidissima. The sequence goes on along the minus strand of NC_055957.1, from coordinate 26,054,636 downwards.
ATTATGTGAATGAAGTTTTACTCAAGGAATGTGTCTTGTGGTAACACACATGTGAAATAACTCATAATCAAAATTCAAAAAGGATGTTGCACAAAACATACTGTATGAAGGATGTACTGTATAATCTGTGCTGTTTTCATCACATACATTGCATACATTGATGCATTTGTGTTACAATTTTGTAGATGTTCAGGAACTAAAACCAAACCTTTGCTTATATATTCTTTGAGCTTTGAGGCAAACCTCTTAATTGCAAAAACTGAAGAATCTGAAAAGAATGTAAAATATAGCTTGTTTGTTATTTTTCTGTTATCTAAGTTAATGAACACTGTGAATGTTGAATGAATTGATGATGAATTGTGAATGAATTCATGTAAATGCATTCCCTTCCTGCAGGTGGATTTATCAGTTTCAATGGCTCCTGGCGTGTCCAGGGCATCCTAGCCATGTCACGCTCCCTGGGAGACTACCCACTCAAGAACCTCAACGTGGTTATCCCTGACCCCGATGTGCTTACCTTCGACCTGGACAAGCTCCAACCTGAGTTCATGATCCTGGCCTCAGATGGACTGTGGGATGCCTTCAGCAATGAGGAAGCAGTGCGCTTTGTGCGGGAGCGTCTTGACGAGCCACACTTTGGGGCCAAGAGCATTGTGCTGCAGTCGTTTTACCGTGGTTGCCCAGATAACATCACTGTCATGGTGGTCAAGTTTAAGAGCGGGCCTAGTGGCAGGGCGGCAGAATAGACTCGGTTTTGAGTTTTTGAAGGAAGAGAGGACACCTGCGTTGAGTTCCTATACAGACTCTTTACCTTACTAAAAGATGGGTACAGTGTAATGTACTGACATACATATCTTAAACACTGTTATTTATGAAAAATATTGTTTTCGTAATGACTTGTGAAATGAACACAATTTTGTGTTTTTAGAGTCCCTGTCTAAGAAATTATTATTATGCATCAACAAGTTCATAGTCACTGGAATTTCTGGGAAAATGGAAGGGTTTTATTTTTTTAACCTATACATTCAGGTGTACCAGGTACTGTTTACTAATTGTAATGGCACTGCATATTATTCAAACGCCAGGTAGTTATGGCACTGATATAATCCTGAGATTTTTTTTCTTTTTGTTTCCTGAACTAAGCAACTTAATGTAATCACAAAATGCCTGTGCTTACAGCCCAATCTCCCATTTGTCTACTAAATGACAGAATATGACTCAATCTGCATGGCATCCTAAGGAGGATCTGTGGATAACTGTTGTAGTATGACTTACCAAGCACAATGGCCATAGTAGGCGCTTGATAATGTCAGGTGCTTTGTGATATTGATTTTGTTAATATCATACAGGATAGAGGTATCTGATAACAGGTCACAAATGGTAGCACAGTCAACTGACCAGCTTCGCTAATTGTACTGTTGTTAATGTCTACTGCTTTGTTATGTCACTCCTATTATTTAGTGATCGATGTAGCCTTACTGTATGTTATGCTATTTCGTGGCCTTTTCATTTGCCAATAAGGTCATTGCCAAATAATATGTGCAGATACCAGTCAAAACATATGTTAAGTAAAAAAAAATGCAATGTACAAAATGCCATCCTCTCCCCTTGCATGTTCATCAGAAACTGTTACATCAAACCAGCTGAATCATTTACCATGAAATACAAGAAAAGGCTTATGAAATTCCAAGGGAGCAAAATGCCTGATTATAGTGTTTCCACACCGCTATAATCGTTGCTGCTATTAATTTGTGTGGTGATGATTGAGAAAATAAAATATAGTAAATCACATGATGTGGCACCCTAGCCCTGTATGTCCTTTTCAACACTGATATTATTGGCAGACCCAGTGACGCACTCGCACAACGAGGTATTCACACTGACTATTTAATGCCCGTACTACAAAACATCAGCTGTCAAAGTGTGTGAAAGGCGACAGATGCCTTGCTGCATTTGATTCTCAATGTAGCCTAATACCAAATGTAATGGTACTGTTGAAAACGAAATAATTAAACCAATTAAATTGAACTTTTCAACAGGTGCCATAAAAATATGTCCCAAGCGTTCTCTTGAGGTGGAGTAACCGAACACGAAGCTGTAGGCTATCTGTGTCACTGGCGCAGCTGTGCTGACGCAGACTGATTACCGTCAATCGTGACAGTCGGTGCCAGGTGGAACGCCTAGAATAGCGTACATTATAAAATATCAGAGGAGTTTTGGATACCAGGATTCTGATGTAGCCTATAACACGTTTACCGAAAATCATGTTGAGTCACTGTTTATCCACTGTATGTCTATATTACTAGAACTGGCAGCTCGTAGCCTAGGCTACACATAATCTGATCTACATAAAGGGCAGCCACCTTCACACATAACAAAACTATCTCGACGCGCTGAAGACTGAAGACAGGGTACAGCCTATCAGTATCGTGGGCCACATTTAACATGGGTCATCGTGGTTCTAAGTGCTCCATGGACTCACGCGTGTTGTTCATCTGTGATGGAGCAGGTGCTAAACCCAATGGAATATGTCAAAAATTAAACAAACTCTCAACGGCTGTTGATGCCACACAACAAACGGACATGAAAAATCCTAAGGTTGCAACGCGAAGCTGGATACGCCGCTATGGTGAGAAACCCGGACTTGTGTTCGTAGAAGATCCGACTGGTGGTTGTTGGATGAAGCCAAGAGATATCGCCTGAAGATGACCAGTTCTACTTTGCTTGCTCACTGGTCCATATGTCAGTCATGCGTATTTGCAAGACATGGCGAGATGTTCCGCTCTCGGAGCTTGAAGAGTTGTAAAAGCTACGAGACGAGTTAGCTTATGGCATGATAGGCCCTACTTTCCTAACATGTCGGCAACAACTGACGGTCTGTGATGGATGGCTTATTAATATCAATGGCAATGCTAACCCTGAGTTACTGTGTTGTTGATGTTTAGGATGCTGGAATCAGATAAGTCTGAAAAGTCACCTTTTGGTTAAAATGAAGTTTTATAGGAAACCATCCGAAAAAAGGCATTGTAGGCTATGGTGGGAAAATAAACCCAAATAACCTACGAGGCTGAAGTTAGCACCACTTTCAGATCGCGGGGGACTTAATTTTCCAATCCCCCCTTAAATATTGCAATTTTCTACCACAAGGGGCCAGTTGACCGCAAATCTGCAATAACACAGGTATGTGCCTGTTGCAGATGAACAGGCATTGTTCACAGACGTTCAAAAGCCTGTATCTTTTTTCTGTTGACTCCATTGCCGAATGTTTTGATAAATGCTGCCTTTTGTGTTCTATTAAATAATTTGGTAATTTAGAAGGGGGGGGGGGGGGTGGCAGATTATGTAGTTTTTTCTTTATTTTCTGTGCTGGATCTTTTGATACATGTTGTGTTGTGTTGTGTTATGTTTTTCTATTAAATAATTTTGTACATATTGCAGTGGGGTAGTTGGTAGCAGATTTTGATGTTTTTCTACAGTAAATGTATACCTGGTATACCAAGTAAATGTATAATTGCAGAATTTCAGCACTAAAACAGCCACAATCATCTCAAAAAGGATTTTGCAAGGGATCTTTCACCACATTCTGAAACTACGCTCTCTCTTCTTTCTAATGACACCCCACTTGTGAAATTCTATGGTGGAAAATGGCATATTTAGCCCCTTTTAAAATATAGTATGTATTTGTGAAATTGCAGAATTTCAGCACTAAAACAGCCACAATCATCTCAGGAAGGATTTTGCAAGGGATCTTTCACCACATGCTATAAGTACACTCTCTCATCTTTCCAATGACACCCCACTTGTGAAATTCTATGGTGGAAAATGGCATTTTTTGCCCTTTGAAAATATAGTTTGTGAAATTGCAGAATTTCAGTACTTGAACAGCGACAGATATCCCACGAAGGATTTTGCAAGTGGTCTTTCACCACATTCTGAAACTACACTCTCTCCTCTTTCCAATGACACCCCACTTGTTACATTCTATCGTGGAAAATGGCATATTTAGCCCCTCTGAATATATAGTATGTATTTTGTGAAATTGCAGAATTTCAGCACTAGAACAGCAATACTCATCTCAGAAAGAATTTTGCAAGGGATCTTTCACCACATTCTGAAACTGCACTCTCTCCTCTTTTCAATGATACCCCACTTGTGAAAATCTATGGTGGAAAATGGCCTTTTTTTCCCTTTGAAAATATAGTATGTATTTGTGAAATTGCAGAATTTCAGTACTTGAACAGCGACAGATATCCCATGAAGGATTTTGCAAGGGATATTTCACCACATTCTGAAACTACACTCTCTCCTCTTTCCAATGACACCCTACTTGTTACATTCTATCGTGGAAAATGGCCTTTATTTGTGAAATTGCAAAATTTCAGCACTTGAACAGCGACAGACATCCCATAATGACACCTCACTTTCATGACATTCTTTCGTGGAAATGTGACCTTTCCATCTCTTAGAACATATAATATGTATTTGTGAAATTGCAGAATTTCAGCACTTGAACAGCTACACACATTCCAATTACAACCCCCATGTGTAGGCTCATATATCAGCAATGCTTTTGCGTACCGAAACCAAACTTGGTATATGGACTTAGGACCCCATCCCGAGGACACAATATATTTGGTGACCTTCGACCACTAGGAGGTACTAAAGTTACAGAAAATGAGCTCATATCTTGGCAATGCTTTCTCGTACCGAAACTAGACTTGGTTCATGGACACACAATAATGTTGGTGATGTTTGGTTACTAGGGATAGATTAGATTAGACTCAACTTTATTGTCATTGTGCAGAGTACAAAGTCAACTAAATTCAGACACTGCTCTTGCTTGCTTGCCTGCCGGTTCACACCTCACCCCTCACTCTCAGTGCAACGTGCACCTCCACCATCAAAGGCTGATGCACCCCTCCCCCACAATGTGATCATGAACAATGCGACTACACTAACGCTGTTCACCAGCCACCAGTCTACAGCCACCAAATACCCCTCATCCCCCCTCCTCTGGACAAGGGGAAGAGTGCTGTGAGTATCATGTTCCTTGACTTCTCCACTGCTTTTAACACCATCCAACCCCTCAGACTGGGTGAAAAACTCCTGCAGATGATTGTGGATGCTCAACTGGTATCCTGGATTGCAGACTACCTGATAGAGCGGCCACAATTCGTCAGACTGAAGAACTGCCTCTCCGACACCATGATCAACAGCACTGGAGCTCCACAGTGAGCAGTGAGACACATGGCAAACAAACAAAGGAGCACATGGCACAAGACACAGGAAGTAAACAAAGCAAACAGGAAGACACAAGAGGAGCAGACATACTGGAAAACAAGACAAGACAGGATCCTAACAACAAGAGCCTCCCCCCTCCTGCCTGCAGCAAATAGGTAAGGGATCAGGGATGTTTCTAGAATTCTGAAACCCTTCCTAGGATGACACAAACATGTGTCTCTCCTTTGATGTTCTTGTGCATCATTGAAAGAATAAAATCTGAAACGTTTCCTGACATCATACTCCAAATATCATATTACTATTATATTGCTTTCTTATGTAGAGTATTAACGGAATATATTATAAGAACATTTCAATAAATATGGAAAGTCAGTATGAACCATATAGACAGATATTGTGACAGCCTTGCCTGGCTCCTCCTCCTGTCTGTGTTGTGTCTCTCTCTCCTACAGGTGAGCTGGGTGCAGGTGTTTGGAGGCACGCTAATTATTTCCTAGTCTGGGCTTTTAAAAGCGCTTCAATGGAGACCGGGTTGTCAACCACTTCCGCTCCGTCTCTACAGCACCGTTTTGGATTTTGTTTTAGCTTATTGTGTCACCTAGTCTTGATCCTTACAAGCTGGCTAACGATAGACCTATATCTAATCTCCCTTTCATGTCAAAAATACTTGAAAAAATAGAGTCCAAACAAATCTGTGCCTTCTTACATATGAACAAAATCCAGGAACTATACCAGTCTGGCTTTCGAGCTCACCATAGTACTGAATCAGCCTTAGTTAAAGTTTTTAATGACCTCCTCATTGCTGCTGATAATGGATATGTATCAATACTGATCCTCCTGGACCTCACCGCTGCCTTTGACACCATAGACCATGACATACTACTTCATAGGCTTGAACATTCCATAGGCATCAAAGACTCAGCACTTGCTTGGTTTATACCATATCTTTTTAACCGTTAATAATTTGTACAGGTCCATAATGAACCATATACCCAGACTATGGTGAAATATTGAGTGCCTCAAGGCTTCCTGCTTTTGAACTCAGATGGTTTTAGGTCCTAAAAAGATGAGGCATATCCTATCCTCATCACAGGCTACAGTACATATAGTGATCTTCCACTGACCTCATCCACAAGTGCTAAAAATCTATCAGTTATAATTGACCAGGACCTATCAATAAATAATCACCAAAACGTCATTTTACCACTTAAGGAACATTTCAAAGATAAGGAAGTCCTTCAAGGATAGACTATTGCAATGCTCTATACACTGGCTGCAATAATACCGGTCTAAGGAACTTACAGCTTATACAAAATGCAGCTGCTCGCACACTCACTAGGACCAAAAAATATAAATAATAATAATAATAATAATACATTTTATTTAAAGCGCCTTTCAAGTCACCCAAGGACACTGTACAATAAGAGAAAAGGATATAGACATAAGAGCATAAAAACATCAAACAGAGACAGTATACAAGAGAACATAGACATAAAAGCAACATATACAGGGACAGTACAAATAGACAGTACACTTAGTAAAACACACTATACATTCAGCAGGGGACAGACATTGCCAACAAAAGTATGAAAAAAAAATAAAAAAATAAAACAGTAATAGAGGAGCAAGTGGGATGGAGGAGGCAAGGTTATGAGTAGGAAGGAAAAGCAAGAGTGAAATTTGATGTGAGAGTCAAAGGAAAGGGTAGAGTCAATTATGACACCAAGGTTTTTGACTTCAGAGGTAGTGGTGGTGAAGTAACCAGGGATGGATAAATGTGATTGTTCCAGCTTTTTCAGTACAGATGGTGTGGCAATGAGTATGGCTTCTGTCTTGTCATGGTTTAATTTGAGAAAGTTGTGTGTCATCCAGTTGCTTATGGCATTGAGACAGGTGACCAGATTGGAGGGAGGGAGTGTGTGGGAGGGCTTAGTGTGAATATAGATTTGTGTGTCATCAGCATAGCAGTGGAAGTTTAAACCATACTGACGTAGAATATGACCAAGGGGGAGGATGTAAATGACAAAGAGCAGGGGACCTAGGACAGAACCCTGGGGAACACCATGTGAAAGGGGTGAACTGGGGGACCTGAAATTACCTATGGAGACAAACTGTTCCCTAGCTGTGAGATATGACCTAAACCAGGAGAGTGGAGTGCCAGTGATACCCAAGAGTGTTTCCAACACATAAACACATTTCCCCCATCCTAGCATCTTTACACTGGCTACCTGTTAAAAGTCTCATTGACTTAAAAATATTACTTGTAACATACAAAGCCATAAATGGCTGGGCACCTATATTAAAGATCTTTTAGTACCACATTACCCACCTAGACTGCTACGATCACAGAATACTGGACTTCTTGAAATCCCAACAGTAGAGGCAGAGCTTTCTGCTACAGCGCACCCCTCCTCTGGAATTAACTCTCTCCATCAATTTCATTAGCAGACACCCTCCCTATTTTCAAGTCTAGACTTAACACATACATCTTTAGTGCCTCCCATAGTTAGGTATGGTGTAGTGTGGAACTTCACCCACCTCAGGGTATTGGAATGGACCACCTCTGCTGTGATCTCATGTGACTGGTGCCCTAGTCATGCGTGTCATGGTGGCAACTGACCATACCTGCGCTGGTGCTGACTACCCTTCACCATGCCTTAGGTATGCTGCCATAGCATAGCGCTGTCATGGACTTTTCATGTGTCACGCCGTACAACTCTGCTTCTTTCTCTCTCTCAACTCCCCCTCTTACCTCTTGTCTTTGTCTTGCCATTCAACTCCCTCTTCTCTCCTTCTCTCTCTCAACTCTCCCTCTCTTGCCTTTTGTCTTTGTCTTGCCATTCAACTCCCTCTTCTCTCCTTCTCTCTCTCAACTCTCCCTCTCTTGCCTTTTGTCTCTATAGTATAACACTATATATAATACCATTGATATACTTTTATACTATATTAATACTAACCATCACGACTTATAGTAATACCTACTATTTATCTCTCTTTCTTCCCCCTTACCTCACTTGTGAGATAAACTATTCCTTGTGTTTGGCCCTCATCGCACCTGAAGTCCCATCCCTATGACTGCCCTATGTGATGACCCTGTGCCCCTTCAGGCCTTCTCCTGTCAGTGCATGGGAAGGGCTGGGCCTGGTTGGGCTAATACCCTCATTGATTACACCTATGGTTAGGGTGGGGCTATATAAGGGGTTCCCTATCTTTCTGATTAGGCATTTTTCTTACTTCTTGCAGGCACTCACTTTGATTCTCTCACACTTGCACTTTGCTCTCTCCCCTCATTTCTACTGTAACTCTACCTCTCTTTCTCTTTCTTTGTCTTTAGGCCCACTTCACTAGCTTCTTTGCATCCATACATCCATACACTCATACACGCACGCCACCACTCCCATTCATTTCCCCCCAGACATTTTGCTATTGGTAACCTTGTGCTTTACTTTAATAAATTAATATATTTGGTTTGAACCTTGTTGTCCGTGTCCCTCTTTATGTTTCGGTCTGGGAACGAGCTGGCCGTAACACCTACCACTGCCTATTGCAGTCCCCTTGTCTGCATTCCTGGCCCGTGCAGCCTAGCTACCCAGTACTTGACATATGACAATTCCTAATCCCTATAGACAATACATGCCCTACATTGGACTATTTGAATTTTCTGACACTAAATAGGATTAATGCATACATCATACTGGTTATGTAACCATCTTACCTCTTTGTAACATACCTCAGGTTGTTGTGTTCTATTCTGTACACCATAACTAACCTATTCATTTATTATGTATACAGTACAGACTTTACTGCCCTGTAACTGACCCTAGGCAGATGGGTCAGGCCCTTGAGTCTTGTATCCACTCAAGGTTTCTTCCTATATGTATCTCCAATTCTAGGGAGTTTTTCCTTGTCCCTGTTACTCATAGGCACTCTCTGAATGTTTAGCACTCTGTTAAGTGCCATAAAACATGAGTAATGTTTTGGCGCTCTATAAGTGACATTAAATATAAGTTGAAATTGAAATTATTCACTGCACCACATTATACTGATTGCTTACACTTTTATTTTCCAAATCCAACTCCACTCCATTTTGTTAAGTTCTATTCATTTATTAAAAATCTAATATATGTATTGCTACTCCGTGTGTGGTCTTTCCGTACTCTGTTACTTTGCTGAAAAAAACCCCCCCAGCTATAAACCAGCTTATAATTTTAGCTGATTTTAGCTTTTAGCTAGGGACCAAATCCTGAGGATGTACATACAATATTATGTTGACTTGTTACCACTATGGGGGTGCTAGAATTATGGAAATGAGCTCATATCTCAGCAAATCTTTAACGTATCAAAACTAAACTAGGTATGAGAGGTTATGTGGTGTAAGGGGGAGGGGGTTTATCAGTGTGAGTGTGGGTGTGTGTGTGTGTGTGTGTGTGGGGGGGGGGGGGTTGGGGTAAGTGTGATGAGAGGGGTAGCAGGTAATAGGGTGTGTGCAAGTGCAAATGCCAAAAGGAAGGAAGAGTATGACAGTTCACTGTCCTGATGGTGGAAAGATGTGTATGCATCTAATGTAACAAAACTGAGTTGCCATGACAGCTCCTGCTCAACTGCTTGGCCCCCAAATATAGCTGCAGAGCTGCAAATTTAGAGAGAAATGGACAAAATTCAAGAGCTGTGAAGCTTTCGGAAAGTTTTCACCTTGGTCTGGTGGTGGCGCTACAGTGCACATGATAACGTCTTGTAAATTGATGGGTGGGGCCTTACCTTTTGCCTTAATCCACTGATCAAGTTTGAGCTTCATAGATCAAAGCATTGCAGAGCTATTTGCATTAATGCTGTTAAAAGATTGATGGATTTTGACTAGTCGGTGGTCCTAGATATTTGAGGTTTTGGGGGCAGTAACTTGGTGAAATTGGTCAGTGGCCTGAGTAGAATAAGTGTGCAAAGTTTGAGCATTTTACTATGTACATTTGTATGTGCTGCCATGGACTCCCATGGCACTAGACAGAAGCATAATAACAAATCCTACTAGCCCTATAGGGTCCCTACGCAGCTTCAATGCTTGGCCCCCAATAAGACAAGGTAGAAACACCAATGGCCCCAAAAATTACAGAAATGTGGCAAATGACTTTTAAGTGATAGGGACCAAATGTAGTGCTGAAAATGTATAATCAGAAAAATAGGACAAAATAAATTTCCCATGACAAATGCATTATGGGAAGTCTAGACCAAATCTAGTGCTGAAAATCTTAAATTTCACAAATACATTTTATTTTCAAGGGCTATTTTTCACGACAAAATTTCACATAGGGGGTGTCCTTGGAAAGAGGAGAGGGTGTAGTTTCAGAATGTGGGGAAATTCTGCAATTTTCCAAATACAATTTATATTCAAAGGGAATAATGGGGCAAATTCCACCATAGAATTTCACAAGTGGGGTGTCATTGGAAAGAGGAGAGGGTGTAGTTTCAGAATGTGGTGAAACATCCCTTGCAAAATCCTTCTTGAGATGATTGTGGCTGTTTTAGTGCTGAAATTCTGCAATTTCACAAATACATACTATATTTTAAAAGGGGCTAAATATGCCATTTTCCACCATAGAATTTCACAAGTGGGGTGTCATTAGAAAGAGAAGAGAGTGTAGTTATAGAATGTGGTGAAACATCCCTTGCAAAATCCTTCTTGAGATGATTGTGGCTGTTTTAGTGCTGAAATTCTGCAATTTCACAAATACATACTATATTTTAAAAGGGGCTAAATATGCCATTTTCCACCATAGAATTTCACAAGTAGGGTGTCATTGGAAAGAGGAGAGAGTGTAGTTATAGAATGTGGTGAAAGATCCCTTGCAAAATCCTTTTTGAGATGATTGTGGCTGTTTTAGTGCTGAAATTCTGCAATTATACATTTACTTGGTATACCGGGTATACATTTACTGTAGAAAAACATCAAAATCTGCTACCAACTACCCCACTGCAATATGTACAAAAATATTTAATAGAAAACATAACACAACATGTATCAAAAGATCCAGCACAGAAAATAAAGAAAAAACTACATAATCTGCCACCCTCTACATACCCCCCCCCCCCCCCCCTTCTAAATTACCAAATTATTTAATAGAACACAAAAGGCAACATTTATCAAAACATTCGGCAATGGAGTCAACAGAAAAAAGATACAGGCTTTTGAACGTCTGTGAACAATGCCTGTTCATCTGCAACAGACACATGCCTGTGTTATCGCGGATTTGCCGTCAACACTGGCCCCTTGTGGTAGAAAATTGCAATATTTAAAGGGGTGGTTCAGGATTTTGGACATAGGACCTCATTTCCAAGTAAGCAAGTGTGATATTTATCAGTGGAGACCGTTTTCAACACGTTTCATCCAGTTCTTCTAATTGCAGAGTTCGCAGGTGCTAGCCTGCCACTAAAGACAGTCTTACCCACTCCAAAGTACACCCGAGGCAAATAAATTATAACGCCAGACTATCGATGTAAATGTCTGTATTGACAGTGTTATTTCTAACGTTATTCTATCCTTGCATTTCAACGATCGCATTACATTTTGAGGGACTAGTTTCTTAGCAGCGGCGGAATTATACTTGCTCCGGTTAGTAGTACTGCGCCGAAAAGTAAACAGTAAAGCGCACTCCAATGGGGATACCTAGTAGTAGCCTTGGTAATATCAGTCCGCCGCTGAGTTGCAAAATGACTACTAACAACTTTAGGGACCAAAGTATAACTATTGCAACGCGATGCAAGGGTAGTTGTATTTCTTACACTATTCTATCAACACAGACATTTACATCGATTGTCTGGAATTTGCCTCAGGTGTACTTTGGAGTGGGTAAGACTGTCTTTATAGAAAGTTCTATGTCCAAACTACCTCTTGCAAACCTCTTATTTTTAAGAGCAAGATTGGTGTCGTGAAGCCTTGCGCACGCACAGTTCGACCCAAAGACTGTGCCCGATGAGTGCCCATAAAACGTTGGTATATGGCCGCCAAGTGGAGGGACTTGCCTAAAAGGACTTTGCTTCAGCCTCGTAATAACCTGATGGCAGCAGGATCCCCCTCTCCAAGTAGACCTGTTTTGATAAAACTGCTTGTGTGTACTCATGGAATAATTGAATAATCAAAGAACAATGCAGGTTTAGATTAGATTCTTGATTAGAGAATTAGTCACTGTAATGGTTACCATAATGATTGACTAAAAGCATTGTACAAACTGTATCAAATGCCCACACCCATCTGAGCCTAGTCACATGGGCACACGCACACACATTGGTCTAATGGTTTATTTTATTATTACATTTTAACTTGTTTGATCATCCAGTAAACTTTTAACATTAAAGTTTACTAACATGAACAGTAGTGTTTCAAAATCAATGCAAATGGGGGGAAACACTTTATCCAGCAAGCAACAAAATGGCAAATAAATGCAACACAAAAAACTGAGACTTGTAAAAATGACTAATTTTTTTTTTTTTAACATTATGTTTATTGGTTTTAACAACACAAAACAAACAACATACAACAAAAGAACAAGACTCGGCTCACAGACTCAAATATACAAACATACTTTGCTCATTAATTATATGACGACACAGAATGACAAGATAAATTAACATGAGATTGGAAATGAAATACAATAAATAAAGGTCCTATCCAGTTTTACATGAATCCTCTTATTAGTATGGTTTCAGTATTTAACCCCAGAAAGGACATGAAAGGTTCCCATGTTCTGCGAAAAATGTTATCTTTATCATGCAATTTACATGTCAGATAATCCAGTGATATATATTCTATTACAACTTTATGCCACTGTGTTCTAGAGGGGGGTTTGTCAGTTATCCAATTTAATAAGATGCATTTCCTAGCACAGAAAGTTAACATTTTATATAATTTCTCTTTGTAAGTGAAATAAATAAATAATAGTATAGAAAATAAAGAGGCAGGACATTCTTGAGGCTTAGGAGCCACCATCACCACTGGTCAGATCGAGGGAGTCGATGTATTTCTCCACCATATCTGGATCTTGGAATAGTTTCGTTGAGCCACGAAAGGTGACTCTTAACGATGCTGGGTAGACTTGAGAGTATGTAGCTCCGATGGCTTTCAGACGTTTCTTCACCCCGTCAAATCTTTTACGTTTGCTGAGAACGGCAGCTGAGAAGTCTTGGAAGATCATCACAGTGGAATTATCGTGTTTCAAAACTTGATTTTTAGTCCCGATGTTCCACGAAGCACTCATCACCCTTTGCTTATCCTGATAATTATGGAATCTCACCAAAATCGATCGTGGTTTCTGGGCGGTGGTTTCTGGGCGGTGGGGGAGGGCAAGGGTGCTAGGGAGCGATGTGCTCTTTCCAGCTTAATCCTGCCTGTTTTAGTTTCGATGTTCAAGATTTTAGGTAGCCAGGATTCAAAAAAACGTGTTGGATTATCACCCTCCACACCCTCTGGTAGTCCAACAATGCGTATATTTTTCCTCCGACCTCTATTCTCCAAATCATCGACATGTTCGCTTAAATCCGCCACCTGTTGTTCTAGTGCCTTCATCTTGCTATCCATTGGGCCCACAGAATCCTCCAAAGCAGACACTCTGCCCTCCACCTCTGTAATGCGTTCACCATGACTGTCCAGCTCCTCACGATGTGCTTGCAGTAAATGTGACAGCGGACTTAACTTCTCGTCAATAATCTTTGATATGTTAGCAGTAATTTCTGTGATCATCTCCCGTTGTGCGGGTGCTAGCAAGTTATCTTCGCTAGCCTCACTGTCCTGCTGTGTTGATTCTTCTGGAGTGTTCTGGTTTGCCTTCTTTTTGCGTGACATGATATCCGCCTGCCTCAAAAAGTAGGCATTTATACTCATTATATGTTACTACAGAGCTGTAAGAGTCCACAAAACTCTTTCCTTACAGGCAAAAATGATAAATTTAACGAAATAGCGCACCAGCTCAGCGTGACACAACCTTTCCTCAAGCCATCTTGAAAACCCCTAAAAATGACTAATTAATATAAATGGGAAACTAGGCCTATCCCATGCTGTAAAATCATTACCCTTCCTCCTTGCAGATCCACCCAACTTGTGTCTTCATTTCAGTACTGAGTTATACTTTGACCCCACAGCCTTACGTTATCAGTGAGTTTTAAGCAACCTAAATAATAACTCACTCGCTCAATACAATAGACAGAGCAAACACTCACAGAGTGAGTAGGCTTCCGCATTACTGAGTCTCTTCACTGACTAGATGGGTCAGAAAAGTTCCAGAGTTTTTGAAGCTCGAGTCCTCCTTCTAGGCCTGGACTCGGCGGGTAAATCGACCGTCCTCTACAAATTAAAGTACAACCAACAATTTTTCACAGTGCCAACAATTGGATTCAACGTGGAAATGATTGCTACCAAGAGAAAAAGGAAAAAGTTGGCCTTAACGGTGTGGGATATTGGAGGGCAGAAAAAGATGAGGCCTCACTGGAAAAATTTCTACCAGGACACTGCAGGATTGATCTTTGTTGTGGACTGTTCTGACAGGGAGCGTTTGAGCGAAGCACACAAGGAGTTTGACCGCATTCTTAGAAATGAACATCTAAGGGGCCTCCCTGTGGTGATTTTTGCCAATAAACAGGATATTTCTGGAGCTATGACGGTAGGAGAGATCACGGAGACGTTCAATCTGCATAAGACTTGCTGCGATCGAGACTGGTACGTTCAGTATTGCTCAAGTACTGCTGGAGTAGGGCTGGAAGAAGGATTCCGAAAAATGGCACGTCTTCTGAAACTTTAAGTTATTAACACTGTATCAACAAACCTCGTGTTCACCTTTAACTCACCATTAATGAAAACTCCAGTTTAGAGACCATCCTTCAGTATTTCATGACTGCAATTTAGGATTTCTTCCCATGCTTGCCCAGGTCTTTCCTTCAAATGGAGGAAAATGCTGGACTATTAGCAATGTAATTCAATACCAAATTATTTTGTTCTGATTAACTGAGCTTGTGCAAATACAGTTTTTCTCAATCGCTTTAATGCTTGCTTCAACTCAGAAATCACGTCAAAACAGTTAACACATACTGTAGATCTAAACAGAATCACTCTGGCCAAAATGACATTTTGCTTGCAAAAGACTGTAACACTCAAAACATTTAAAACACGCAGCAAACGCCAATTTATGCCTTCAAACAACACAACGTAGTCAAATCACTGTTCGCTTTCAATCAGTCATTACACACTGCACGACAAAATGCTAAACACTCTCAAAATGTTTCAGCCTTCACTTTTGCAATGTCTGTGCCATTTCTTTTTCATTTTTGAATAAAAATGAATTGTATTCATTCCTCCCAATGTGTAACTGCCATTGACATAAGACCTATAAGCACCTAGACAAGACACATTTCATTCAACTTGTCATTTTTGATTGAAATAGACCTACAGTAAACACCTAGACTTGTCAGCTTTTGTACTGTTTTCTTCACCAAATAGGCAATACAGTACTTTCTCTAATTGTGCCTTATACTTGCAAATAGCAACACAGAACAGATATGGTATCTCTTATGGATAATGAATGATTGCCGATTGAATCATTTTGCAAAGGAGTTTCACACAGGTGTATCAGAGATTCAGACTTATGCAAGGGATCTCTACCACCTGTTAATAGATGTTTTCCTTTGTTTAGCACAGGGAAACCAATAGAGTTTGGGGTCTTTGAATGGCATCTGTGTTAACTGTTTTGCAAAAGGGTGTGATAAATGTGTGAACCCAATGAAAATGTGTGAACACATTTGCAAGAGATGACTTCTGCTGTGCAAAAAAGGTGTTCATGAAGACCAAGTGGATCCCAGTTTCTTTAAGCAGGCCAAAGCAATCAAGAAAAACTGTAATTTACTGCATGCTGTAAACATTGTCTTAAACACACACCCTTGGTCTTGTTTTATGATGGGTCAGATATCGCAGCTGTCCTTTTTAAAATGCACCTAAATGCACCTAAGTAAAAATGACATTACATGGTTGCTATGTCCTCTCTGTAACCAAGGGAAAAGTAAACACCTCCAGTTCTTTCAGAATTCAGTTCATGCTGATTTACAAAAGTACAACAAAACAAAAAAGGGTACACTTCTTGAAAAAGGTCTGTTTTTGAAATTGATCTGTTTCCACCCCTAGATGGATTGTTGTGGCATTTTGTAGGATGGCTACTCTTTGAGCAAGCCATTGTTCTGAACCTTTTTTGTAGAATCTCTTCAGACAGCTCAGAGGCATTTCCATACCCAGAGCCAATTGAAGGCCTTGCTGGATGGTGACATGTTCTGGATAAGCCTTATCTGTGGCTGGTGTGATTGTGGTGGGCAGTACTGGCATGGACATGTCCTATGGGAAATGGGCCCCAAAGTTGTGGTCCTCTGCCGTCCTGAAAGAGTGCACTAGAGTCACTATTGAGTCATTCCGTGCCAAATCAGACAAAATCCAGGAAAACGGTTGCAGCACTGACTCCGATTTTCCTCAAAGTTTATTGACACAATGTTTAGGTTCCATAACTAAAACCTGTAAAATATTTTTGTTCAATTCTATTGTTTTCATAGTCTTTTGTCATAGTCATAGTCAATCCAAGGCACCTAACCCCTTACTGCTCCCCGAGCGCCGCTGTAGCAGGCAGCTCACTGCTCCGGGTTAGTGTGTGCTTCACTTCACTGTGTGTTCAGACTGTTCACTGTGTGCTGTGTGTGTTTCACTAATTCATGGATTGGAATAAATGCAGAAACCAAATTTCTCTTACGGAATCAAGAGTATATATACTTACTTACTTAATCCCTTGATTGTTTCACCTGAGGGGCGTTAAAATCTATTGTTTATTGTAAATGTTTATTTTGGTGTTCCCAAAACCCCTGTAACAACATGCATTTATTCTGTGAATGGGACTTGGTACAATATTGGTACTTTACACATTAAATATCCATATACTTAGCTATTTTCACATACTGTAGATTTTTATGGTCCTACTAGCTAACCCACATACCATTTCAGTTGCTTGAAAATTACACAAAAATACAAACACTGCAGTGCAGACAGGAGATCTCTGAAGACTGTTGAGCGTATTGCAGTGGTAGTCCAGCCAAAACGATGTCCAGACCAACCGTCAAGCAATAGGGTGAGGTGAGATGTCATCAGCTGGTGCCCCCCGATGAGATCTGACTTTAAGATGGCTGCGGCCTAACTTTTATACCCCTTGACCTTTGAGACCTTTGGCCAATCAGCATCTGACAGGGTTACTAATATTGGTGGAAACCATCTTCCCATCATGCATAAAAATATATGCAAAACTGTATAATTCTGGGTCTTTCTGGTTCTATCCAGTTGGGTGTAAGCAGGGCTTTCTTATCTTGTTTACTTCATAGCAGCCAATGCCCACCTGTTACTTGTCCTTGCTTTTATCTTCACAAGCTGACATCATACTCTCTCTTGACCATCTAGTGAGAGGCCTAGTTTCTACTGTATCCTCCTGCACCCCACTCCTTGACTGCTGGTCTGGTCAAGATGTGTAATGGCCTTGGAACGCTCATAATAACTGCAGTAATATTAAAGCTTATAAAAACCATACATGCATCCTTTAAGTCATAGAAAAACACCACAATTCCTCCCAAGATGTAACTGCCAATCTCTACCACCTGTGAATAGATGTGTTAACTGTTTTGCAAAAGGGTGTGAGAAATGTGTGAACCCAATGAAAACGTGTGCACACATTTGTAAGAGATGACTGCTTCTGTGCAAAGAAGGTGTTCATGAAGACCAAGTGGATCCCAGTTTCTTTAAGCAGGTCAAAGCAATCGAGAAAAACTGTAAATATTCACCTAAGGTCATTTACAAATGAATGTTGACAATGCTGAATAAAGAACACGGCTAATGACACACTGACAAGTGTACATTATCCTCAATAATACTCTACAGTGTAAAAAAATATACTCTACAACCTCAAACTCTGGGAAAATAACACCTTGGAATTTGCTGTTTGAAAAGTTGAAAATAAAATGAAACCGATATTTAGGCCTACATCGATTTCATTAGACTCAGAAAATACAAAAGACAGCAAACAATGGCCTTCTCAGCTGTGCTTGCGTGAACAGCACATTATGTTAAATGATCACTTTGCATGTTTTGTCTAGGTTTAACTCAACCCTGACTTGAAACAAAAATCTGCAACCTGCTGCCTAGAAACAAGAGTAAATTAACTTATGCATATCTTTAAATAAATTGACAGAGAGGAAAGATGGATGTCATTCAATTTATTGAAAAGAAAACAAATTATATGCCCATGCTTTTGTTGATGGCATTAATAAATAGGCCTACCATAATTTACAAATCATAAATAAATCGGTCTGCCAAAATACCTTTTTACAAGCCTCAAATAAATAAATAAATAAATAAAAGCAGAAGTTTTAAACCAAGGGAACAAACAGAAAAAAAGTCCCCTATTTGGAGTGTATTTGAGCACTTTTCATCAACCTATACTATATGTATAGGGCATATAGGCCTAATAGGTAGATTAACAAGTTATCAGCAGCTTTGATCTTTGATGAGAAACAGGACCCTCCTCAATGACAATTAAAGGGTCAATCTTTGTTCAGAATATATCGGATGACTCTGCTGATGGTGATAGTGCGTGTACGGAATCCCCTTAGTGTTCTACACAGTCGCAGCCTCTCATCAAACGTGTTGTCTGGATGCGTCGAAACCTGGGAGCATGCACAATGTTGATTAATCAATAGGCCTACTATGAAACCAAAGAGGACACTTTATTTATCAGAGTTTACTTTAACCTAATGCCTCTTACCATTGGAGTCTGTGCGGCGAAAGGAAGGGAGAAACAATCCTGCTTGAGCAAAATAAAATCCATCGATTAAGTAGAGGCTACTATTAGATTGTGTAACCTAACAAATCTGGTTGTGCCTGAGTTAACCTCACCTGCATGAAATGGGTAATACTCTTTAACACCATGGGGCCCAGAATGAGATCATAAAGAGGATGGGATATCAAAGCAGTTCGATAGAAACGTAGATCCTTCAAAATATTCAGAAGACACGCCTCCTTTGAAACAAGAAAAAAAGGGGTATTTGGAGGCTTCCACAATTAAAACAACAGCTGGCAACTGCAACAACAAATAAGCCCAAATCCGGGAAAAGGCTATAAACTTACCCGATCAAAGGTAAACTTGTGGCCAGAGCAGGTTTTGTTCTAGATAAGGCGTTGTATAGAAGTCAAAATAATTGATTAACAACAATAATATGTAATATGCCAAAATTCAATAGTTTTGGGACATCATCAGATAGATGGCTGGCAATACCAAATACCTGAGGTGCGCACACTGCGAGGGTCTGTGTTCTGACATTTAATTCCATGCTCTGCTCAGTGCAGTTCATTCCTTTGAACAGCTCATTCTATATAATGTCAAATAAGTTTGCATTATGCACATTAGGAATGATTTTTAATTGTATAAATTACAAATTTCTGTAAAGAAAAAAAGTGCTTCATCATGTCTTACCACTGCTAGTGCTCCAGTGACGTTTGAAAAAAGTGAGTTTGCAAGAGAAACACAAGTATTGGCATTCAGATTGACAGGTTGGATGGGTTCAAAAACGGGGCTACCAGTCGAGTGCCAAATCAAGGTTGCAAGGAGAACCCACATTATGCCTAAAACACAAAATGGCCTAAACTGACTGTTCATATGTATATACAGTTAATAACCTTAAACAGGCAACGTGCACTAGGAGATACATACTTTTTAACATCCTGTGGGGGGCATTTCTAAAAACAAATTCTAAATCAAATTATGATTGATCAAAAGTCCTGTCTGTTATCAGCCTCTAGGATACATGACTTGGTTCAGGTTGTTTGTCATTATGTAGTTAGCTTGGTCAGAAATCAAAATGGCTGCCAGCGGTAGCGCACATGCTAAGCAAGTGGTGAGTAATTATATATAAATCATAGTTATTTTCAATAAATCAGTCATATTAACTCATATAACTGATTATGACTATTGTCTAAATATATTGATAAAGAAAAAAAAAAGCCTAACTGTGTTTGTGGAGTTAGTTTAACTTTGAAATGTATGTATCCCACAAGATACGTTGCCAGATTAGGGTATAAAATTTGGTCAATGGGTATTCTGTGTAGTATTGAAAATGTAGTTTCAAACAGGGAGATATGCTAATATACACTGCAAAAAGAGATGTTATCATGTACAGGTATGCACATTATGACAGTACAACCATTTATTGCCCTTCGGGGTATCACAGTTAGCTCATTTTATGACAACTGAAAGATGAATAAAGAGCGAGAGAATGAGCATGATAGAGATCCCTGAACACTCTTCAGACATATGCACTTGTGATCAAAATGAGGATAATCATAAGGCAGAATTGAGAGATAGAACTAGAGACTGTGAATAGTTCTGCTGAGGAGGAGGAGGAGGAGGAGGAGGAGGAAGATGCGATGGAACAAATGCCTAAAAAAGCTAAGGAATTTAGGTGACAGTGCTTAAATTGAGGGCCATTTAGCGATATTTACTGAAGTGAGCAGGCCAACCAGCTTAACCAATGAGCAGTCCCTTATAGAACTCAACAGTCACCACCCACCTCCCCAAGGGGTCAGGTACTGGATGTAAATTCCCCATTTATTTCTCCATTTGATGTCTGGAAAAATCTGTATAAAGTGTTTTAGGCCTTGCCTTAGGCTTACCAGCTATGGTGTGAATCGTGATTCTGCAACATTTAATTTCATGCAAAACAAAAACTAACGGAAAAATATTCTGAGAAAAAGTAAAATCTCATAAAGAAATAAAGAAACACTTTGCTCACAATTATTGGCACCCCTAGAAAAATTGTATATACAAAATTTGACACAAACAAATACAAAGCATTTTCCTATTTCAACTTATTTAAGTTAATTAGAGTGTCTGTGAACTTTCAAAAATAGTTCATGGCTTTCTTTTTCACTAAGGTATGAAAATAAAGTGACTTTGTCTGAAAGTGTGGTCTATTGTCAGATGAAATGAAAATTGCGCTCTTTGGCTAGAAACACTTTAGGTGTGTTTGGCGTACATATAATAAGAATGACTACTGAAAATAACCTCATGCATAATGAGAATTATGGTGGAAGGGCTGTGATATTGTGGAGCTGATTTCATTCCCAAAGGCCTTGGGAACCCAAGACAATCCTGAACATTTTCAAAGGAAATCTGTCAATCTCTGCCAAGGCACTAAAAGTGGGTCATGATTGGATCATTCATCAGGTCAATGAACCAAAACAAACATCCAGATAAAAAAAATATGCTTTGCTGAACACAAAATCAAGCTTTGGCCATTGCCATCTTAGTCCCCTGATCTAAACTCCATAGAAAAACAGTGCCAAAGAGTCAAAGAAGAGACTGCACAAATTTGTACCTAGGAATCTGGACGATCTGGGGAGATTTTGTAAAGATGAATGGTCTTAAACCCTTGCTTTGTATTCTCCAACTTTATGGGGTGTCATAGGAGAATATTACAAGCTGTTTTATTGGCAAAGGGAGGCTTAAGAAGGTATTACAAGCAGGGGTGGCAATAATTGTGAGCGACGTGTTTTGTTAAAAATATTTATTTACTTATTTACTTAAGTTTATTTATTTATTTTACGTGATTTTCCTTTTTCTCAAAATAAATTTTCTTCCCTCCCAGTCTGGATTTTCCCTCATTGTTTTCATTGTAAAATTACAATAAATCGCCAAAAGATTTTTTTTATACCGGTTTTTAGTCAACTTTAGCAGAGGTGCCAATAATTTTGGAGGGTGCTGTATATTCTATAGGACATAGACATGTAAACCAATCAGAATGATAAATAACTAAATAAATAGATACACAAATAATTAAACAAAATACACTTACACTGGTTGATGATCCCTGGTATGTTGAAAATATGCAGCAGCCTGTATTGTCATAAACTTGATTGTTGTGGCGTTAACATAGCCTATATATTGTCGGATGTAGGGACTTCCCCTGGACTACCATTTGAGTTGCAAAATTGAAAGCATCTTACTTAACCTCACTGCAATGTTAATTCCTTGAGGTTACTGAAATTATTTAAAACTGAAAACATTTCTAACAAAATGAGTGAAACGGAAATAACGTACGTGTGTCCATTTGTGGCACACGGTTTGAAGTCTGCTGAGGTTAGTGGGGTAATTGCACAGTCTCGCTCAGACTGAATAATACAAATCGATAATCATGTCCTTTCACTTTTAGATGGGGTTCATGCACAGGGGCATGAAATCAGGGGGATACGTGACGAGCCAATTCCTTTCTGACATTGTCCCACAATAGGCCATCTCCTGAAGTAGGCCTGTCTGCCTAAACGCCTTCATATGCATCTTAGTTTCAGGATTAACTGACATTGTGATAGATTCAGTAAAACAAAACAAGGCCATGGCAGTAAACTTGAAGAACTTTAAGTTGAAGAACAAAAGTGATCAGTCGTATTAGTCTGCACAAAAGCCTTTATTTACGAATCGGACATATTAATCACCCCTAAACGGCCAAAAATATATACAATACAAAAAATAAGGGACGTTAAAACAATTATTGCCATATGTAATGACATTATAAATGATGAGGCAATTTACTCTGTGAATAAAGGAAGAAATCAATAGATTTATACTTTGCTGTGCTGCATATCAAACTATATTGCTCCATTTGCCAGAAAATTATACATTGACAGTATTTACTTCATTCAAATACAATCACTCGAGATGGCACTGTATTAATACCCTTTTGCCCCATTCCCCTATGCCAGGCAAATAATTTACTATGTCTGACGATAGATAGACAACAGAATTCAACATATTTAATAGTGATTGAATGATGATGGAGCCCTTATTATCACCAACTGCAACCATCTATGCTCATCAGTAACTGACTGTATCTCCTAAACATCACAATATGTTATACTGAGGCCCTGTGGCCCTTCACAGAGGAGCACAATAATCAGCCACAATGCAGACATGCATGTAAGCTCATGGTGCTCATATTAAATAGAATACACTCCCACTATGTTTGACATGTGCAAGGACTGATTTATAGACATCTGTAGTGATAACTGGCACTATATATAGCCTAGCATGAAGACACTGCATCCATTCATCCATCCATCCATCCATCCATCCAGTCACCTGGGTCTGGGTTTTGTACGGGAGGATTGGGGCAAGACTGTTTCATTTGGAGAGGGCTTTCTCTGGCATGTGTCTCTGCTGAGCATGCCTGTTAACAGAACAAATAACACCACAGAGACTTTGAAGTCCATCTTATACAGCACCCTTCACATTTATTGACACCCTTGGAGTATAAATACACACACACACACACACACACACACACACACACACACACACACACACACACTACCAGTGAAAAGTTTGGGGTCACTAAGAAATGTCCGTATTTCCAGTCCACTCCATTATAGACAGAATACCAGCTGAGATCAGTTGCATTGTTTTTTAATCAGGGCAGCAGTTTTCAGATTACATTTTGCGCTTACATAATTGCAAAAGGGTTCTCCATCCAATGTTTTCTCAGTTAGCTTTTTAAAATGATATCAGATTAGTAAACAGAATGTGCCTTTGGAACATTGGATGAATGGTTGCTGATAATGGGCAATGTAGATATTCCATTAAAGATCAACCATTTCTTTCTACAACAGTCAAGAACCCTTTTGCAATTATGTAAGCACATAATGTAATCTGAAAACTAATGTAATCTGAAAACTGCTGCCCTGACCGTGCATTAATTTCTGTGAACAGACCACCGTGTCGAAAACATTTGCCTTATTCAGCACCTCACCTAGAATGTTTTAAACTGATGAGACAAACAGTAGTGTTTCCCATTGTTGTATTAAGTTCTTGTGCAACATGTGTGATGCACTGCCTCGTACCTGGTCAGGTCCTCCACATCCACCAGCATGGCATCCTGCTCCACATGAAGCTCATCCCTCAGCAGTAGCAACTCTACCAGCTCCTCATTCAGACCTGAAACACCACAGAGCTATGCTACCACACAGTCGGTCTGCATGAGGTGATATGGAGGTTAGGTTCTGAGACCTGCACTGGCCTGGATTAGATTACTCCAGATGGACAAAAATACAATACAAAGGCTCTCTGAATGTTCCACCTCTCATAACATTTTCTCACACTATATAATGAATTACTGGCTAATGCAGTCATGGTCACTGTTCTGTAAAAAAAAAAACATTACTGTGTACTTTCTTTTGTTTCCGTTAATATGAGTAGCTTACTTTGAATCTGTGAGTGCAGGTCATTGGTGATGACCTGTAACTGCCCCAGGCTCATGTCTCTCATGTCGCCAGGCCTCAGGGTTCTCTTCATCAGACTCTCACTGATGTGAGGCAGGTGGGGAAGCTACAGTGAACACACACACACACACACACACACACGCATACACGCACACGCAAACACGCACACGCCCGCTCACACACACGCTCATGCACACACACACACACACACACAGACACACACACACACACACACACACACACACACACACACACACACACACACACACACACACACACACACACACACACACACACACACACACACACTTTGAATTAGATCCTTCATGGTTTGCGACAAGGATGACAAAGGCTATAAATGAAATGGCAAATGATGACTTCAGGTTTTGCAGGTTCACCTATGCCAAATGCTCAGTCATTGTTCAATATTGATGGAAAGAAGAGTAAAGTACCTAGATTGTGAGTAAATCGGTCTTCTAAATGTGAGGGGATTTCTGAAATTACTGGAAATGCATTCCGTCTCACAAATGAATGACTTTGAAAGACTACAATGATTTTTAGGATGTTCAAAAAGCCCCTACATCATTCAATGGACATACATGACTGTCAAAGTAAATGCCACTGAATATTCATGGAAACTAAACATTCTCATTCAATATAAAGCATTACTTCATCATCATCATCTGTTAAATCTTCTACAGTCTCATCATGGAGTTGGTAAATCTTTGTCTAAGTCTCTCATGAGCTCAATGGCGTTTTAAGGCCCCCACCGTTGACTTGTGGGCAGCCGTGGCCCACTGGTTAGCACTCTGGACTTGTAACCGGAGGGTTGCCAGTTCGAGCCCCGACCAGTGGGCCGCGGCTGAAGTGCCCTTGAGCAAGGCACCTAACCCCTCACTGCTCCCCGAGCGCCGCCGTTGTAGTAGGCAGCTCACTGCGCCGGGATTAGTGTGTGCTTCACCTCACTGTGTGCTGTTTGTGTTTCACTAATTCACCGATTGGGTTAAATGCAGAGACCAAATTTCCCTCACGGGATCAAAAAAGTATATATACTTATACTTATATACTATATAACTTCAAGGCACCTAACCCTAACCTTAACCCTTGCCTAAACCTAGTGCCTTCCATGCAGCGCTGCTTGGAAGACGACGTGGGGGGCTTACAACACCATTGTGCCTCTCATGACAGCATTTGTATGTCACCCCCTCTCTATGGTCCAGTCTTGTGTATAGAGGCTACTTTCCTCATCTATAATATAAAGGAGTTGAATATAATAACCTGTGTAGTTTTTTTAGGCCTAATAGGCTTTATTGTAATATACTATACATACAATATACTATACGACATATTTGTATTTGTATTTGTAATATACTATACATACAATATACTATACAACATATTTTACAAATTCAAATATCACCCACACATTTTCAGTAGTAGTGGTGGTAAAATTTGTAATCCTCAGTGAATCCTTAACATTGTCTCTGACCAAAGCCTGTCACAGCCAAAGTTTACTTATACTTGTGACTTGAATACATTTGCAGAACAAGACAGCAAGCTTGGCCCATGTCTACCACCACCTCTACAGCGTTTTTGAAATTTCTTGTTGAAATCCCAATTTTATCTCATTATGCAGGAGCATAATCTGAATTAGTGATTGAATTTGTGGGAAATACTCACTATTAAGGCATGTTTATCTGCTGAATGCATAAATGAACACCTCTTAATGTAGGGTCAACCAGCAACTGCTCATTCTTCAGTGAACTGATCTTAACAAGGTCTTTAGTTTGAGAAAGGCTCATGTGTGAAAGGCTAAGACATGACAGAGCATGTAAATTACTTAAAATTAGCATATTAAAACACACAAATCACAAGTCCGATTTACAGTGGTCGTAGTGATGGTGACGGTGGGACTCACCAAGTCGGCCACAGGGGATCTGCGATGCAGCTGTATGTGCCGCTCCACCTCCACCTGCATGCGGGCCATGGGCCGGGCCAGCGCCAGCGCCACTCGGGCCTCCTCCTGCAGCCGCCTCTGCAGCCTCCAGAACTCCGACTCCTCCAATGGGTCCGAGTCCTCCTCACCCGTGTCCCGGTCTGACAGCGAGGAGCTCTGCTTGCTCTGTTGGGGACATGGGAGGAAAAGTTCTCTCTCCATTTTCAGTCACTTGAACATTGGGTTGACCAAAGTTGTATACAAACTATCAGAATACTCTATTATATTATAACACAATCATCAAACTACATTATATCAGCTCTTTACCACAGGTGACAGTGGGGTGTCCAGGCTGGTCTCTGTTCTGCTGTCCTCGGCATCACTGTCCTTATCACTGCTGCTGTCATTCACAAAACACACCTGCAAATTCACCCCATTCTGGTACCTGTTCGAACATCACATCACAACACTCACAGATTAGACAACGATATGAAATCACCAAGCGGTGTTCTTATCATGATAGCTAAAGGCTACTTCACATCTAGGCCCATTCCCACCAACAGAGAACCATCTCTGTTCTGGTTTACACCCCAGATGCTAAACTGTTTGCATTTCAACCAAAAATAAGTCAGTTTGGAACGTGAAAAGTTGGTTCAGAGCTGGCACCAAAAATAGTTGTTTTTCCCTGTGAACTGGAGTGGGCATGCTGTTCCACAGTCCAGTTATGCACGCAATACCCTCTGTTGACAATGGATCCTTGGTTTTGCTTAAAACTAGTTCTCTGTTGTTTGAAAAACACCCATCTTGGAGTTGGTTTTTAAGTCAGACAGCAAAGAGCTTTGAGTGACAGCCATCAATTATTCAATCCAAATGAGAATATGCCATTTCAAGAACCATGAGTCTGAAGAACCAAATAAGGCTCTGAATCTTTCGTACAAAGATAGGAACTATGCATTACATTATTACTGTACATTTGCACTGGAGGTTCAGTTTATTATGGTTATGGACGGTTATGGTATTTTGTCTAAAGCTACTTACAGAAACATTACAATAGTTAAAATGAACAATAAATAGTTTTTAAAAGTTGATAAGCCTACATTAAGCAAAATAGTAATAATAATAACAATCATTACAATATCAAATATCAATAATGAAAATAAACAAAAAACATAAATAACAAAAATATAACTGAAAATAAATTAATTAGGTGAAGACTGCAGTGGGCGATTAGGGATGTAGAGCTGGATCATGGAATTAAAGTAGCAGGGAGCAGACCCAGTGTCCTTTAGGCCAGAGTGAGAGATTTGAATTTAATTCTGGCTGCCATAGGAAGCCAATGAATAATAACTAAAGAGTTACATGTGTCCTCTTTGGCTGATTAAAGACCAGGCGTGCTGCAGCATTCTGAATCAACTGCAATGGTCTCACTACAGAGGCAGGCAGGCAGGCCAGCTAATAATGAATAGCAATAGTCCAGTTTTGAAATAACCTTGCCTGTAGGCTACAAGAAGTTGTGTTGCATCTTGTGTTAGGTAACTTCTGATCTTCGTAATGTTGTATAGGGTGAACCGACATGATTTTGCAATTGAGGTTACATGCTCAGAGAAGTTATTATGGAGAGCAATTGTAACTGAAATGGTAAATATGATCTAGAGATTAAAGAGACATTATGTGGAAATGTATCACGCTTGCTCTTTATATTTATTTTGGTGCCAGATGATGAAGTAACACTCTGGCCATTCACACTTGCTAGTAGTTCTGTGGGCTAGCTCGAACCATCTGATTAATTTAAAAAAGACTTTCATAGTATTAGATTACCAACTGTATCACCAAAAAACATGAGTTAGCAAGCTAGCAAACATCTGTATGTGCCAGCTGTGCTGAAGTTATGTTTTTAGAGTACCCTACCGATCGCAGACGTTTTTTGTAAATGGCATGATGACACAATTGCATTTGTGGAAATTGTTCGAAATCATTTGTTTATCAGTAGACCAACTTTCGTGATTTATTGGTTTGTTCAGAACCACAATGGTTTCCCTTTGCAACAGTGGGAGTACTGGAAATTCTTTCTTTTAGAAATTCCAGATGGAGGCTTGTGGTTGCAGCCACAAACCACTGGATGTATGTGTAAGATCAGTCAAGCAAACATAAAGCATGCTTCTTCTTGCTCTTCACTGACCACATTCACAGTTACATTTCCTCTGATTCATGCACAGTTGTCACTGCCCACACACACACACACACACACACACACACACACCTACCTTAATGAGTCTCTCACACAGGGCTTGTCATGCTCATATAAGGTGTGTGTGTGTGTGTGTGTGTGTGTGTGTGTGTGTCCATGCACACAAGCGTTTATTTTTTTTATAAGCATCATGAAAATAGATTATTGACAAATCTTTCAGTTGTGGCTTGATGCCAGATATTAACTGCTTGAATGCATTATTTGCCGTCTGTGGTTTCCCCTTAATTTTCCTCCTTTTTTCTACTTATTATTCTTCATATGTTCTGGGATTTCCTTTTCAGAATGAGATGAAACTTGTCTGCCAAGAAGGTTCCTGCCTCTTAATCTAAGGTTTCAGTTGACAACAGTCAATTAGAGTGCTAGCTAACAGCCTATGGATAGGTATGGATAGGGATGAACTGCCTTGTATATAAACATGCACACATACATGATACATCCAATAACACAAAACATAATAAATTAGCTGACATTGTACTGTTCTGTCTCCTGGTGGGCAAGAAGCATTACATCACTTCAAACTGATTATATGTTATACCCTCACTCTGCATATGGACCAAATTCAAAACCACTGACACTAACCTATATTCTATTTTTTACCATTTAACACCCTTCAAACAAACCTACCGTGAAGATGGAGAGTTCTTGGTGCTGCCTGTGTAGATGACTGGTCCGTCGTCATAGAAACTGCCCAGGGCCAGCTTCTGCCTGATGGACTCCCTCTCATTTCTCTGGGCCTGTTTAATAAGTAATCAGAACAAGAAAACCACATCAGCCTCTGAATCCCTGACTACCTGTCTACCTGCTTCTGTAAGTACGTTTTCTCACTAAGAAGAGCTGCCATAAAGCATGTGAAAATAAATAAATATGTATGATGGTGTCCAAACAGATGATGGTCCAGTCTAGAATCATCATATAATATAAACAGAAGCTCATTGAGAGAGCTACTGTACATGAACACAGGGACAGAAATACTTAAAAGGGAATTTATGTAGAGGTTTAACAGAGTCTGTCTTTATCCTGGAAATGAAATTATTGCTGATTCAGTGATCCATAATGAAAGGAGAAAGAGCAGAGCAAGCCTGAAGCATTGCGCACACACACACACACACACACACACACACACACACACACACACACAAACACACGGAGGTATTGTGTTCAAGCCTGAAAAAGGTTTGAAGGTTATATAATATTTTTTAGCCTCCCTATAAATAATATGGTGGAGTGTGAATCACATGAATAGTTTGTTGATCACACAACAAAACCAAATCTGAAAACATAATCATATTATGATCTTCATGTTCCTCCTTTCCCTTCCTAACCCTTAAGTGCATACCTAGAGTGTGGGAATTTTTAGCTGCCCCATGTAAACAATGACTCAAGATGGCATTTAAAACACTCAGTTCTCATTTCTTATTGCTGCCTTCCCCTTCTACTTTTTCTTAATGCCAACTCATTCTGTGTGATGCATCACAAGATAAGCTTCAGTTCTGTAACGTCATCAGTCACGTCAACAACTCCCTGGGGTGTCTAGTCTAGAAACAGACAGAATAGGCCACAAGCCACCTAGGTTAATTTTTCCAGCACTATATAGATAAAGAAGAGATAATCTGAGAATAAACACTACAATCAATGCATGTGTAGAGTATTTGTTTTTGTCTCATCTGAAATGCCATAAGAAAAATAATCTGTTTGATGTCCTACATTTGATACAGTTAACTAACCAATTCATCCTATTTATGAAAATAATAAGCCTTCCTTTACAGATATAAATAGCATGCTTCTAAAGTTCCGAACTGGAAAATAAACATTTACACAAAGACTCCTATTTAGCATTCTTGATCATGTTTGACCATGGCCATATGACCATATGCAGCGCGTATAGCACCTTAAAAAAAGAGTCAATACAATGACATGGCTAAATCAATGTCCTTTAGCGAACACATCTTTCTGAATTACATCCAGTACACAGCAAACATACACAAGCACTGCCACTGGAATGTACAAACAATTCTCTCACCTGGTAAATGCACTTCTCCTGATGAACCATCTTGTATCAACACATTCTTTACACAACAGCAGGAGCAGTAGCAGTAGCGGCAGCCCTGCCCTTCTCCTTCACTGCAGTCTGTGGTACACCCTGGAGACGAGTCGATTCACTGCAGCCACACACGCAGGAGAGTGGGAGTAAAAAGAAGGGGAGGGGTAGGGGGGAGAGATGGAGAGATTCTGCCTGCCTACTGAACTGGGAATCAAAACGGTTGCTAAGATGCTGCATGCCTCAGCCTCAGAGACAAATGGACCATTGATCCAGAATGATTTAGGTACAAAAATTGCATTTGCTGTTAAACCTTTTGCCAAATTCCATTAACACCGGCTTTTAAATCATTGTTTTGCATTTTAGTCTTTCCCAGCATAACACAGAACAGTGTAAAAATGTTTAGAACAATGTAAAATTCAATGCCATTTGCCCGCACAGGGGATGCTCGTCGTCATTTTCTGGCCTGATATTAATTAGCTTCTAAAGTTTCAAATGACAATTACTTAGGAAACCAGTCAAAAGGTCAGAATTTAGGTAAAGCAGTTTTGGTAAAATGTAATGGAAATTCAAATTTTTTGATATGATTGAACCACCAGGACCCATCTTATGTTTTTTTTACTCTGATAAGAGAAACTGGGAGCTAAACAACAAGTTTGAAAGATGAGTCCAGAGACTCCAACCCCCCTTATCCCCACCCCCATCTGTTGCATGTTTGAGAAGAAACAAAACACAAGCTTAAACTTGGGGTTTGTGATAACAAAACATTGATCTACATTATTGTGCACGCACATACAGGCATACAAAAAACATTGATCTCCATTATTGTGCACGCACATACAGTACAGGCATACAAAACATTGATCTACATTATTGTGCACGCACATACAGGCATACAAAACATTGATCTACATTTTTATGCACGCACATACAGGCATACAAAACAATGATCTACATTATTGTGCACGCACATATACAGGCATACAAAACATTGATCTAAATTATTGTGCACGCACATAAACAGGCATAAAAAACATTGATCTACATTATTGTGCACGCACATACAGTACCCTCCAGAATTATTGGCACCTCTGCTAAAGTTGCATAAAAAGAGGAATATAAAATCATCTTTTGGAAATGTATCTTAATGCCTTAAGTACAAAAACGAGGAAATATCCAACCTTTTCCAACAAGGACACCAATTTTCTTTGTGAATGAACAATGTATCATAAATAAATAAATATTCTTCCTTAAAATGCAGGGGTCATAAATATTGGCAGCCCTATGTTAAATTCAATAGAGGCAGGCAGATTTTCATTTTTAAGGCCAGTTATTTCATGGATCCAGGATACTATTCATCCTGATAAAATAGCCCCACATCATCACATACCCTTCACCATACCTAGAGATTGGCATGGCATTATTTTTATGCTCATTGACCTCAATGCAAATCAAACCAGCTAATAGGCTAACTGAAATAAAACCATAGGGGTGTCAATACTTATCAGTGTTGTATAAAGTATACTAGAAAGCAATACTTGAGTAAAAGTACAAGTATCGTACTAGAAAAAGACTTTGGTAGAAGTGAAAGTTACCTTTTAGAATATTACTTTTGGAAAGTTACCTTTTAGAATATTATATTAAGTAAAAGTCTTAAAGTATCTGATATATACTGTACTTATGTACGTATCAAAAGTAATTTTCTGATATTTAATGTACTTAAGTATTTGAAGTAAAAGTAAAAAGTAAAAAGCAAGCGGTTTTATTTTGAACTTTTGTGAACTTTATTTTGGCTTTCTTAGTACAGCATAAAGCATATTCAGGGTTTCCATATCTTCTTAATCTCACTCATCAAATCGAAATCACATTCTTTTCTAGGACTTTTCAGGCACAATTCTCTTAAGTTCAAAGAACAAACAGCATATTTTTAGAGCTGACATCAAAGGAAAAAAACAGAAACAGAAATGCCACTTTTGTATGAACTTCAGGTAAAAATGAAAAATAAATAACTTATTTCTTAAAAAAAAAATGACCTGCTGGTAGGGAGAACATTTTGGTCATGTGGTATGAGCATTTCTAGGGCTTACTCCCCAGGTCACCATCTCACTCTCACACACCCACACACACACAGGCCACCTATGTCCAGCAGCTACTAATATGCCAGTCATAGTTGAAACTGAAATGGTGTCTGTTCATCTTCAAAAGAAGCTGGTTTTCAAAGTTGACAGAATTCAGTGCCCGGGAGTTTCAGGCCCAAGACCGGCCAACGTTTTCCATAGTGGTGGAAATTGGATAAATGAAGGAACATTTCAGCTCTTACTATCCTGTAGTTTTTATTAGTACCATGGTTCAACACATGTGTACAGTAAAGTTTATATAATAATTCACTTCAACTGAGAAGTTAACAAAAAATATTCCACTATTCCACAAGTTTACAAAAACAGAAAGAAAGAAAGAAAGAAAGAAAGCCTTTGAAATGTAGCCTATCCCACGCTTCCACAAAGAGGCATATTAAACTAATATTTAGGCTACATGTTTTTTTCATGGGTAGGCTATATTGTTATTGTTAACGTGACAAATGTCAATATTTTTTTCCTCGAACCGGCCCAAAAGTGAAGCGGCCGTTATCTTCACCACTACCCTGTTCACCGAGTTCACCACTATCGTCGGGGTGGTCGTCTATGATAACGGGAGGTCCTCCAGTAGGTGCTTGTGCTTCCATGGCAGTTTCAGTTGTGCGTCTTCCTCCTTTAGCAACAAACAAGCGCTGAAATAGAGCGTGCAGCGTGCGGAGCGTGCGTAATGCAATCTAGGAGCAGTGATTCGCCAAACCTTCCTTATTGCAGTCGCACACATTTCTTCTAATTTTATGTTTTAGTAACGAGTAACGAAGATGCTTGGAAATATAACGGAGTAAAAGTATACATTTTATCTAGGAAATGTAGTGGAGTAAAAGTGAAAGTTGACATACATTTAAATAGCGAAGTAAAGTACAGATACGTGAAATTTCTACTTAAGTACAGTAACGAAGTATTTCTACTCCGTTACATTACAACGGATACTTATGACCCCTGTATTTTAAAGGAACCATATGTAAGATTGTGGCCAAAACTGGTACTGCAACCACTTTCAAATTACTGTAGAGCGGTGTATTCCCTCCCCCTCCCCCCTGACTCAAGGTTGCCAACCCGGATGCCGAAACACTACTGACTTTGTGATTAGTAGATAGGTGGAGGGTGGCGCATCAGGGGGGTATTCCATCAACCTCGCTAAAGGCCAAACCTGGCTTATTTCGATAAGTCTCGCTAATTTTAGTGAGAATTCCGTTCCATTAATGAGGTTAATGTGAATCCCAGCTTGGTAACCATGGAAATTTATGCCACAGAACTAACCTACTCCGTAGCAGGTTAACTTTCAAGCTAAATTAAGCTGTGTTGCAAAAAAAAACAATCAGTCGGAAAACGAGTCCAAAAAGATGGTTCCGTCAACCTGTGCTCTCGTCACTTGTAGCCTACAACTTCAAAAATAGAAGTAGGCCTAGAAATGATTTTTCCGACAGTGCACCAAGCATGGATTTACACATTCACTAGCTCCAAAGAATGTATGAAGATTATGCGATTAAAAATGTTTTAACTTCACATGCGTGTGGTTCTAGGAATCGTGCTACTCTGTGTCACTTATGTTTGGTGGTGGTGTAACGTGCAGCGAGATGGCATAAGAAAGGATACATTTCTGCGTGTTCGCAGGTTCGCTTCCCATACAAAGTATTAAGGCTACATTGTTTATCACCTTGATAATGGCATTTTTAGTTATAATCTTTGATGAAAGACTTCTGATAAAGGGTCATGCACATTTGGTAGGCTGTTCAGTGACAGCTTTGCCAGTGGGCTATATTATATCTGATGCAAGCCCAAGGATAACTAGGTGTACCGCATAGCGGTACAAAATATGACCGCCGCTCAGTCCTGTACATCCGTTCCACGAAAATAAATCACACTTCAATTTGTCTCCATATTTTACTCCATCCCCCACTCTTGAAACTTTTGTGTATGCTTGTTTGGCATGCCTGAGTGTGTGTGTGCGGCTGCACAGAAAGTAGCCTACTGGTGCTGAAAAGGTGAATAGATTGTAGAACAGCCAAAGAAGATGTAGCATTGTTATAAAACCTTTAAAATCTCTAAACAATCACAAGTAGGGCAGTTCATCACAGTTCATCCATTGCAACTGGATTGATGAAAGGTCACTTACACCTGTAGGCTACATTGTATTTGGGAAAAGCAAAAGGTATCAGCATAATGTTATTTATTTATTTAGCCTATTTATTTTTTATGTATTTATAAACAAAAACATCTCTATCAGTTCCATGCCGTTTTCAACATCTATCAAAAACAAAGGTCATTTTTGGATGGATGGATTTTTTGTGAATGTTTCTTCTTCTACATAAGATTTTAGTCATCTTTAGTTCATGTAATACTTTATTGTCAATGCACAAATTAAGTAACAGTAGTCTGAAACGTTATTGTTAATGCACAAATTAAGTAACAGTAGTCTGAAACGAAATGCTGTTTTACATCTAACCAGTGGTGCAAATAACTGACATGTCCAAATGGGCCTTGATGAAATGCGTCGCTAGACTGTCCATACACATTTTAACGGGCCAAAGTTGAAGAGCTGTTGTCCGTTATTGTTCGTGCAAATATAGGCTGATTCATGTTCCCTTGCATTGTGTAACTGAGGTCCATGGCTAGTCTGGCTTTCACCAGACCAAGCTCAATCTTTTAAGAAATCAAAAAATAAATAGCGGGCAGATCAGGCTGGGTTCACCCAGCCTAGTCCATAGGCACCCGATATTGTTTAATTTTCCGATTGAGATATCCACGCTCTGGCTATTCTAAATGCAAAAATGCATCAGGTAGGCTAGTTATGACAAAACTGTAACTAACAAACTAGATCCTAATATAAAGCTGTTAGCTTCTAGCCTGGCGGGCCTTCCTATATCATTGAAATGTATAGTCTGGCATCGAACCATTCACCTCGCTTAATCCAAGGGGCGGGCAGAGAATTGTCTTTCAAACTGCCTAGGCATGCAATAGGCCAGCGCTACGACCATATCCGTATCCGGTCGGAAAAACGGCAAATACATCCTTCTTCGAAAGGTTCTTGATACTAGACGTACAGGCTGAGCAAATTAATTTGCCGCCGCTAGGGTGCGTCTAGATTTCTAGGCTAGTTAGCTTCCCCAAGCTACAGGTAGGCTTATAAAGGTAGGCCTATTTACAACATAAATTGTCAATAGGCTATGCTGGCGACACAAATAAAATCTCCTTTGGAAACCAATGGCTTACGCCTTACAGTATCAAGTGGACTTAAACTGCCATATCGTGGCGAAAAGTTGTAATAAAATTCACGCAGCTCCATGAGTCAAGGAAAGCGCGAATGAAGTAGCCACTTCTAAATGGGACCCACTACACAGTAGCTTAAGGTGTGTTGCTAAAGCAGCCATAATGAAATGAAGGTGTCATTGTTTGGATACTTCACACACACGTGCTTTTTAATTTCACAGACTACAACTACCAAGTTGGAATCAAACCACATCGATTCCCCTCTCACACCCTGCAAGGAGGTCCTCCATAAGGCCCTCTAAAGGACAATCAGACCGTACTTAACCCAACATGCCACACAGCCCCTAATACAGACCATGGTCATCTCACACCTTGACTACTGCAATGCCCTCCTCACGGGCCTCCCAGCGGCCCATCTGTTCTTCAATCAACCAAAATAGGCATGTTACCCCACTGTTCATTGAGCTCCACTGCCTTTCCTTATCCGCCCGCATTAAATTAA
Source organism: Alosa sapidissima (assembly GCF_018492685.1). NCBI lineage: Eukaryota > Metazoa > Chordata > Actinopteri > Clupeiformes > Clupeidae > Alosa > Alosa sapidissima. The sequence continues at coordinate 26,018,011 of NC_055957.1, read as the reverse complement.
AGTCACTAATGCATGCACACAAAGTGATTGCTGGGTCTGCAGCCACTTACTGGCTTATATATTATGCTACCCCTCTGTGCTCCTCAAAGGAATGTCGCCTGGCGCTGCTGTCCCCACTCCCACGGCAATCCAGACTTTTTTCATGTGTGGTCCCCTGATGGTGGAACGATCTGCCAAGTCCCATCAGAGCAGGGGAGTCCCTCTCTGTCTTCAAAAAACTCTTGAAGACAACTAGGCACTCCTATCCTCTATATGTGAGACACACAAAGTGCCTGTATGTTTGGAACATGCTGATAACAGGTTTGTCTTTGACAGGGGCCCTGTTTCCATATGGCATGTTCTCTCATGTGCCAACAATTCAGTGACCACCGCACACTGAGGTTTCTGTCTGATTTTGTCTCAATTTAAGTGAATCCATATCTCACTTCAAATATTCAGGGTCGTAGGTAGCCTACTTGCGTTTACCGCAAAAATCCTGTCACATAAACATTGTCTATGTCCATGGCTGACATAAATAAGTCTATCAAAATAAAGGTCCAATAGCATTTTAATTGGAGAATGGGTCCCGACCCACCAGTTAAGAAACACTGCTCTAGCAGCCTACTAGTATTGACAATGTGTCAAGGTGATGCCCATTGTTGACTCACAAATATCGTGTATTATCAGTGAGGAAGATAGAGGCAGCTGAGAGATGCGCACATGGTTTTATAATAAAAATATTTGAATTTGAGGTTGAAAAGCCTAGACCTTCACATAATTTAAAAAGTAATCCCTTCAAATGATCAGTCCAACTGTATTCTAAATAGCATCAATTTAAATTGTAACTATCTAACTCATATTTTGCATTTTAAATACAGAGAGAGGAGAGATGCCTTTTCTCTCAGCAGAAAATAAATTAACATCTCAACATCCCCTACTCCAGGCCCTTTCCAAAACCGGCCCCTACCACCTCAGTTAGGGAGTGCACTTAAACGGAGTTCCCTTGGGTGTAGGTTAGGGATGAACTTCGCTCTAGCGGAAACAGGATGACATAACCATTGTTGGAGGCACTCAGACGGACCTCACATTTGTATGAAGAGTTCTCCACAGCATGCCACATTAATGGCAACACACCATGGACAAGTAACCATCAGCGTTCACTGGGAATTTGAAGGTGTATACAACACACTTATATTAACACTAATTGGTTTTGGATGGCCCTTAATATGGCAGACCCTCCATGTGAACGCGCAAATGTAGAAGGTGTAGTAGCTAGTTTCTGCAAAAACTACTCCGTACTACACTGTACTCTTGCTCAGACACTTTGATAGTGTCAAAACAACAACCATCCGGTTTCTGAATGCCTCCTGCGCCACCAATCAATCACCAGCAACCATTCCAGTTTATGAGTGTGTGAAAAAGAGCTTGTGTATGGCTCAACGCCAACATGTACAGGTAGACAGGTGAAGACAAAACTCTACCTAGCACTGTGTTAAACATCTTATAAGACTCCTTAAAGTAAGTTAGTAAACTCATATCAAATTAAGTCAAAATGAATGTATGAAATATATAGTTAGTATAAGTCTCTAGACTGAAATATTAAATGTAAAATTTGTATTAAGATTAACACTTGATTAGATTTTATTCTCTGTGATATGGCAGTATACTTTTACATTTCCAGTTTTGGATAAATGAGGCAAGTCTTCAGTAAAACTTTGACAAGCAGCTTGAATAAAGAAACTAACAAATTAATGGTTTTGTTATTTTATTGAATATGCACTATGAGCCATATATTGAAAACAAAAAAAAGGTATCCTCATCCAGGGTTTGACACCACTCACTGTAGGGAAAAAAAAAAAAAAAAAAAAAAAAGGTTCACAGGTACTCATTATCAGAAGGGGGGGTATACAGTAAATACTCCAACACTAAAATAGTAATACTCACCCAGCATGTCATTTTGTATTTTTGTCCTCATCTACTAGGTGAGGTGCATGGTTATTGGGGGTGTCGCTATGGTCAAGGCTCATGAAAGGGTAATTCTGAGACAGCACCTGAGTCCAGGATTTGGTCTTGGGCTTAGGCATGTTGGGATCAGAAGGATTGACATATTCGACAAGGAAAGGTTTAAAGGGATATTTGGAGTAGGGCATCTCCTCCAGTGGACTCTGGTTTGGAGGTGCTGCCGAGGTAGATTCGTCATCAGGGAAGGGTGTTGTAGGTTCTGTTGGAGTGATCAGTGGGGCAGCAGTGGAGGCTGGAGCAGGTGGTCTGAAAAGATTCATGAACTGCTGATCTTGAGGGGATGGCTTACCAGGATTATAGTATCCTGGGTACGGTTCCTGTTGACTCTGTGGAGGCACTTCTGAAGTTGAAGCAGCAGTAGTTTGAGGGAGAGTCGTCACAGGCATTAAAGGGTTGTAGTCTCCATTATGAAGGTGCTGCATCCACTGCTGCTGCATCCACTGTTGCTGCTGTTGATTCTGTGGAGGAAGCTTGGCAGCTGTAGTAGGTGCTTTTGTAGTTGGAACAGCAGTAGTTTGATGGGAAGTAGTCACAGGTATTACAGGGTTGTAGCCTCCAAAATGAATGAGGGGGTGTATCCACTGTTGCTGCTGTTGATTCTGTGGAGGAAGCTTAGATGCTGTAGTAGGTGCTTCTGTAGCGGAAGGTGCCTCTGTAGTAGGAGCAACAGTAGTTTGAGGGAGAGTCGTCACAGGCATTAAAGGGTTGTAGCCTCCATAATGAACGAGGTGCTGCATCCACTGTTGCTGCTGTTGATTCTGTGGAGGAAGCTTGGCAGCTGTAGTAGGTGCTTTTGTAGTTGGAGCAGCAGTAGTTTGATGGGAAGTAGTCACAGGTATTACAGGGTTGTAGCCTCCAAAATGAATGAGGGGGTGAATCCACTGTTGCTGCTGTTGATTCTGTGGAGGAAGCTTAGATGCTGTAGTAGGTGCTTCTGTAGCGGAAGGTGCCTCTGTAGTTGGAGCAACAGTAGTTTGAGGGAGAGTCGTCACAGGCATTAAAGGGTTGTAGCCTCCATAATGAACGAGGTGCTGCATCCACTGTTGCTGCTGTTGATTCTGTGGAGGAAGCTTGGCAGTTGTAGTAGGTGCTTTTGTAGTTGGAGCAGTAGTAGTTTGAGGGGGAGTCGTCACAGGAATGAAAGGGTTGTAGTAGCCTCCATAATGAATATGGGGGTGTATCCACTGTTGCTGCTGTTGAGGAAGTGTGGCAGCTGTAGTAGGTTCTTCTGTAGTGGAAGGTGCCTCTGTAGATGGAGTGGCAGTAGTTTGAGGGGGAGTCGTCACAGGAATAAAAGGGTTGTAGCCTCCATAATGAATGAGGTGCTGCATCCACTGTTGCTGCATCCACTGTTGCTGCTGTTGATTCTGTGGAGGAAGTGTGGCAGCTGTTGAAGGTGCTTCTGTAGTTGGAGTGGCAATAGTTTGAGGGGGAGTCGTCACAGGAATAAAAGGGTTGTAGCCTCCATAATGAATGAGGTGCTGCATCCACTGTTGCTGCTGTTGATTCTGTGGAGGAAGCGTGGCAGCTGTAGAAGGTGCTTCTGTAATTGTGGAAAAAACTGCTTTTGCTGTTGGGGCCAAGGTGGATTGAGGGGTAATTTCCCCAGGCAAAAGATGATGCTCAATCTTTGGATCCACAGGTGATACTTGGTCTGAGCTTGATACAGGGCAAGATAGGGTTACTGGATTGCCGTGCCACAACATCTGCAGCAAGTGGCTGTTGCCCTGGAGGAAGATATAAAATAATGCAGTTATATAGCGCAACAGAACTGAAACTTGTCCTACATAAAAGCTAAATAATTGCTTCTGAGGTAATTTTGCCTAGCTCCAGAGCCTTGCTACATACACCCAGTAGGGCGCCAGTGGTGCGCGGGTCAGGTCACAAGTAGACCGCTCTCGCCTGATATTTAAAGGGGAACTGAAACGGACAGAATTAAGACCACAACATGTTGGTTTTCAACACTGTAAACAAATGAATCTATAAATTAACATACAGCTAGCAGTCTGCACCATCCGACAACAGGAACAGTGACTCCGGTAAGAATAGAGGAGGGCAGACCATCAACAATGACTGGTGTTCACAAATACAACTAACAGGCATTAGGACGAACGTAAAGAGGGCACTTGTTATTACAAACAGGAGTGCAACATTCTCAAAAAGCAAAAGCAGAGTGAACTGCAATAAAGTCAATGAAAAACATTACTGCAGGCTTCAACATGGCTGTGTTCACGATTAGAAATGTCAAAACAAAATTTCGCCTATGTAGGAACTCACGATTGCACAGTTTGCATACCACTGTCCTCCATAGTTTGATCTACAGTCCGAAACCCAAAGTTCTTCCATATCAAACTCCTCAAGTTATTAGGGGTCATCACTCGTCTCATGTCGCACAGGTTGATAGACATAGTCCTCCATTTTTTGGCAAAACACCAGCAGCAGATTGAAACTGCAGATTGATTTCTGGTGCATAAAATTGGTGCGAATTCTTTTTTTAGCTTTCGCAACATCCAATGCACTTTTGGAATTCTTTATTTTCTTTTTCTGCTTGTTCGGGAGTTGTTACATCTCTTTATATTTATTTAATTTGTTTAAAATTAATAGTGCACATATTTGGTTCAAATCAATTCCCTATTTTAGTTTTCGAAACTAGTGTTGGTTGGTCCAATCGATTTTCAAACAAAGTGACAGCCCTAGTAACCATCACGGCTGTGTACATTCCCCCAGACGCTAACGTTAACGTAGCTCTCAGCCATCTTCATAGGTATGTAAGTAAACAGCAGCAGGCGTACCCAGACTGGGTACATCTAGTAGCCGAAGATTTCAACCGGGCATGCTTAAATGCAGTCTTCACTACATTCACCCAATATGTGAAGTGTGCCACCAGGGAGAGTAGTCTGCTGCAATATTAAGCATGCATACAGAGCAGTGCCCCAACCACACATTGGCCTGTCAGACCACCTCTCATTGCACCTCATACCAGCCTACACCCCTCACATCAGGAAAAATAAGCCCACCATTAGGAAGACCAACACCATGCCAGAGGACGCCCTCTCCCAGCTCCAAGACTGCTTCTCAACCACGCAGTGGAGGCTATTTGAGAGCTTGGATGTGGAGGAGTATACAGAGACTGTCGTATCCTAGATCACATGCTGGGCTGAAAATGTCACCATCACAAAACGGACCAGGGTATTCCCAAACCAGAAACCCTGAATGACAAGTGAAGTGCGGCTCCTTATCAGGGACCGCACCACAGCTTTCAGGTCAGGAGACGGAGCACAGTTCAGCTCAGCCAGAGCTAACCTAAAGGGAACTACGACTGCTAAGGTAGCATACAAAAGACAAATAGAGGGATCTATTATGGACAACAGCCAATGTCAAGTGTGGCAGGGATTACAACACATCTCCAAGGGCCACATCACCACATCTACCTCCCCTGGTGCTACAACAGCAGAGGAATTAAACAGCTTTTGTCCGGTTTGAGGTGAACGGACAATCAGCGCCTCCCATCAGCCCAACACTTCGCTATCCCTCCAGTAACATCAGATTCCAAAACTAATTCCGTGGAATTGCATGGATTCAAGTTGCTTCCAGTAACTGGAATCCATGCATTTCCATGAAATTATTTTTGGAATCTGATCCCTCATCATACCTGTTCATTTGTACTCGTCGCTAGACTTATCGTGACTAAATTCAAAATGGCGGCGAACGGTAAAATTCCTGAAGGTACAGTCTGTTTAAATCGTCTTGTAAACTACCAGTGCTTTTTCAAAGTTCTCAATGTCTCATTTTAAATGTCAGGGCCCTCGGAAGTCTACCAACGAAGTGTGGAGCTACTTTGAGCCTCGTAAATGGTGTAAAAGTGATTTATTTGCATGGCTAGGCCGATGCCCGAGGCACCCCCATCGAAAACCTGTTGGTAGCATCGGCTAACTAGCGCCAGATTTCGGAGTGCAGGGGACAAGCCGAGATGAGCTGTGAGAAAAGCTCGCACTCGGCATCATGGTTCAACACACTTTAGGTCAATATCACACCGAACTTCTCCTTTAATATAAACAGGAACAGGATTTTTGTCTTTCATTTTTTTGGTTACACAAAAGTTGTGTATGAGCAAAGGTAAAAGTATTTTGTGGGAGTGAATTTTACATGGATGTGCAAGACAAAAGTGGTAACTAAAAGTAAAAGTAGTGCGTGTGGGCTTTTGATGGGGATGTGCAAGACAAAATTGCTTATGTGCAAGCTTTTCATTTGCATGTGGAAGAACACCGCAAGTCTTAATGCTCAATTTGGATTTTTGCTCAAATCCGATTTTTTGTTTGGCTGCTCACATTACCTTTTAAAATGTGGCCTATATCAGATTCCGGTGTGAACTGTTTGCAGTTCCGAACTGACCCGCATGTGCAAAAGAACAATATCAATGACGTCAGCTAACTCCCGCCGGCACATAATTGTGACAAATGTCAATGTAGATTGACGCAAAAGTCACATCAAATCTGCCTTGGTCCACACTGCGGCCACATTGGGAAGAGAGGAAAGGAAAAAAAAAAAAAAAAAAGACCTGGGTCTGATTCAGGACCATATATGGAAGTGATCTAAATCAGATTTGGGCAAGATTTGAGTTCACACTACTTCTGAAGTCTGACCTGGTCACTTGACGACGACGACAGCGCTAACTGTGTAAATGGACTAAATTTACACACTTATGGTCAGACATCATTAAAGCCATAACCTACCTGTTGTATAACATCACAACCATCAAGAGGGGCAAGAAACACAATGCCCACCAAAGACCTGTACACAGAGTAGCCACAGTCTTGTGGCAGCTGGCTAAGCGGGAGAGGCTGGCCACCTGTTGAATAGAATTAAGAAACAATGTCTCCATATTAATTCCAACACCGCAAATGAAAGGGTAACATTAGGCTGACAGCCTAAAATATGTTACATTTCTTACTTCTGTCTAGCTGAAGTGAAGAGTACCCAGGGCCTTGTGCCGAGAACTTCATGAGGTCCTTCGTACATAACAACTTTGGTCGCATACGATCCCAGGCTGCCTTAGAAGACCTAAAGTCATCAGTGATTTGTTCACCCACCAGGACTGGACGTGGATCGTCGGCTTGAATATTACCCGAGCCACCAATTGTGTTTTCTCCAACATATCGTCGCTCATATTCCAGATTTCGAAACAGTGAAATATCTCCTCCGCCGAAAGTAATTGTCCCAGCGTGAACATCCTCGGACTTTTTCTCACGGTGTGTCTCATATCTTTCCACTATTTCAAGGCTTATACCGCATGTTTGGCCGATGTAAAGAAATACAAGACACAAAAATAAAACACCCCTGTTTGGTTTAAGCCTCATTTCTGCAAAAGCGGTAACAAGGCCTAGGCTACTACAACCAGGGAGATACACCAACGTTTGTCTCACGAATCAGTAGGCCTAGCCTATAAATGGAAAACTTGTTGTTAGCCTACTCAATTAACACAAGGAAGACCTGTGACACCACTGGTAATCGTTTATCGTTTATCAGACGATAGCCTACAGCTGATAACTTAGTCGTTACTAGCTGAACAGGCGCAATTTATACGCTGGCCCAATGAAATAGGCTACACCAATTGGCTACAATCAGCACTGGTTGGACAGGCGAAACACAGGGTGCGTTCCCAAATTCAATGACACGCTCTGGACGTGTGACGATCTGAATAATTCGATGAGCTTTATTGGCATGACTGTAAGTGTTACAATGTGAATAAACATACGATAATTCCGAATTTACGAACGATTAAGTGTGCTCGAAGCGGCAATTTACTAACACCACAGTTTCAATTTTGGAGTGGTGTTGTCAGGTGTAGCCTATGATCAGTTAGAACAATTAGCCTGCTGTGGCTCTCAATAGGTCTAACAGTTACATAGGGGGCTAGGCCTATTCATGGGTTTGATCAGGTCCCTTGCCACAGGTTAAAATCAAGCACAGTTTATGAATGCAGACTGCATGGTGCTTGATTTTATACACCTATTCATGGGTTTCATCAGGTCCCTTTCGACAGGTGTATTAATCAAGCACCATGCAGTCTGCATTGATAATTAAGGTGCTTGATTTTATACACCTGTGGAAAAGGACCTGACAAAACCCATGAATTGGCCTCCTTACACCAAACAACTTTAACAAGATTTGGGAAAGATTCTTCAAAGACTGGAGTCTTTTGAGTAAAGCTTGAATGGGGCTAGTTAAAGACTACAATCTTTTAAGAATCTTTCCCAAATCTTGTCAAAGTTGTTTGGTGTAAGGTGGCCATTAGGTGTATAAACCCATGGATATGGTCTTAAAGTGGTGTGCTCATCTCAATGAGCCCCCATCCCTCACAGACTCTGAAGTGCATACCTGCTAAATTTGTGAAAGCTTAAGATTGTTCCAGTGAAATTCAGCGCATTGAGATTCAGCCAAGCAAGATTTTTATATTTTTATCAAGTTTATCTTTTCCTTGTGTTGCACATCTTCTGTACTGAAAGAGATGGAACTGTACTATGAGAGAAGCCCATTTTATCTAGCACCAGCAGCCACATTGATAAAAGCTAAAACATAAAAAACGTAAGGAAGCAGAGATGAAATGTGCATACACATTTTTCACTGTAAACAGTTACAGGGGATTAACGCCTCAGGAATATGTCCGTAAATCCATCTGAAATATGTGATATGCTCTCTAGTGTTCAACGGTGGACATGATGGTGGTCAGCAGCAGTCCGATAGTAAAATCAATAACAAAACGCCCTGCTCCTGCAAGGAATTCTGTCTTGCAACAATACTGGATGTGTTTGTGTTTTTTTTTTTGTAGATGCTGCAGTACATTCTCAGTTTCCCATATTTAATTAATTCTCTTGGTTCCCAGATGAATAGCAGTATACCACTCTGATGTGATGGCGATTAACAAAATGAATATTCCACACAACTGACAGGCTTATGATAATTGGATTAGGGCCATCTGCTTCCATTCTCCTTTAAGATACTTTACCTTAGGAGCTCTCGTCAAGACGAGGCTATGACAGGATCAGAGTAGATTAGTCTGGAGATGAACAGTCTCTTCACAATACTATGTATATTGTATGTCATTATCAATGACTTAGTAACACATAGACAATTGGAGGACAAGTGCAAAAATACCATTTGTTGGCACACTTTAGTCATTGACATCCTCAAATTGATGTTTTATTTTAAACACCACATCATTAACTTGTGTGTGCTGCCCTGTGTCTGTGTCAATATATATGAACTAAAAACAGGCCGTAATGCTGTCCTGTGCAGTAACATTTGTGAACCCACCTTTCCCTTCATTCACTCACATGACTTCCCACTGACTCAAAATAAGATGGGGTAAAAGTCATGTGACCAAAGCACTGAAACTACCACTGAAATTCACCAGACTGAACAAAGTGCTTATTGGACACCCCTTTCCCCACATAAAACAAGCATGTATTTATTCAAACACAGATGAAAGGTGCTTGATTGAAAACCCCAGGGAAATACTAATGAAAGCTGCTCTGTAGGCACATGGTTGCTTTGTTGGTGATATTTTTTGGGGGGCTTTTTATGCCTTTAATTTGATAGGACAGTAGAGAATGACAGGAGGCAAGTGGGAGAGAAAGTCGAGGTGAGATCCGGAAAGGACCACGAGGCAGGAATCGAACCCGGGTCACCGGCATACGGTGCAGTTGCCCCAGCCAGTTGCACCATAGCTGGGGCTGTTGGTGATATGATTTATTGCTTTGGTTTTGTGGTTGCCATTTCGGTTACTTGCAGAGCATGTGGTACAGTGAAGGGCTGTTAGAGAGTCTTGGAACAACATACATTTGTTAATGGTGCCAGCTAACAGTGCATCGTCATTCCTGAGTCACGTTGCGTAACGTTAAATAGACTTGGTTGATAATCAGCCACTGGGAAATCTTACCTACAGCACAAGATAAAAAAAAAACAAACAAAAAAAAAAAACTGTATAGAGACAATATATAATCCCCTTGAGGTTTAAGCTAAAAGCAGGTCTACAATTTGAATGCATTGGTAATATTGAATTATTCTTCATGTAGGAAGGCTAAACTCTAGTGAACAGAAATAAGTCACCAAGTTAATGACATGTGTTCAGAACCAATTAATGAGAGGAGTTTCTGGAACATTGCCCTAAAATATACACAGCATGACTTGAGCAAAGAACATTTTACACAAACAGGAACTAAATAAATAAATAAAAATCAATACCAACATGGTTAGAATCAATTTTATTGTTGTAGCCCTCACATTCTGCTATACAAAGAAATATAAAAATTACAATGGCTCAGAAATTAAAACATTTACTAAATTGTTAAGCTCTTTCTGACTGAATTAAGTGAATAAATTAGCTATTAAATTATAAAAGAATCATGTTCTGAGGATACACCCTGGGGGGGGGGGGGGGGGGGGGGGGGGGGGGGGGGGGGTGTTAGCATTTGTTCAAGTCTCTGATAGCCATAGATGTACACAGTATTATCTGATTTAAAGATCTGAACCTCATCTAAAACAATGTCTTGTTAAGTTATGGCATCCGACAACAATGGTGTTTCATAGAGGAAAAGGAAAAAGAAAAAAAGAAGTCAAACAGAACTGTGTACTTCAGGTTTTGTGTTGAGAAATGTGTATCTATACAACTAGTTGCACAGGGAAGAATCATCTCCAGTAGTAAAACAGCCACAAAGTTTGCAAGGGATTCCAGCACATCGATAGGACCAGCATCTCCAGGGGCATGGTGAGAACCGATCAGGACATCCGGCCTGTGCTAGCAAAGATTCTGCTTTCAGCACAAACCTTCATAAAAAAGGTCCCACAGCCTTAAGAGATGCCCACCTAAAACCTGTTATGGAAGAAGGGAGTGGGAGCAGAGTGAATGTGAAAGGAGGAGACCTAATTGAACAAATTGGTACCCCATCAAACTTACACCAACAGAATGAAACCCAAGTATGCCTCAATACTACACCAACTCTGCAAAACTGAAGTGCTTCAAGAATGTGAAAGCAGCTAAAGAACAGCTCCACTGAATTTAACAAGCACATAGGGTTCCAATTATGACAAGAGATTTGTAACATGCAGTAGGCACATACATGTTTGGCTCCCAGGCTCCATATGACAGGGCAGAGACTGGGTTAGGAGCGAGCGTGTGGAAGTGTGTCCATGTGAACGTTCATCTTCAGCTCATTCTCCAGAATCTGCACTAGCTGCTGCATGGAGGGCAGGTGACCTGACTCCAGTTTAGACCAAACTGGCACGTCTGTTCAAATAAAAAAAATACAATAAAAAAACAGGTCAAATATAACAGTGCCACACTATCGCACCAAATACAGGAGGGACAATCCTTAAGTCTTACCATTCAGCGAGATTTCGAATGCACCTGTTGACATAAGCTGATTCTCAATCATATTGCTGAAGAAGAACACCATCATGCAGGCATAAATCTGTTGAAAAGGAAATGCCAAAATGGTCATGATGTTAATGGTTATTGATCCCCAAGGGGAAATTCAAGAAGTTTTAAATTCAAGTTTATGAACCAATAGGTAAGTCAAGAGAACTTTATTTTTCCTGTGAGGGAACTTGGTTAGGCACAAGCATAGACATTTTACGCTCTAATTAGGAAGATAAATAATGAGCTTTTTGCTTGTTTAGCGGTCTAAAGGATGTTGGCACAAAGGTGACCATGGCTTGTTTGGATTTAATGTCCAACTCCTTCCCTAGGGTCAAGAGTGGACTATGGCACAAACAGTTATTGCAACCAGATGGCGAAACCTTCCAGTTTCTAGAAAGCCTGTAATCTTGTATCTGTACTCCCATTCAGCTCAATTTACGCAGCAGAACATGCTGGTGCATTTGGTGAAACGGGAGGCGGCGGCTCTTACAGCGGGAGGAGAGGGGGGCAGGACAGGGGGCATGTGCCCTTCTAGCTCCTCTCCCTTTTTCTCATGTCACAACATTGGAGCGTATAATCAGGTGTCAACTGTTTAGACAACCTACAATAAGCATTTACCAATTGAAGGGCTTTTACATGTCTTACTGCTTGACTGAATGGCTGTTGATTGCTAATGATTCATGTCTGTATATTATTCAGTCATATCCTGGGCCCGGTTTCCCGAAAGCATCATAAGCCTAATAAGGTCTTAAAGTCCCTCTTATGAACATCTTAAGATTTGCGGACCGTTTCCCCGAAACCATCGTCTTAACAGGTACTTCTCACTGAGGTCACCAGCAGGACAGGACACAATTACAACCAAGAATATAATTATGCAACTTACATTCCCATTCTTTACTTGTAATTATTCAGATTTTAGCATGCAAAATAGCATACATTTCATGCTCATAATAATGTGATTAAAATGGGAATAAATGCAATTAAGTTATGAAACGAGACGTTGGCAGAATAGTTTGCAATTATCTTAGTCTAAGTGTAGGCTCTTCTATTAGGCTTAGCAATGTAACGATTACCGGTATAATGGTAAACCGCGATAAAACTGTTGACGATAACAATTACCGTTTGCATTTCAAATATCATAATTATCACGGTTGATTACCACGGAAACGTGGAAACCATGTGTTTAATCCTTCCCAGCTTCATCCGAGCCTGCTTTTGACATACAGTAAGCCTGGTACAATGAAACAAAACTGGTACCCTACGGATTCTGTTGTCTAATTGATGGTTTGCGATTTGGATTAGACTACACCTGATTTTAAAAAGGCGGAACATTTTCACCGCAAAACATGCACTGTATCATGTAGCCACTCCGCATCTTTTTATGTTCGCGTCCACATTAAATCCATTCCACACATGTAATCAGGAGTTTTTAAATTTTGAAATTATTTCAGCTTCTGTAGGCTATACTATAATCATACCAACAGATCACAATAATCTCAAGACTCCTTTTATCTGTGGTTCTTAGTTAGTGGAATGATTAACCTTGGGTCTATACGAAACGGAAGGCATCTGTCTGCTGGCTTGCTGCCTTCAGCTCTCTACCGAGTCCCTTGCCGTAGCAGGCATTAAGGTAATGGCTACAAACTTTGTTTCGGACAGCCTAGCAAGATAGCAACACAGAACGCCGTCGTCAGGATACCAGAAAGAATAATAACGTAACGTTCGACTGCAGCAATAGCTGCTCATAATTAAATAGAATTTTTGACGTTGAAGGATACGTCAATGCTGCCTTCAAAATTCGTCAAAACGAAGGTATCTTAGAAGGCAGCATTTCACAGAAATATTTGATTCGGACATGCCTCGATCCTGTGTTAGACATCTTAAAAGGCAGCATTTCCCCCCCCGTTTTGTACAGACCCCTTGTGTTCTTCGTTTTAGGTATAGTTTTGGGATTTTCAGGAAGCATTCAAAAACTCATCCTTTTACCTTGTGCTGTTCCTTGTGCGTCTAACCTTGTGCTGTTCATTTCATAGCTAATGTAATATTTATTATCATGAGTCGCTTGAAATGGCAAGTAAACACAAACAAACATACGGCCACACACACAAAGGGCCACTTAGGACCCCAATCTAGTGGATAGGGAATTTGGTTACTGTGGATATATCCTCAAAAGAACAAATCGTTCTCTCCAAGTTGCTAATGAGGCCCTGTGGGAATGATATCTGCTGTGTCCTCTACAACTGAGACAACCTTCAACAGTGTTAACTACCTTGTTCTCTTGACCCCAAGTCCACACCCCTGGAGTTTCCACACCAAAGGGGGTAAATGGGTCTTTTCCTACGATGATCAGTCCAATCAGGGCTAGTTTGAACACAGAAAGAAAGGAAGCAACGTGTCTAGAGGAGAGGGAGAGAAACCATGCATTATATTCTATTCCGTTCATGCCATCCTCTACAAAGTCAAAATATAGGTGTTTACTAATTCGAGTGTTAGAAATGTAGTCTTGTACAGGGCCAATTGGTAATGTTAACCGAAACATTACGAAACAAGGGCTGTACAACCCTCGTAAAACTCACCGGTAAATGGGGTGAGGAAGATAATTTTCTCCCTCGATGCGGATGTCTGGGTAACGCTGGTACAAGGCCTGCGTGTACTCCTCAAACACCCGCTTGTACCCTCAGGAAATACTGTCATGCAAATAGAGAACAATACTGGTAGTATCTGCTGTAACACTACGCGATAAATATATGTTATCGTTAGATCAGTCTGACAAATATCCCTCAATAACTATCCCTCTAAATGCAAAGCAACATCAACGCTAATGCCACCCTTGGCTTTAACGCACTCCTTGAGAACGCTTAGCTGCTAATCCTCATCTTGACTACACCAGAGAATGTAGACGGGCTCTGACTACACGAAACGCGCTTAGGCTAACGTTACCATTTCATTTCCGTTTAGATATGACCAGACTCTGTATTAGCGCAAAATCAGAATGCTTGGCCCATGCGACATAATCATATGCAACAACTAAACAAATTCACTGTAACCGGGACTTAACCCGATTTACATTCCTTACTGTTTAGGATGCGTTAGCGTTGTCTTAGTAAGCTGTCGTTAGGGAAGTGCTAGGCCTCAAGTAATGTAGAAATATCACAACGTTTAATCTATAGGCTACATGATTGACTTCAACTTAGTTAAAACTAGTTATCTCTCATGAGCCCAATAACAGCGTCGGGGTGTGAACAACCTAATTCGCTATCTTATCACATCAAGCTAACCTCTTTGGCAAGCGAAGATAGACTAGAAGCTAGCTAACGTTAGCAAACCATCGTTAGCTACATCAGAGGCTACATTGTAAAAAAGTGACACGACTCTTCCGGGCTCGTTGACAATGAGTGACTAATTTACCAACTTACCAAATTTGGAATTTGAGCAGTGGCCCTGTGGCATACTGCATTTTCATCCTTTTCACGCCATTATCAGCAGACGTTGAATAAAGAGAGACGGCCCATAGGAAAAGGACCGTGAGCGGTAGCCACCGAGCCCTCATTTTGCTTTCTCCCCCAAGTCTTCCTATTTCCGTTAACCTTTTCTCAGCATCTTCGTCTTCTTCTTTCTGCGGTTGGCAAACAGCTTTTGGTGCATTACCGCCACCTTCTGAATAGGAGTGTGGGTCTACTACTATCTACAGGCCTATCTATCTATCACAGTGTAACCATACCTTAATTAATGACCGACAGTTTAGTTTAGAAATAAAATATAATTTTGCCATAAAGTAGCCTATATAGGCCTTAGCGTTACAAGTGTTCGTAGAAAGGCCTGATTTACACACACTGTTTATGTGCCATAAGTAGGCTGGTTTACCAAATGACACAGTTGAATTTCTGAATAAAAATAATTTTGATGCAGTTTTGAAATCTTAAATGTGTAACCCAACACACAAGCGCGCAAGCATGTGGTTGCAGGGAGGGGATGTCCTATTTTGGAATTGTACCCGGATACAACGAATACTATTTTTTGGTTGGTGGCTATATTTTTTGGTGGTTTGGTATTTTTTGGACGTCGGTGGCTATTTATTATTATTATTTGGCTGGTGAATGGTGCGCTAGTTCTGAGAAATCCTCTCGTAGCCTATCCCTGCGCCTCCTTTAATAATTATGCAGATACCTTGACACCCCTAGTAATATTTCTGTGTGAGAAATGCAAGGTGTGGCGTGTGAACTTGTTAAATTACGCGTGAGACTTGAAAACCCTGTTAAACAAAAGCGCTGCCAAAGATTCTTGATTACTAGCTCCGCTTGAACCCTCTCTGGCGCTGCTTTGCACTTTAGTTGCAATTCTGCAATACCGCCCCTTGCTCCTGCACACTACACACTATTTCATAGGCTATAACACTTTGTTCATAAATTAAATCTCATGGGTACCATTGGGAAAGCGCATCTATTCAAAATACAAAACACATTGGGTGACTGAAAATACTTAGACACACACCTGAAAATACTATACTTACAAAACTGAACACCAATCAGCAGCCACAAATAGGCCTCAGTTGAGCCATTTTAAGAACTTTGCAAGCATGAGACAGGGAGAGCAAGAGATAGAGGAAGACAAAGAGAGAGAGGGTAGGATGTGTTCCGGTTCACAATTGCATCTGTCAGGACATTCAGATTGGACAACAGGTAGTCGTCCACTCTACTCCAGACTGTAATCTACAGTATTTACAGTACTGTACCGTATCACATGTACTGTGTACTGTACTGCAAGTTAGCTAGTGCTCCTTTTTTGTAACAAAAATTTAGTTTTGTGAAACATACAGTATAGTACATATACTGTACCCTGAGTACTGTGTGCAGTATACAGTACTGTAAAAAAGAACCAAACCACCAAATCTTTGATGCTATGAAGCCATACATAGCATCACATCAACTTACTTTCTCCGAAAACCCACCTCAAGAAGAGGTGTCCAGTGCCAATGCAGTTAGCCCTAGGGTTGCCCCCTCTTTGGCCTTTAGGGAGTCTGTTAAGGAGAGTGGCAGTCACTGGTCAGTAATAATTAGTAGCCGCTGTGGTGCATTGGATTAAAATGCCAGAGATGATGTACACTCAATGGTTGTATTTATTCCAGGAATGAATGGAGTTGGTGATGAATATTATTGTCTGAGTTTGTGAAAATCGGAAAATCCCGGATCGGGAGTGAGGTTTAGGGGGGTGAGTGTAACGGATGCCAGCTAGCTTAGCTGTGCTTGTGGAACGTTGGTAAACCTCACTCCCCGACGCCTCAAGAGTGCTGCTGGCATGCGAGCCAGTAGCCTGGGCTATTGGCTCAATTGTTAGCGCGCTCGCATCCCGATCCGAAGTGCTGCTGTTTCGCGGGTTCGAGTCTGGGCGTGTGCAGGGCTGAATCGCGCAGGTTCAACACAACGCAGGTTACACGAGCACCATCATATTCAAGAGTACCCTAGAAATCCAGAGTTCTCGCAAGAGAGCAATGAGCAATGATGCACGTTACTTTTTCCCCTTGCATCCCGTGGAACCAATCAAATCGTATCCGATATAGGCGGGCCAGAGGCGAGCTAAACTGATGACGACAGCGCTGCAACATTGGAAACATTGATCGTAGTGTTATCCAATTGCGTTGAAGTCCGGAATCATTCAGAGTAAACATTGGTCTAGCGTTATCCAATTGCGTGCAGTGAGATTTTCAAATGCATGCTTGGTGCCGCCCCTCGAGTTGGGCCATTACATTGTTCGTGGCCAGACCCTTAATCTTTCTAGATGACCAGGGTCTGGATTTTCCAGGCTAATTCAAGAGTAGTCCAAATAAATAGTCCAAATGGTGTAGTAATAGTGATTAGTTTAGTAACTAATTAGTGACTAGGTAAGTCTCTATATACTGAAAACAATACCAACTATATTTTCTGATCTTGATATAAGATGAATAACACTTGGTTAGACTGTATTAGATAGGCAGTTTTTGCAGTGTAGCCTATTAATGCCAAGTTGTTGATGTCCACATCTTGAAACAACAACCTTCCAATAGGCCTTATTCTAAGCTACTAATTATGCCCCATAAGCAATGTCAAATTCAGTAGCCTATTGAGACACATTCTTGCCTCTGGGATACATTAAGAAATTATACCATGACTGCTGCTCTGGCATATGTTTGACCAACCGGTTTGTTTCTGTCACAGCCTTCCTTCTATACCAGTGGTCTCCAACACGGTGCCCGCGGGCACCAGGTAGCCCGCGGGACGGCTATGAGGCGCCCCCAGCGCACTTTCCAAAAATAGCCAACAGGTCGCCTGCAGATCACGCTCTAAAAACACGCTCCATTGTGAAGTTTTCAATAGATATTTAAGTCTAGACCAGAACCATTTTAAGAATGTATGTAGCCATACATCTGTAACATTAAATTGATATTGGTGATACCTTACAAATTGTAGCTGCGTTAAATTTTAGCCTTTGGCTCCAAATTAGGCCTGTCAAACTCAATTCCTTTTAAGGATCCGGGTTATTCTGAGTCACTCACTAAACTGATCCGGGTTGAACGAGTCACTTGAGTCACTTGAGTCAGTATTGCTAAATCGCAAAGAAATTCAGTCCTACGTTCAAGCAGTGCAGTGGGGTGCTTCATTTCGTTAAGTGCCTTATGTTGGATGTGGATCCTCCATGATTTGAAACCAGGTTTTTGCAGTACTTGCATTTAGCCTTTAGAGTTTTGCTCTCCTGGTCAAAGTGCATCCACACATTGTTCATCTTTTTGGTGTTCATGTTCAGAAACTTTGATCTTATTGACAGAGAGGGTAGCCTATATTATAATAATTAATTATTTGTTGTTGTTTTGTTAACAATAGAAAAGTTTAATTTAATTTAATTTAATTGCATTTTAAAGTAGGCTATGCGTGCAGAATATATGTTATTCCAGAAGTGAAAGCATGGCTTTTGTTGTGGATTTGTTTTCCACCTTGACAAGGAGTTACTCGCTCCTCTAAAGATCCACTCATGACAACGTAGCCGGCTGATTCGGCTGACTCGCACTCATAACAACATAACGTAACCGGCCCGCCCGGCTGATCCAACTGACCCGGGTAGATACTCAAGCAGCTCCATGAGCGTGCAGTTCGGACTGTCTGCACGACCTAATTAAGTGTGCTTGCAAAGCAGCACACTTATTGTTCTTCTTAAGTTTTATTATTATTTTTCCCGTCTCCCTAATTTTTTGTCAGCCCTAGCGCCTAGGCCCTTTGAGACAGAGACACCGTTCCAACTTTAAAACGTCCGGTCAGTACCGGTGTAAGTTGGTCGCGAAGATGACGTCAGGTGGGCGTGCCGTTCGTCCGCCATATTGGATTGAACAGAAAGCGAAACTAAATTTTCACAGGTCACAAATTTGGTCCGAACGCCACGAAACTTGACGTACATTATCCTTGGACCAAGCCTCACAAATGTTAGCGGAAGGATTTTTGATTTTCGAAAGCGTTTGCCCGTCACAGCCAAACGAAATCGGCGGCGAAGCTCCGAAACAGGAAGTCGTCCATATCTCAGGAACACTGTCACATATCGATACCAAATTTTGTATATGAACTGGGGACTCCAGTGTGAGGGTGCATAGGCAAAAAAAAAAAAAAGAAATATTCCAAAAGTTTCCATCATTTGGCAAACCACCCACGGGTATTTGGTAACTCACACCATTCACCTTTTCACCATTCACCTTCTATCACAATGCCTTCCATGTATGCACAATGTCTCAGAGCAGACACAACGTCTCCAGGCAGCCTTGCCCAATCGTGAAATCCTTGCTCTGCCATGGGATAGTATGGACTTAAGAACTGAAATAGCAAGGAGAACAGTAGCTATATATAGCTTACATAATAGAGTTGTTTTCACATTGACGGTATTCAAATTAAATTTTTCATTATTGTTACATATCATGATGGGAGAGTATTATTAAAAATGTTACAAGTATGCAAATGCATATTTTTACGGGCATTTAGGTTTTACTGTGTTGTTTTGTTGTAAAGACATGCAAGGCATTCTGGGCCGTAATGAACAGTGGTCGGCAGCACTCCATAGGCTACGTATTAATATGAATAGGTATTTCTGTAAACCTAGGGATAATAAACAGCTATCTCTGTTACAAAAACGAGCTGGTAATCGCTCATTGAAGAGGGTACTATGATAAAAAGATTGTTTTCCTAAAAGCATGGAGTTGACGAAAGAATAAACAAGCAATGTCACGTTAATGTTAAATAGCCTAGAACTATCTGAACGCTAGGTGGCAACGTTGTATTACATTTCACTAGTGTAGCCTACTTGAAATATGGTGTGAGATTCACAAGTAAGGAAGGTGCAAATATTATGTAATTTATTATGGGAAATTATTGGAAATGTTATTTCTTGTTTATTCTAATTGCAAACCACACACATCCATTCGGAATCACACGTACACATTTAATACTGAAAGACTATCATTTCGTTTATTTGATGTTGCCTTAGCAACACAGCCTTCAGAGCAAAGATTCTAGAACAGGGCTTCAGAGAGACACGTTTTGAGTTTGTGGCCAAGAACCTAAAATATCGGTTTCCATGTGCTGGATGGTATGCGTCCTTTATGAAAGTAAGTGTTTTATACAGTTAACGTTACAGACATAATGAGTCATGTTGTAGTGGTCAACATAAATGTGCCCCTTCTGTTATTAGAATGCTAAGCGGAGAAGCATGCTAAGCAGAGATTTAGACTGTGTCTCAAATCGCGTACTTCTGCACTTACAATACCTAATTTGAGTGCATGAGGGTGTTCACACTGAAAATTCCAATGACACGAAGGGCGCTGCAAGTTCCCGGATGGTGCACTCATAACGGTCAAAAAGCTGAGTGTGCAACGCTGGACACTTTTCGCCCTTAACGGACGCCATTTTGGCCAAATAGCGGAAGGGGAGGGAGCGTTTTCAAACTCGTGGTAATCGCGGTTGAGAAAGCTGAAGCAGCAGCAGTGGAAAACAGACTTTACGGAGGTACAAGCAAGTTATAACATAAACGGTTCATGTTTTGACACAGTATGACCATGTCACTGTCGAATTGAGGACGCCAATAAAGTTATATTAAAATGTTTGCGATCGTCATTTCCGTGAAGTGCACGGAGTTAGTGTTTGATATGAGACAATACTATTTTGTTAAAATTTGCGCACTCCGCCAGTAAGCACACAGTGCACATAGTGTACTACACAAAAGTGTACTCACGTAAGTACACCAATTGAGACAGACTCCCTATTTAGTATCACTAATTTCTTGTGTGGCTAGCTATAGGGAGGAGGAGATGTAGTGCTATGTTGCTAATTGGGATTTATGTTGTTTAGTGTAATGCCATGGTCATTTGATATGAGATACTTGCACTCGTAACTTCGTCACGTGTAACTTTAGGACTGCTATTTTTGTTTTTACTAACAGTAATTCACGAAGCACTTTAGCCTTAAAAGTAGCACCTACGTCTGTGACAGCTTAAAAGAAGTGGCAAGGACTCCTAACGCGATGTTTTGAAATGCGTCTACTATTGTCTACAGGAGCTTCCAATCGTGAGGGAACTTGCATTGTAGGCATAACTAAGGGATGCAATAGCACCACCAACAACCAAAACTAGCCTACTCATTGTCAACATGTACATTAAATGTAACGTTTCATGTGAATCAAATTAAAATGTTTTCTTTGCAAACGTAGGCATAGGCGTATGGTGACAGATTAATTTAATGCTGCTGTGTGTATCACGGTAAGCGTGAATGAAGTGGCCACTTCTTAATGGGACCCACTGTATGGAAGTGGGCTAAGTAAAATAGAGATGTTTTAAGATAAGGTTAATCAGAATTCTACGATATGCCCGCTTGACAACGGCAGAGATAGAACTGGCCTTTGGCCATAGCAACCATCCATTTAGAACGACTGGCCTTCATAGCAACCAAAGATCTGAGCTGTGTTGCAATGTGAGGCAAAGTATAGAAAGGTGATGAAACATACAGAGACAGGTCAAGAAATATAGTGCAATGTAGACAGTAGTATACAGTTGATTTACAGACGGTGGTTTAGAGTAATATGAAGTATTCCTTTATTCTGAGATAGGCTACATCAATAGGCTCTCAAAACAACCCCATGCTCACAAAACAATCCCAAACAGACATAAGGTCTTTATAGAGCAAATCTATATAGATTATTTGTGAAATAAACCAGTAAAACATAATTTGTGGGATGGAATATATAACATTCACACTCATAGCTCATTTTTTTTTTTAAATAAATCAGTGAAAAAGTATCCTGACAAACAAGCAGCTTTTTAATGCCTTGGTCATATTTCATAATTTCTGTTGTACTGTAGGTTACCTGATAGCCCAGTTTGAGAGGCGCAAGACGCATCATTTCACTGCTGTCATTTCAATCACTGCTGTCATTTTATTTTGTTGATTTGATCTCAGTCATAGAAGCTAAATTCGAAGGCAGGCCAAAGGTAAAATCCAACAAATCGCATTCAACCCGCAAGCCAATAGTTGAATAGCCCTCTCCTAGAGCTTTTGAGATATTGCCACTGCTCCAACATTGAAAGGCACTGTTACAATGCCTGGATCAAGCCAGGTTCAGCATAGCGTATGCCACTGTCCGCTCACGTTGCTGACCGGACCAGGGCAAGCACACTTTCGCAGTTCCCGCCAGAAATGCAGTCTAGTTGCATTTTAATATGCTACATCTATACACCAAATCTAATTATGTCTAGGCTACATGCAGAACATTGAATGTTATTTCAGAAGTGAAAGAATGGCTTTTGTTGTGGAATTGCTTTTCACCTCGAGGAGGAGCTACCCGCTCTCGCAGATCCACTCATGACAACGTAGCCGGCTGATTCAACTGACTCGTACTCAACGTAGCCTAACCGGCCGGCTGATCCGACTAACCCGGATTGCTACTCAGCCGCTCCAATCTGAGTCCCATGGTCTGCGAGTCTGCAATGTTTCCGGCTCTGCGGGAAGTTAACCAGTTATCTCGGACTGCCTGCTCACTCAGTCGCTTGAGTTGATTTGTGGAGTTGTGGTTGCCTACGAAATAGTTACATTTTTGGCAGCTACGATGGCTAGGGCTAGGAGGCTAGCTAATGTTGCAAGAGGTTTGTGTGTGGCGCTGTTTATCGTTTTAGATTGAATTGTAGTAGGACTCAACTTATTCCGAGTTAATGATACTAGAGACTCGCGACTCATGGGTTAATTTAAAGACACGGGTGAAAGATCCGAGTGAGTCACGACTCAAACACTTTTCTCCAAATCCGTTTCCCGTTCAATCTTTAAACAACAACGGAAGCGGAGCGCACACGCTGCTCGCATGCATAGACAGTAAAGGGGGAAAAAACTTGCTTGTCTGGTGTAGCCAATGGAAGCATATCTTTGCAAAAGTTCTGTGGCCATTCCATGTTCGTCAAATACGGTTCTTGCATGATTGTTCAAGGACTGAAAAACAATTGCTTTAGCTCACAGGCCTTTTCTCCTCCGTAGGCAACTGCCGTATAATAGCGCTGAAAATGTTATAGCATGCATGACTGAGCAGGACTGTGCATTACCCTTTTTTTGTCAGATCATGGATCATTTCAGGTGTGCAATAACTTTAAAAGGAGTTTTCATATGTTAGGGTGGTGTGGGTGATTACTATTGAAATGTTAAAACCGAATTGTCCACTGAAATCAGAACTTAAACAACCCCTGAATTCATAATGGTGGGTGGGTATAAATTGGGTACAAATTGTAACCCAAATTATTAATTGCACAAAAAGATAGATTGAAATGAACAAACTGAACAAAAATGTTGGTAGTGTTGCATAGGTTATTGATATTAAATTTGAAAATACAGTTGCTTAATATATAAAGACGTATAGGCCTGCACAATATTGATAATTTAAAAGTAAAAATCACATAGGCCTATTATTTAGGAGGACTACCCTCGCAAAAAAGGGGTGAGGGTATGTTTGTTTTAAATGAGTAGCCCTCCATATGATTTCGGGTCTTCAGGTAGCCCTCATTCCCAAAAAGGTTGGAGACCCCTGGTGTATACCATTACCATGCTACATAACAATACGGTGCATACAATTGGTTTAGAATGTTGGGGGAGGTGGGGGAGGGGGGATAACCGTCTCGCCAGCGGGACACTGAAGACGGAGTAGCATGACCTCTCTTTCTGATACCCATTGAAAAGTTGAACTGCATGGAACTGACAGGGATTATTTTTTTGTTTTTTATAAATTCAACAACAAAATAGCATGGCATATCATACCATACTGATAGATTTTGCTCTTCTCAAACACAATGTAGCCGGATGAGATGTTTACAACTACATGACCTTTTATCAATCCAGTTGCAGTTGCCCTAGATCCCAACCACAATTGATGAACTGTGATGAACTGCTCTACTTATGATTGATTTTAGAGGTTTTATTCCGATAAAACAGAATTTATGGCTGGTGCTACAAAACTTTTAACCTCCGTAGCACCGGTGTTACTTGCAAAAAAGTTAACGTACAGCCCTGATCATGCTTACTGCATGCATCTACATACCAGGCTTCTTTCACCAACACTAATGTTATAACGTTAACATCCTTTTTGAATTAGCGCATATGTTTGGCTTACCATGTTAGTCTATGCTCATATCTATGGGCTAACACTGCTAGTTAGGAAAATGATAGCTAATGTTTGTGAAAGCTGGCTTTGAAAAAAAAAAACTTAACATTTACATGGGAAAAGATAGATAAAACACACAAAACATCCTTTCCTTAACATCTATCACAATAGTCATTATTGAAAGCATTTGAACACCATTTAATGATAGCCTATTGCTAATTGAACCAATATGTTTCTTATTGAATGTTTGCCACAGTGCTCACAATTGTTATTTGTTATCTGTTCTTCATGTCTTACATACAGTTTACAATCCAGTTTTCAGAACAATACAATGTATTATTATGATAGCATGAGTAGGGGCACTAGATGATGGTTTAAGACAGTGGTCCCCAAACTACGGCCTGCGGGCCGGATACAGCCCGCCACCTCATTTTAGGTGGCCCCCCAAAACATGTCCGTGGTATATCGGATCCGGCCCGCACGGGAGTACGACATCGTCAAACTATAACCTCCGTAATTTCCCCCATTCATTCTCTATGGCGGGTCTTAACAGTACACATGTAATACTCTTTTTGTCCACTGGTGGTTGTTTTGGCGCTGTTTCGCATTTGCCATCAAAAACGGAAGGAAATGTATAGTAGGCCTAGCCTAGAAATCTAGACGCACCCTAGCGGCGGCAAATTCATTTGCTCAGCCTGTACATCTAGTATCAAACCATAGGGATTTCTATTGGCTGACGCCGTGGACTTCATCCAATCACAGCGCTCTATTTTGTTATTTTGTTAGAGTCTTAAGGCGGGCTTAACAGGATAACGACAGTCCTGTGACGGTGAACAACAAGGAAGGTGGCTATGGCTAACGAAGAGCGGTTGTTTGAATCGGCGTTGGCGTCAACTTTGGAGGAGTTGGACTTGTGCTTTTCTTTGAAAGTTGAGCAATACAATGCACTTAAGTAATTCCTTTCGAAGAAGGATGTATTTGCCGTTTTGCCGACCGGATACGGATATGGTCGTAGCGCTGACCTATTGCATGCCTAGGCAGTTTGAAAGACAATTCTCTGCCCGCCCCTTGGATTAAGCGAGGTAAATGGTCCGATTCCAGACTATACATTTCAATGATATAGGATGGCCCGCCAGGCTATAGTAGGCCTACTGTACCTGCAAACAATGTAAGAGGCCTCTGCTGACTGCATCAGTGCTCCAAGTATTCTAAAAGTTTATCATTAATTGTTAATAACTAACTAACTTCTATTCAAGTCATAATTCTGGAACTTTCTGGTATAATTATTTATATTTTTTATTCACTCGTTCAAATATTCATACAGAGTTCACAAAGTTCTCATCAGGTGAGTGAAAGTTAGAATGGTGGTCATTTCAGATGTTTCTGCCACCACTTCATAAAACTCATAGTTTGAGAACTTTAAATTGTTTGTAGGATATTGCTTGTTCACAACTTCAGCTGTGTATGCAAAGTTCAGTGTTCAAAATATACTTTTGGGACTCCCTGCTTATAGTTTTGAGAATGCTATTATTAGTATTATTTCATTTAAGCTACATTTTACACTGATATGGCAAGATGGCAATATAAACACAGATAACAATGGTATTAAATTGCAATAGCCTATAGATTAAATGTAATGGAATATTCAACTAAGGTAGACTGCCTTTGTTCACAGCGCTAAGCTATTTATGGTTACTGATATACTCCGAGTCTCTGGCCCTCTCTTAGAGCCAGGCATAGTGAGCTGGCTCTCGGAAGAAAAAGTTTGGGGACCACTAGTTTAAGATGATGTCAGTGATGCATAATTCCTACTGGTAATGACTTTATTTTTTACTAAGATGATTTGATATTTGATGATATGGGGATGGTTACTTTTAATAATGATATTGCTTAATTGTACCTTATATTCCTTGAAAAAAGTGAATCTCAGTGCTTAGGATTATTTAACTTTTGGTACAAAAAATAACAAAGTTGTTAAGCAAGAAGCTATTGACTTGAGTGGTATAAGTTTTGGAATTGTATGTTGTAATGAGGCCACTGTCACCGCCGTCAGATTAGTGTCCACAGTCAGTTTTAAAGTCACCATCGTCAGAGGGAGTTTTATTTGTTTTAAATGAATAAGCTTGTATGTTTCTTCAGTGCTGTTGAGTTATTAAAGTAATAGTCTCTTTTAATACAAAAAAAATATGTTTGTTGAAGAATTCTGTCCCACGGTCCATTTGCATGCAATTTCTGAGGCCCTCCTCCTTTAAAATGGATTCAACTATTTATACAATTATTATTTTCAGAACACATACCCAGGTATAGGCCTATTTGCTAAAAATGTCTATGTGTGTCAACGTATATTTAAAGTTATCGTTCTACTTTGAGTATATAGGCATATCAACCAAGTCTGCTTAAAACTGTCAAGTCAAGTTTATTTATATAGCGCATTTCATACACAGAGGTCATTCAATGTGCTTTACATAAACAAAACCAAACAATAATAACAAATAAAAAGCATAGAAAGGCAATATAGTCAAAGAATAGTTGAAAGGTAAAGATCATAATAAAAAGAAAACATAAAACACAAGGTAAAATAATTTAAAAATAAAGGATAATTAGTAAGCAAAAACGAAGGCAAAAGTAGTAAAAAAAAAAAAAAAAAAAGATAAAGTAGAATAATTATCAAGGCAGATTCAGAATTTGTAACTCGGCACAGTTAGCAGAAAGCATCTGAGAACAGTTTGGTCTTAAGTCTAGATTTAAAACTGGCTACAGTTGGGGCCTTTTTGATGTCATCCGAAAGTTGATTCCACAGCTGAGCCACATAGCAGCTAAAAGCTGCTTCACCATGTGTAGTTCTAACAGTAGGTTTTACTAGCAGGTTTTTCACCTGGGACCTGAGAGGACGAGAAGGTGTGTACTGCTGAAGCATGTCTGACAGGTATTTAGGTCCTGCTCCATTTACTGATTTATAAACAAGCAATAGAGCTTTAAAGTCAATTCTGTGACTTACTGGAAGCCAGTGCAAGGACTTAAGAATTGGAGTAATGTGGTCAGTTCTTTTAGTTTTTGTTAGAATCTTAGCTGCTGCATTTTGTATCATCTGAAGCTGTTTAATAGTCTTTTTAGGAAGGCCTGTGAACAGTCCATTGCAGTAATCAACCCTGCTGGAGATAAATGCATGAATGAGTTTTTCTAAGTCGTATTTTGTCATCAGCCCTCTGAGTCTGGCAATATTTTTGAGGTGGTAAAAAGCTGATTTAGTTGTCACTTTCATGTGGCTGTTGAAATTTAGATCACTGTCAATTAATACACCAAGATTTTTAACTGTATCCTTTGCCTTCAACCCTTTTGTGTCAAGGAGAGTGGCAACCCTAAGTCTTTCCTCCTTTTTACCAAATATAATTACTTCCATCTTGTCTTTGTTCAGCTGAAGAAAATTTTGAGACATCCATTTGTTCATTTGCTCAATACACTGACAAAGAGATTCTAGGGAACCATAGTCATTTGGCGACAGAGCTGTACCGTTTTTTCAAGTGTTTTGTAGTCTATCAAGCTGAACTCAAGTTAAGTTTCCCTCTATTTGTTGCTGGAAGTTCAGGTTGTTGAATTTGTAATTGAGCAGATATGTTGAGTATGATTTTGTCAATTTTACCTTGATGAAAGATGAAATGCAATGAAAACTCATTGAATTTATTAGTTGAGAGAAGTTCAGGCGCTAATTGTGAGGGGGGATTTGTTAATTTATCAACAGTTGAAAATAGAATACGAGTGTTATTTGAACTTCTATTGATAATGTTAGAAAGAGTTATATGTGCGGAGCATCTCTTTATGGATTTCATAGTGGATCTGAACAAGGGCGTAGGTTTGGTCTCAGCTTTGGTGGGGACACATCCATAACTCCTGTTGTCACGATATCAACATTATTGTTTCAATACCAACGGCAAGTGAAGAATCTCGATTTCGATACTATTGCAATTTTTTCATATTTGATTTGGTTTGTGTGATTTGTGAGATCATTCACATCAGTGGCAATCATAGAATTTGATTGACCCTCCACACACACACACACGATGGTTGCCATAGGTTTCTTTTTCATATTTTGGAATTTAATATAAATTATAAATGTATATTGATCATTACTTAGGCTAAGTATTTTATGATCTGTATGATTACGAATATCTAAACATATTTAGTAATTTGATTACATCATATTGATATTTAAATTATTAGGCTACACTTGTCTATATCATCACATTTGGTGTGTAAATCTAATTGAGTGCCTGTCACTTTAAGAGGAACGTGAATGCTGAAAAATAGTTTCGCAAGTGCAAGGATATGTGGATTCAATTCATCATATTTGCTATGTCATTAGATAAAATAAAAGTTCGAAAAAATAACAAATCAAAGAAAATCTTTCTGGGATGAGATCATAGAGCAGATAAGTGTTTCGCAATGTTCATTTCTAGGGTATGGAAATGCAACAGTTTATCTTTTATTTCTTTGCATTGTGCAGGCTACATTCACAAATACATTAGCCTACATAAACAGAATATAGGAACAGGAAAATGTCTCGGATCCATTGTTTATTGCGACTGCAAGATTGGTAGGCCATTAAGCCTAACAGTCAGTGATGGTGACTTATAGCCTATGTGACTGTCCGTGCGGCAGCTAAAAAAACAGCTAATGCTATTTTACACAGTAAAATCCGCATTTGAAAGCCTGGTCACCAGTTGCCAGTTTGTATGGCTAATTATTTTGCCTAGACTGCAATGAAAAAGTTTCGTATTTTTGGGTGGCATAGCTGATCTACAAACCACAAAAAGGGACAAACATGTACAGGCTGAAGGGCAAAGAGAATATCACAATGTTTTACTCTGGCCTTTTTTGGGATAGGGTATGTATTGGCAGATAGCCCTAACTTACCGTTGTCGTTGACACACCCGCTCGCTTGACTGCCGGTGCAAACAAGTACAGTAGTGTGCTTTGACACTCTCCGTGCCGTGCGTGTAGGCCTACTGTAGCGTGCATGTCAGATAACCCTTCCCTTTCAGCAAATCATATGATGACGTTTCACTGTTGTGCTGGCTGTCGGAATGATCAGCAGCACAAATAAAATATTGGTGGGGACAATTTTGTCATCTTAAAATATTGATTAGGACTAGTCCTTAGCGTCCCACCCTAAATCTACGCCCATGGATCTGAAGTTTGTATTTACGCCATTTTCTTTCGCCATTTTTGCTTGAAACTGTTTCAAAACAATTATCTTGTAATTAACATGCATATTTTTGTGAAGTGTATAAGAATCCTCCACAGATAACCAGATGTCAGACAAACATACACCTGTATCTTTAAATACAGCTTCTTTTAATCTTGTTTTATCACCGAAAGACCCCTCACCCCTCACTGGATGGTGTGTATAGTAAACCACATTTAGAGGGTCCGCCATTATAACCTTTTCACCAAATAATGATTTTGAAAACATTTATTGTCACCCACACAAACACATTTACAATGGTAAAGTATCTAAATAGTTTAAAAGCTAAATAGAAAAAACACATTTCATCATTTTCATACAAATTAATGATACAAACATCTACAGTGTACAGCTGTTATATGTTGTCTATGACATGTTTTTTCAAATTTCACATACTGTTACGTGATATGGTTTGTTAATGGAGGCCCCTACTGTACATACAATAGGTTAGAGCAGTCTTCAGACAATGAGCTAGCAAGCATCATTTGTTTTAAGGGCATTAAACTTCACTATCGTTGGCTAGATCAAGCCTCTTGATCCTTTGGTATCTATCCAAGCCAACACTCCATTTGAACAATCTGTGGTGAAACTGACCCGAGGGGATTATTGGATGATTGAATAATTGACTGCTGTGGAATGATTTACTGTTTGATTGACATGTGCTGGATGTAATTGCGCTCACCTGAAAGCGAGGGGACAAGAAGGGGTGGAAGACGTGCGGGCAAGAGAAGCCGGGAGACTGTTTGTGACTGGCACTCGGGGTGGGTGCTGTTCGTGGCTTTTAGTGTAATTTGGGATTTAGTAAGTGCCTTACGGTCATACTGGGTTCTGGTCTCCGCCGCCAAAGACTGGGCCTTTGCTCCGCGGCTATCTGCTACTTCCTCAGCCAAAGACTGTTTTGCTCCGGTTGTTATCTGCTACCTCTTCCGACAAAGACTGTCGCTCCGTTTGCTATCTGCTACTGCTACAAGGACTATTTGCTACTGCTACAAGGACTATTTGCTACTGTTACAAGGACTATTTGCTACTGTTACAAGGACTATTTGCTACTGCTACAAGGACTATTTGCTACTGTTACAAGGACTATTTTGCTCCGTTGGTTATCTGCTAGGCCTACTTTCTCGGCCAAAGACTGTTCCTCTGCCAAGGACTATTTCGCTCCGTTTGCTATCTGCTACTTCCTGGGCCAAAGACTGTGGCGCTCCGCTTACTATTGGCTACTCCTCTACCAAATATTCTGCTGGACGTCTGCTCGTTTGCGTCTGCTTTACATCCCACCACTGCCACCGGTGTAATAGTTATTTGCTCGGGGTATGTTTTAGGCACTGCCACCACCTTTGTTCATCCGGTATGGTCCGGTGTAATGTAAAGAGACAGGCACAGGGATGGCACCAGGATGTACAGGATCAAAGAGAATATTTATTAAACAGTACAGACTGTGGCAAATTTATCAACCTTTTTGAAAACATTACTTAAAACAAGCATGTCTTTCCATAGATACCTCACTTTAGGACCTTGTACGAATTTCTCTACATCATTTTCTGCAGCAAATATTGCTTCAACATATGTTTCTATTCTGTAGTCCTCACTACACAGAATGAACCCCTGTATTTCAAGACAATTAGCATGAATATGGTAACATTTGGTATAGACCGAACTATTCCATGATTCTGTGAAGGTGCTATCCGAAACAGGTAGTTCAAGTTCAAGATCACTCCAAATATCCCTTAACATTATCCAATCGGCAGCACAAAATGAGATGTGTAGCATCCAGTCTGAAAACACCAAATACGGTGAAGCCAAAACGTATAGCTTCACACTGCATTCTTCTTTTTCAAAAACATAGCCTCCTATGCGACCATCACTCAACATCCATTGGTATTCCAGAGCATTGCTCGGTTTATGATAAAAGTTTACGAATGTTTCCGGCTTTCCTCTTTTTGGTGCAAAAGTTATTTCAGGATCAAGATATTCTGTATAAAGAAAAAGCATATGTATTAAAAAAACATATTTTAATTTTGAATAGTCTAACAATATAGTGAATAGCCTACTTACGTTCCAATCCTTTGGCATCGAGTTGACCTACAGTAGTATATCTAACAAAAGAAAAGGTTTTGAAAAAAACAAATTCTTTTTGTTCAAAAAACAGCTTTATGTCTATGAGGGTAGGCTATTGAACATTTCGACATGCGGGCTACTCGCCCTCGAAATCGTTGCTCTGTATGACTTCGTCGTTACCATCTGCAGAAAATAATATAAACTATGATCTAGGGCTTTTGTTTGGTTGTTTATTGAAACCTCTAAAAACGTTTTAAAATGTCCAAAGCGGTCATTTCCTCTCTCCCTCCAAGCGAACGCAGATAGTGTGTGAATGGTAGGCTAAAGCAGGTTGAAATAAAACTTACCTAATACATGGGTAGTTTCTCTGCCTACAAACACGGAAAAAAAAAAAAAAAACATTTACAAGGCTAACGAATAAGGCTATGTAAGAATATTCCAGAAGCAAATCATTTCATAGTCTATAGGCCTCAACTCACCAGGAGTGGGAGGGTTTAATAGGCCTACTCTCTCCTCACTTGCAGCATGTGGGCCTATGTGTGCGTGTGCGTGTGATCCGAGTGTCTCGTGACTTGGCGAGCTGCGTTTTTCAAAAATCAAGATAAGAGTTAAGCCTACCTCATTTCTTACATTCATTAGGGGTTGTGTATATGACGTGCATGGTCCTTTGTATGAAAGGCCCAATAGTTCAGTTACTGTTATCAGTGTTGTGCCAGTTCACAGCTTTTCTGAACTAGTTCAAGTTCAGTTCATACATATTAAAGTGAACAGTTCACGTTCAAAGTTCACAATTTTAATTCTGAACTAGTTCAAAGTTCAGTTCATTTTACTTTTTTCGTGAGATATTCAAATAAATACTTTTTTGACACTACGAGCTAGAAATCACTATACGTTCTTTGAAGCTGCTCATTGTAGACATTTGCTCATGACACTGCAATTGTGGGTTTCTTACCAGGTGATGAAACTTGCAGCAGTACAGACAGGGGCGGAGCCTGAGGAGGTGCGGGGGGGTGCGGCACGCCCCTGGCCCGGGACCCGCAGGGGCCCGGTGCGAGGGCGCCCCTCCCCCACCTCCGGGTAAGGTGGGACGGGCCTCTCCCACGGCACAAGGCCGGAGGAGCTAAGATCATGCAAACGGTTTCTTTTCAATCATTTTCATCAGAGTGGGACGTATTAGGATTATAGGTTGCCCCAGTCAGGACAAGTTATGACTCACGGTTGCTGAAAAGTTTTGGAGTAAGTCTTTGTGACAACACGTCATGATACATTTAATAATGTTTGATCGTTGTTTTGGTATGAAGCATCTTTTACATAGCCTAATGAATGCTCTCTAGAAAGTGAAAGTAGCCTAACCTAGGCCTATATGCGCTCTGTGTCTGAGCTGTCTGTGCACGTCCGCAATTGATTACGTTCCTCAAATGGAGAACACATCAATCCCATGGTATTTTTTGCCCTAAAATGCATGAAACATGCAAGTTCAAAATCCCGCCAGTAGCCACGTTACATCTCTGTTTCATATTTGCCTAGGCTACTAGCCTACAATAAATTGAACGAACTCAACTGACAACAAGTACAGTGGGTCCCAGTTAAGAATTGACACTTCATTCACCATCAAGGTGATTCACACAGCTGGGTGAAATGTAAGTACAATGGCAGCATAGTCCGCTGTGGCGTTCGACGGTCGAACCGGATGGAGCATTCGACAGCAAGGGCTGTGATTGGCCGAGTTTTCAGTGCATTTCTCTGTGTTTTTAGCAGCCCCTGCAACATGCTAGTCCACTGTAGCCTATAAGCTTTGTACATAATGTTAAACATAGTTTTGGATTCAGTGGCAAGATGTCTTGATTGTACAGTGCCTGTCTCTCAGCAATGTTTTGAAATGAGAGCTTCGTCAGCTGGCAGTAGGCTACTTTGTCGGCAGTCATGAGAAGTTCGCTTGCTAACAGAACATAAATATGCTGCCCAGAAACCTCGTGAATAGTTCTGATTTGTTTTACTACACTAACAAGGTTAAATATAGCCTTTGCCTACAGCATCTCCTTAACAGTAATGATAACAAAATGACAGCATTCATATGACAAAAGGAAAACGAATTCGGTCACTCAAGACTGTGCCACAGCAACCAGTGTAGGCTACAGTCCTACCCAATAGGCCTACTCGAAGCAGATAGCGTTGTCTGACGGTCGAGTGGGTTAATGCGCGTATTTCCAGAGCAGGTCTGCAACTTTCAGGCAGCTCTGAGTTCGAATCTAGGCCGGAGCAGAGCCATATAAAGGCCTATCATTTTTTGCAAGGTGTTGATAGCTGTTTTTGGGACACGTTAAACGTTCTTTATAATGAGCACATACGGGGAGTAAAACGACTGTTACGCGCTGTTACAACTGTAGGCTACAATGATTGCAATATAAAAATATGCACGTGTTAGTTTAGTGATGTTTTGCACTTTTGCCTCATGTGTTTTCAGGTTTGAGGGCTTTTTTGGCAAGATTGACTTTGGTTAGACTCTGCATATGTTATTTCTCCGTATGGAAAATAATGTCAATTTTCAACACACGTCTGTAGTTCAATAACAAGTGTTCCTTGTTAAAACATGTGACTAGTGAAACTCAAATGATTTTAGAAATATTTAGCCAAAGCCAAAAAGTGTTAGAGAGAAGGAGAGACGTTGCAGCTCAAATGTCTTCTTAATTTTCTTTATTCTTTAGTAAAAGGTGCAGAACATTATTAAACTTTGACTAACGTTTCGATGTTCGTTAGTCAAAAACATTGACACATCAAAACGTTAGTCAAAGTTTAATAATGTTCTGCACCTTTTACTAAAGAATAAAGAAAATTAAGAAGACATCTGAGCTGCACCGGCTTCTCTCCTTCTCTCTAAAATATCTGTCCTGGCCTGGTTGCACCGGATTGTCGCCAAACGACAGAAGCGCGGAGAACCCTCCTTTGTGCCCGCGCTCCCCCACTGCTTGTGAAAGAAGGGGGTGGGGGAGGGGGGCTTAACGTGAAAAAGCTTACTGTCCCAAAATGGCAACAAGTCATAATGGTAGGCTACAGGAAGTGGGGGGAGGGTATGGGATGACCAGAGCCGTCTTCGCTGTGCTATTCAGAAAGCATCTATTGTCTTTCCAGGCGCACACAGCTCGTTACCATATAGCCTATCAAGTGCCTTAACAGATAGGCTCTGCTCTTGGGTTTGGCCTCACAGTCAACCCTCTTGTTGCTTGCAGTTTGTTAAATAAAGCGATGCAGATTACATTATTTATTTCTGATTAATTGCGTCTTTTGATGTCTTTTGCAACATCTGCTTGTTAGGCTGGGCTACTGTTAATGTCCTGTAGCACCTACAGGTAAATGTTTAACTGGCTGGTGTAGGCCTACAGGCTATAATCAATTAGGGACTGTTCGTTATTTATTTAAGGGTCTACCGGAGGAGTTTTGGGAGCGTTAGTCAGAAAAGACGTGACCCTCCCTCGCCAGCAAGATTTTTTTCTATGACCCTCCAAAGTGATTGAGAAAAAACGCATGACCCTCCCCTCCCAACAATTTATTGATGCCTTCTGTAGGCTACTGGGTCAATTTGGGAGCTTGCATGCTACGACACCTTCCTTGAAATGCCTTGAAAAGGCTGTCGTTTGCACAATTTCACAAATAATCACCGGGACCGAAACAAACCTGTCAACTTTTCCCGGGTTTATCGCGTATTTTAACTTTTTCCTCGCTGTCTTAGGAGGAGCTGCAGGGACGTCGCAAGGGGGTGCGAGGCCCTGTGCGAACTTGACAGATGGTGCGAGGCCCTGTGCGAACTTGACAGATGCATGAACTTACGTGCATGAAATCATGCGATAGCTTACTTTACAATAGCCAAGGCTACCGTCGGTGCATTTTAGTAGCCTAGTCTAATAAGCTACACCAGCTTGTCTTTAAGAGGGAAAATTGTATAGCCTATAACATTAGCTGAGTCACATATTTGGCCATATGGTGTTTATCATGGCTACATCACGAAATCAAATAGTGTAACAAAGGCGAACACTTTAACAGGGGAAATTAATTGGGCATGAATCATTGTGCTGAACGGTATTTGTCAATGAGCAGAAACACACACGACATTTAAACTGTTGATAAGATGTGCACTATGGAAACTGGTCTGTAGGCTAACATTGGACAAATAAATGACACTGACTCGCCATATCCTGACTCTGAAAAAACATTTTCTTGCTTTGCCGCAAACTCAGCAATGAAATCATAGGCCAGTTTGCAGGTAGCATAACGTCTTTTTCAATTCATAGAAGGCAGAGCCCAGTCTCTCCTGTGACATTGAGGTGCGCAAATAGTTTTTAATAGCCTATTCGACTTCGAAAAGCTTCACCCGATGCCAGTCACTGATCGCAATGTCAAATTTCGGGAAGCTTCGTTCAATCTTTTTAAGTTTTAAGTGCAGTAGGCCCCTATTTGCCCCCTTTGGAATTATATCTCGAGCCTATTAAGGTCCAGGGGCCGGTTCCCCAAAACGTTCTTATCGCTAAGTAGTTCTTAACCAATTCCTTAACCTCTCTCTTAACGTTATGGCACGATTCCCGACACGTTCATACGGTAAGTATATCTTCTGTAAGTCACACGTTTGTAAGGTTGGTCTGGACCATTCGTAAGCTCTTTCTTAGCGTTGTTTGAGCTCAAGACAATAGTCGCCGCCACTGTGCAGCAGACTTTAGAAATCAGCGCAGCGCAGTAAGTCAAACTATGGTACAGTATGTTGACAATGTTGTGGCTGAAGTCATTTTATATGACCGTTTCTTGCCCCAGACTTGGTGGAGGCTTAGCCACATTTACATTTAGAGGGTATTCTCTTTCTCAATGCAGATGTAGGTGTGAAATGCTCCCCACTGGCTCCTACCATCTGTCAATCTCCTCTGTTCTGTCTTTGGGTTAAACAAAGACCTTATAGTTAACTTTAGCGGAATTATATGTTTGTGTTATTAACTGTAAATGTATTCATGTTTGGTATCATTGTAATAGTCTCAGTACAAGGAGTGTAATGATTTGATTGTGAGAAAGTTTGGAACATTCTATAAGTGATATTTCTGATATATATGATATCTCTCCTCATGTTCTTCAGATAGGTGTGAAATGTTAATGTTTGTAGAACAGCATGTGTCCAGGCCTCTGAAGGACTTCCCAGGAAAGGGGTTAGTTTTAGAGGCCGTTTACACGACACCGCCGGGTGGATTTTCTCTTACCGCTTTCACACCTTTAACGACTCCGGCAAGAAAAAAACTCGCGTGTACACACAGAGGTGTAACCGGCTAAATGTGCTGTAGTGCATATGCCAGACCAGTCGATGGCGCCGCTGTGCAGAAGCTTCACGACAATTTCGCGTGAATTGCGTAGAAGAAAACATTGTTGAAACAGTTTGTTAAGCCAGAGAATGTCTAATAAGTGCTCTGGTTAAGCCGTCGCATGAAATAAGGAGACTACAGACAATTCGGTTTTCAATTCAACTGTTAAACTAATAAAGTTCATTTTCAAGGTATGTGACTGCTATGTGAAATTTCAAATACTTAGTCTACGCATTGCATTAGGTCTGAGCACCACTGGAGAAAACACTAACATGCAGTAAGCTAATGTGTTTAACTAAGTTAAGCTAACGTGTGCTTCTAACTTAGCCACTAAAGGCTGATAGGCTACATTGTGCACATAAATCATGACCGGGGAAAGAAAAACATTTTAATATGATAAATAAATGGTTTGGTTTGTTTTGACAAGCAACATGTCAGGTCGAGTGCCGTGGCTGAGTTTAGAGGTGGGGCTAT
Source organism: Alosa sapidissima (assembly GCF_018492685.1). Classification (NCBI taxonomy): domain Eukaryota; kingdom Metazoa; phylum Chordata; class Actinopteri; order Clupeiformes; family Clupeidae; genus Alosa; species Alosa sapidissima. The sequence continues at coordinate 25,980,846 of NC_055957.1, read as the reverse complement.
GTCGTCATAAAGTTGCCGGCTTCGGACCTACAGGGGTCTACACGGCGAAAGTTAGCCGGCGGTTTCAAAAGTTCCCACTTCGGAAGCCGGTTTCAAAAGCTATCGGTTTCAGTCTCCTAAACTGCCGGCGTCGTGTACATGCAAGGCGTAACCGTTAACAAAACCTCACCGGTTTCACAAAAACCGGCGTCGTGTGCATGGCCCCTTAATTAAAAGACAATAGAAGCTGACCAGACCTGATGAAGGCCTAATCCTCATCCTCCCTTTCTATTGCATATTCAAACTGGGTTGGACCTAGAGGTCACTCCTTCTCTTTGTGTGTAACTTAAATTTGGTAGACTGTTTCAGAGAAGTCAGAGAATATACTGAGAATCTGGTGAAATCCATGATGGGGTGAAACAAACATGTACTTCTCTCCCTTGAGGGCCACTGGCCCCTCATTGAAAAGAATAAAGCCTGGATCCTGATCTTGCATCGTCCTGATTGAGTCTTAAGAGAAATATGGTAGTAAAAAAATATACTATCATGGCTCAATGATGATTTTATGTTATGGACATTTTAAGACTAATAATAAAATATGTTCGCAATGGATACAGGCCTACGTTTACTTTATTACACAACTAATGTTGTGGTAATTAGCCTAGGCTATTTCGTAATGTCATTAAAGCGTTCAAATTGGCAATCACTTTTGATAATTAAAAGCTGGCAAAGAATTTGCCTCTAAATGGCTGTTAGCTATTAAGGGAAAACCGTGAACCGTGTTTGCGCTGCTGCGCTACCCGCCAAGTGCTGATTGTGCGTTGGGCAACGTCTATAAGGACGCCCGGTTTTACGTCTGGGTGCTCTCTCGCATTCACTTCCCATCCGCTCCTAAGATCTATGGGTAAGCATGGTGGTGTCCAGTAAGCGACCAACTATGGCAGCGATCCAACATGTCCTTGTATTGAATCAAAGACGCCGGCCGCGGGGCCGTTTAGTCCATGTCGCTCCATAGCTCTTTTTTGTTGCTGTTGCACAAGTTATTCCGAAAGCTGTTCTCTCTGTTCATTGTAGATAGCCAGGTTGCTTTTTATTGAAAACATTAACCAATGGCAATCAATACCGCATTAAACAGAAGTAACTGCAGCTGCTTGCCAATCAATTCTAATTGTAAGGTACCTTACCATTAATATAAAAGTGTACATCATTTTTAGAAGTCGTTAAACCCATGTCAAGAAGCGGCACAATGGGATAAGGAGGGTGGATGATTAGCGAGGGATAGGCCTACCCGGTTAGTCTACCCGTCACAACATATCGTGTGAACATATACTGACAATTTGATAATTTAATTAATAGTCTATATTTTACTGATAACTTAAACTCTGTTAAAATAAAAGTTACTGGAATAATTTGAGGAATGTTTAATTTGCATAGAACGTGTTTTCTTTCTTAACGCCGTCATGCACCTTCGCGTGAAGTGGAAAATCGATTCCTGAGCAATCGATACCAACTAATTCAGCACCTTCACTTGGGACAGCGCCTTTGTAACGTCGAACGTAAGATGCAGCGTGTTAAGAAGCTTCCTAAGGGACACTTCGGGGAACACACTTAAGAACATAAACAACTTTGGTAAGATATCTCTTTTGAGTCTTCTTAGCGCGCTAAGAGTGAGCATTATCGGGGAACCGGCCTCAGTGCGTTATGTCCTGGGATTCGGACGTGCTCAAAAAGAAAATAAAAAACACTTTTTTATAGATGGTTATGAGGAGCTCCGTGTCATTCAGACTCAACCCTCTTGTTGCTTTGATATCTTTTTCGTTGTCGTTTGAACGTCGCCAAGCCGGCATGTTGCGGTTGCAATTTAAGTGAAATTTCTACAGTAGGAACATGCAACATGCTTGTTAGGCTGGGCTACTGTCTTGTACAGGTAAATGTTCAACAATTACTGGTGTGCAGGCTATAATCAATTAGCTAAATCATTTGTCCAGCTGTTTAAAAAAAATTCGTGCTACATTCAAACGCAAAAGGTGCTTTGATGTCTTTTTCGTTTGAATGTTGGCAAGCAGGCATGCTGCGGTTGCAATGAATGAGGATAATTGGTTTTATCTGCGGATTTATTTTTTGGATTATTTTGAATATGACTCGCTCCAGTCTCAACAGCACGTCTACTTTTTCCACACGCATCTAAGTTCTAACACACACCCCCCCTGCTTTCTCTCTTTCCATCCCTGCGCACAGGGCTTTCTTAAAGGAGCTGCACCATTTTACTACAATTGCATCTACATTTTCATATTCGAATGTTTTGTCTGTTTAAGTGTAAGCTTAAACTACTGTGATCAATTTAAGTTCCCGTGCCCCCGCTGAAAATCTCATGCGCTTATCGTTACACTATCAAATCTATAAGTAACCGTGACAAATAGGGTATAAGATATATAAACTCACGCTATTGTATTATCATATGTTTGTTAATGGCTCACTGCGTCATGGAAGCAGTTAAGTCAAGTCTAGTGTTGTCACGATACCAAAATTATGACTTCGATACCGATACCTGCCATAAATATCACGATGCTCGATACTGAAACGATACTACGGCGAAATCCTAAGATATCTGGAAAAAAAGGACTCATACCTCCTCCAAGTGTATTGAGTCATTTGTGTTGAATTCGGTGCACTTTTGTAGTGTGCAGGTCAATTCTGGGTTCTAAACTTCCTACATAATTATTATTTTTATAGTCAGTAAAATAGTAGGCCTACTTTGTGTGATTAAGTCCTTTATTTTTTGTTATAGTTCATTTACATTGTGTTGTGTTTTGCCAATAAAGTAGCTTTAAATAGCCAAACTAGGCTAGATCAAGGTCAGTGTTGAAATTACTGCATGCAAATCACTGAATGCTATGCAGAGGGGCCTAATCTTTAGGCCATCTGATGTACAGTATAGGCTTCCCTAGGCCTTCCCGTGTTCATGGGATTTCTTTGACAGTTGCAAAGGGAAAAATGTGAGGATGGTCTTCTTTGCGCCCAGTGTACAAGTACGACGTTCCAACCACTCAGGTCTTCGTCAGATAGGCCTACACCATTACCTGTTGCAATATGTCTGTGTGCATTCCTACATTAGCCTACGTCTATTTCTTTGATAACATGATTTGCTACAACGTAACAATAAGCCGCTATTATTATTAGGACTCAACACGCTTTGGTGGTATTATATGCTGTGGGCTTTAATTAGCGCATTTCGGGTAGCCGACCGAACATGAAATAGATTGTTTACAAGTTATGGTAATGTTATTCTGGCGTGAACATTGCGCTTTCATCACGTTAGCACCCTATGATTACAGCTCCTTATGTCTCGTCAAAATTCATTGATGAAGGAAGGTTCGCTTTATCCCAGAGAACCTTACTCGTTTCACTTAGGCTAGACAAAAACAGAAGAGAAGAACTTGGCACTAACCATGTAGTCGTGTTTTCTATAGCATATTCGTTAACCTGCCGTTCTTTGAACAAAAATGTTGGGATATGTCTGCGAGGTGTTTAGCCAAGTTCCATTGGAAACATATTTCACAAATGGGCCTCTGTGTACCTGATGGCTTGCCTTCACTATTCGCGATGTATCCGAAATAGTTGCAGATTTCACCTCACCTTTTGTTTTATCCACAAGGCCGAGGACGGTCGGCAAAGAACTACTGTATGTTGACGTTGGCTGCGCACTCACTCACTCAGAGCTGCCTGCTTGACACGCCCACTTGCCTAGATGCATGCAAGGAGCAATGAGAGCAGCAGTTCACGCAGACACAGAACGTTAATTTTAATCAAAGTCAAAGTCAAAGTCAGCTTTATTGTCAATTTCTTCACATGTTCCAGACATACAAAGAGATCGAAATTACGTAATCGAAAACGTCTAAAAACGTCGGAAATCGTATAGTTTTTTGCGTGAAGGCATCGTGATACCTTTTTAGTATCGATACACCGTGCAACACTAGTCAAGTCGCATCAAAAATAGTAGTGGTAGATTCCCAAGTGACACCTTGTGGTTGTTTGTGCCATTTCTGCTGTCCTCTTTGGCTATATGCAATAAGGTTTCCCTTGCAGCACAGCACACGTTCCATGAATGAATGAATGAATGAATGAAAGCGGATGCCTTATCTCGCAATAAGCGGATGGACATCCCGACACTCTTTCATACATGAAACGTAATAGGAAAATGAACCATTGCCATTGATAGCCTACCGGTATGCTGCTCCAAACGAAAAGTATAGGCCTATGTCTCACAGTTAAAACGCAAGAAATAAAAGCCTAGCTGACTCGAATAGGCTACAAGCCATGGTCCAAATAAAGGTGCTGTGCCCAGCCATAAATTCAGAATTCACGATAGTCTGTCCCCTAAACATTCCTCACCCGTTATCTAGACATGCATGAAAACATTTGAAAACAAAACTCACTGCCATGTAATATTTGATCGCTGTTTTGCTACTAATTATGTGTGTGTCTCTGCATGGGGTTCAATTGAAGTCAGAGTTGGTCCGCATTCAGGCCGCTCCATTATTAGATTAACGCCAGGCAGCGCTGTAAAATGTGTGGGAATTTCTCGCATTATGATGGCTAGCGTTGCGGGACTTTTATTAGTATGCTCAATACTTAGTAATAATTTATGCGCAATCCCGCGCTGAAATTTAGGCCCTGGTTTTAAATGCGCATCTTTTTTTCTCTCGCTCTCTCGGCGAGCATTTGTTCTGCTGACAGCTTGTGCCAATAGCCTATATCGTCCAAAATGCTTGATTGCATTGCATTGCAGTGAATCTTTTGTAAATTGCTTTACAATAGCGTAGGGCACTTGTCACTATTCACTCCTTCGTCTTCAACATTCCCTGTTGTATTCTCAATATTTTTGGCCTCAATGTGTCCAGTTATATAGCCTGTCTGTTCTTAGTCTTGGATTTTGTGAAATAAATGTCTAAATAGGCTATCACCTGCTTGCTGCAGCTTCGGTCTGCACGTCCTTTTAAAACCGCATATTTTTCTCTCTCAAGCATTTAATCTGCTGCCGGCTTGTCTCTCCACATCGTCCAAAATGCTTGATTGCATTGCATTCTCCACATTTTTAGCTAAATTGTCATATAAGCATTTTTGTTCAATGAATCTTTTGTAAATTGCTTTACAATTACCGTCGGGCCTATAGGCCTATAAATTGCCTGGCTTGCCTCAGCTTCGGTCACGTCCTTTTAAATCCGTCTTTTTCTCTATCGTGAGCATTTAATCTGCTGCCAGCTTGTGACTCCACATCGCCCAAAATGCTTGATTGCATTGCATTCTCCACATTTTTAGCTAAATTGTCATATAAGCATTTTTGTTCAATGAATCTTTTGTAAATTGCTTTACAATTACCGTCGGGCCTATAGGCCTATAAATTGCCTGGCTTGCCTTAGCTTCGGTCACGTCCTTTTAAATCCGTCTTTTTCTCTATCGTGAGCATTTAATCTGCTGCCAGCTTGTGACTCCACATTGCCCAAAATGCTTGATTGCATTGCATTCTCCACATTTTTAGCAATATTTTCATGTATCATATCAGCATTTTTGTTCAGTGAATCTTTTGTAAATTGCTTTACAATTACCGTCGGGCCTATAGGCCTATCGCCTGGCTTGCTTCAGTCACGTCTAAAACTGCATCTTTTTCTCTCTTGTGAGCATTTAATCTGCTGCCAGCTTGTGACTCCACATCGCCCAAAATGCTTGATTACATTGTATTCTCCACATTTTAGATACATTTTGGTGTACCACATGGTGTTTTCTTTCAGTGAATCTTTTGCTTTGCAATTACCTTCCTGCCCTCCTCTTGGCTGCCTTCACTCCTTCGTCTTCATTAACATTAATCTTTTTGGCCTCAATAATCCAGTTACATAGTCTCTGTTTTTGGTTTTGGATTTTGTGAAATACATTTCTAAATAAATGCGACTTATAGTCCGGTGCGACTTATATATGTTTTTTTCCTGTTCATGATGCATTTTTTGACTAATGCGACTTATACTCAGGAGTGACTTATAGTCCGGAAAATACGGTAGTGGTGGTGCATCCGCAAGCATTGGCACATCTTACAAAGTGACCCGGCTTTAAAAGAGTTCTGTTCTGAACTCCCAACATTCACTTTCAGACGCGCCCGCAATATCCGCGACCGTCTTGTACATTTGGACATAAAAACTCCCGTCTCCCACGACTTGGCTTCCTAGCCGTCCTGAAGGCTTTTAAAAATGCGGTAATTGCTCACATTGCTCAAATTCGACTAACACAAAATACTTTTCTCATCCCTGTACAGGGAAAAGATATTCCATTTCGTCGTTGATAAATTGTAACAGCACGCATGTAGTATATTTACTAAAATGCCCATGTGGATTTGCATACGTAGGCCAAACAAAACGGCAATTAAAACTGAGAATAGCGGAGCACAAAACGGCTATACGCACTAAGAATACCACCTATGCTATTGCAAGACACTACATGCAAGCCAATCACGGTTCCCGGCATCACTTAAATTCTGGGGCATTGAAAAAGTCTCCACACCACCTAGAGGCCGCAATGTTATTAAGAAGCTTCTATGCAGGGAGGCCTATTGGATTTACACACTGGGAACACTTGAGCCTTCTGGTCTCAATGAATAATTGAGCCTGTCGTGTTTCCTGTAATATTAGGTTTATATATGACTTTTAGCCATTGACTCTCTTAAAATAAAAATAAAATAGATTGAAAAGTATTTTTTTTTTTATTACTGGCGAGTTTTCTCATATTCATGAAATGTCTAGCAATTTGTGTCTTTTTCTTTCTTTTCTTATGTTTCTCTTGTTGGTTCATTTAGTTATTGTTTTATTGTAAAACTTATGTGTAAAAAAGTTTTATTTGTATTTTTCTTTGGCTAACATACTTATTGAGTGCAGCCCTTGGAGGGAGGCCCAAGATCTGCCACGCCTTCTACACCTGATTGTGATTCTGTTTTCACATAATGGGCGCTCCTGTCCATGCTATGCAAGGACTCTGAGGAAGATGCATGAATCATCGAAACGTTAGTCCCTTTTGTGCACCTTAATTAAAGTTTATAGCTATTACTATATCTGTGCTGCTCCGAATATTTACTTCTAGTATACAAATAAAATCCTTTTGTAAACCTAACACAGTGTCTCCTAGTCAGTGTCTCTTTATTCTTGTTTTCATAGTAGAATGTTATCGTGTTGTTAGCTTATGTTTGTGTAGGAGTGCCATCTAAACTAGGCCAACATTGTTTTTAGCATTGTGTTATCGTGTTGTTAGCTTATGTTTGTGTAGGAGTGCCATCTAAACTAGGCCAACATGGTTTTTAGCATTGTGTTGGCATGCGTTTGTGTTGGACTGCCATCTAAACTGGATTAACAGGGGTGTTAGTACAGTGGGTCCCCGTTAAGTTTGGACGGGTTCCTTCAGGAATCACGCACCTCATTTTCTCAGCAGAAATGGCACAAACTGCAGTTGACACAAACAACCACAAGGTGTCACTTTGGAGTTCTGCCACTACTATTTTTGATACGACTTGACTTACTGCTTCCATGATGCATTTTCCAAGTCAGTAGAACAATCAGAGAAAGCTGAGCCATTACCAAACATATATGATAATACAATAGCGTGAGTTTATATATCTTATACCCTATTTGTCACGGTTACTAGGGTTAGCTCCTTTAAGAAAACACCGTGTGCAGGGATGGAGAGAGAGAAAGCGAGAGGGGATATGTGTTAGAACTTAGATGCGTGTGGAAAGTGCTGTTGAGACTGGAGCGAGTCAATAATGCAAAAAATAAATCCGCAGATAAAACCAATTATCCTCATTCATTGCAACCGCAGCATGCCTGCTTGCCGACGTTCAAACGAAAAATATATCAAAGCACCTTTTGCGTTTGAATGTAGCACGAATTTAAACAGCTTGACAAATTATTTAGATAATTGATTATAGCCTGTACAGCAATTGTTGAACATTTACCTGTACAAGTACATTGTTAGCCTACAGACCAATTTCCATAGTGCACATCTTATCAACAGTTTGAATGTCGTGTGTTTCTGCATTGACAAATACCGTTCAGCACAATGATTCATGCCCAATTAATTTCCCATGTTAAAGTGTTCGCCTTTGTTACACATTTGGTTTCATGATGTAGCCTATGATAAACACCATATGGCCAAATACTCAGCTAATGTTATAGGCTATACAATTTCCCCTCTTAAAGACAAGGTGTAGCTTATTAGACTAGGCTACTATTAAAATGCACCGACGGTAGCCTTGGCTATGTGTAAAGTAAGCTATCGCATGATTTCATGCACGTAAGTTCATGCATCTGTCAAGTTCGTACAGGGCCTCGCACCCCCTTGCGACGGCCCTGCAGCTCCTCCTAAGACAGCGAGGAAAAAGTTAAAATACGCGATAAACGCAGGAAAAGTTGACAGGTTCGTTTCGGTCCCAGTGATTATTTGTGAAATTGTGCACACGACAGCCTTTTCAAGGCATTTCAAGGAAGGAGTCGTAGCATGCAAGCTCCCAAATTGACCCAGTAGACAGAAGGCATCAATAGCCTAAATTGTTGGAACTGGGGAGGGTCATGCGTTTTTTCTCAATCACTTTGGAGTGTCATAGAAAAATGTCTTGCTGACGAGGGAGGGTCACGTCTTTTTTGACTAACGCTCCCAAAACTCCTCCGGTAGCCCCTTAAATAAATAACGAACAGTCCCTAATTGATTATAGCCTGTAGGCCTACACCAGCAATTGTTGAACATATACCTGTACAGGACATTGACAGTAGCCCAGCCTAACAAGCAGATGTTGCAAAAAAGACGCAATTAATCAGAAATAAATAATGTAATCTGCATCGCTTTATTTAACAAACTGCAAGCAACAAGAGGGTTGAGTTTGCTGTGAGGCCAAACCCAAGAGCAGAGCCTATCTGCTAAGGCACTCGATAGGCTATAACGAGCTGTGTGCGCCTGGAAAGACAATAGAAGATGCTTTCTGAATAGCACAGCGAAGACGGCTCTGGTCATCCCATACCCTCCCCCCACTTCCTGTAGCCTACCATTATGACTTTGCCGTTTTGGGACATTAAGCTTTTTCACGTTAAGCCCCCCTCCCCACCCCCTTCTTTCACAAGCAGTGGGGGAGCGCGGGGCACAAAGTAACACTTTTTGGTAGACAAAGGAGGGTTCTCCGCGCTTATGTCGTTTGGCCACAATCCGGTGCAACCAGGCCAGGACAGATATTTTAGAGCAGGGGTGTCAAACTCATTTTCATAGAGCGCCACATCATTGAATTTATAGGTTACTGAGGGCCACATAATCGGCGAACATGTGCATGGTGCAACCATGAAATCGGTATTGCAGTATGGCTTATTCAAAATTGGTGTGTAATGGTCCTAACCACTTTAAAACAGTGTGGCTGAAATAAAAAACAAACAGCCTACAACAGTAACATTTTCAAATGCAACTTCTAGGCCTACAGTATTAGTTAACAACTGATCAATATGCATTCATGGACTGACATTGATGAGAATAAACTGCAGTCAATGTGCATAACAATGTCCATAACACATATCACCACTAAAATTAACTGTGGCTAAGAAAGGTACTGTGTGTGAGTGTGTGTGTGTGAGAGAGAGAGAGAGAGAGAGAGAGAGAGAGAGAGAGAGCGCTATGGTACGTACACCCACCCACCCCCACAAAAACAAATTCACGCGTGTACAATATTTGTCCGTTTCCCGGTTTTAGGTCCGTGCATTGCAAAAAAAGTAGCCTACATAGCATAACAATATCCTCATGCAATAATACAACAACAACATCTACGATGACCTATTCATTTGGACAAATTGATACAGCCCTATAGCTAAAGTTACCTTTAGTTTTGTTCTAGCGTACCGTGACGTCTGGCTTTAAACAGCTGTAATCTAACGTTCTGACAAGCACACCAATTGCCTACCTTGTTCTTGCCCATCTGGAATAACTCCTCTAGCTTTGCTGTCTCCATCCTTTCTGTTTTCGTTGTTTAAACTTGTGATATCCATAACTAGTGAATTAGTCCAACATCGTGTGCTGATAACCATATATAGATAGCCGAGTAAAAGAAAATAACAAGTAGCCTAGTTGTGCCTGCGTGTGTATTCTGTCTTTAAAGTTTAATAATGTTCTGCACCTTTTACTAAAGAATAAAGAAAATTAAGAAGACATCTGAGCTGCACCGGCGTCTCTCCTTCTCTCTAACACTTTTTGGCTTTGGCTAAATATTTCTAAAAGCATTTGAGTTTCACTAGTCACATGTTTTAACAAGCAACACTTCTTATTGAACTAATAACAGACGTGTGTCGAAAATTGACTTTATTTTCCATACGGAGAAATAACATATGCAGAGTCTACCAAGGTCAATCTTGCCAAAAAAGCCCTCAAACCTGAAAACACATGAGGCAAAAGTGCAAAAAATCACAAAACTAACTAAACTAACACACGCATATTTTTGTATTGCAATCATTGTAGCCTACAGTTGTAACAGCGCGTAACAGTCGTTTTACTCCCCGTATGCGCTCATTATAAAGAACGTTTAACGTGTCCCAAAAACAGCTATCAATTAATCACCAAACGTCTTATAAACAAGTATTGCCAGGAGCAACACCTTGCAAAAAATGATAACAATAGGCCTAGGCTTTATATGGCTCTGCTCCTGCCTAGATTCGAACTCAGAACTGCCTGAAAGTTGCAGACCTGTTCTGGATATACGTGCATTAACCCACTCGACCGTCAGACAACGCTATCTGCTTCGAGTAGCCCTATTGGGTAGGGCTGTAGCCTACACTGGTTGCTGTGGCACAGTCTTGAGTGACCGAATTCGTTTTCCTTTGTCATATGAATGCTGTCATTTTGTTAACATTACTGTTAAGGAGATGCTGTAGGCAAAGGCTATATTTCAACCTCGTTAGTGTAGTAAAAAAAAATCAGAACTATTCACAAGGTTTCTGGGCAGCATATTTATGTTCTGTTAGCAAGCGAACTTCTCATGACTACGACAAAGTAGCCTACTGCCAGCTGACGAAGCTCTCATTTTAAAACATTACTGAGAGACAGGCACTGTACAATCAAGAAATCTTGCCACTGAATCCAAAACTATGTTAAACATTATGTACAAAGCTTAGGCTACAGTGGACTAGCATGTTGCAGGGGCTGCTAAAAACACAGAGAAACGCTGAAAACTCGGCCAATCACAGCCCTTGCTGTCGAATGCGCCGTCCGGTTCGACCGTGGAACGCCACAGCAGACTATGCTGCCCCCAAGCGGCTGCAGTTGTACTTACATTTCACCCAGCTGCGTGAATCACCTTGATCGTGAATGAAGTGTCAATTTTTAACTGGGACCCACTGTATGTGTTGGTGTAGGACTGCCATCTAAACTGGACCAACATGGTTGTTAAGTTAAGTTAGACTGTAGGAGATTCCTACTAGAAATTTGTTCTCTGCATTTTATCCATCCGGGGGCACGCACACTCAGAGCAACAAGCTCACTAGAAGCACACAGAAAAGCAGACATCATCAGCTAGTCTGTATTACATGAATAGCTTTTCTCTTCCCTCCACACAATCGATTTTGCAATTCAGAGTCTTATAATTAAGACATCCCATATTTACCTATGCACCCTTTAAAGGGAACCTTTAGGGAACGTTCATAGAAGGTTAGCTGAAGGTAAAAAAAGAACCTTTAGGGAACGTTGCCTAAAGGTTCAAAATATTTTACCTTTAGGGAACGTTAAAGGGAACATTTAGGGAACGTTCCCTAAAGCAGCGGTCCCCAACCACCGGGCCGCAGGACATTCCTAACCGGGCCGTAGCCTACGACATGAGTTTAAAAAAAAAATGCATGCAAACTAAACTAAATTTAATTCGCAATAATGTCACGTTTTTACATGGCATAGGCCTATATGCAGTTGTTTGATTGCACGCATGTTTGCATTTTGCAAGGTCTATTTTCTTACGTCTGTCTGTCCCGCCTTCAACACTTTTACATATTGCCTTCAGCGCTGTGCAGCCTCAGGTCAGCTCACTTCACTTGCCCTACAAGGAAAAACAGGACAATAGACCTCATGTATGCAAACGTGAGGGATGCATACAGTGCAAACCCCCTCCCCCCACTGGGAAAGTCAGACCACAACCTCATTCATCTCCAGCCAATGTACAAGCCCAAAGTACAGAGGCTACCAGTTCCCACACGCACCTTCAGGAAGTGGACACCCGAAGTGGATGAGGCTCTGAGAGACTGCTTCGAGTGTACTGACTGGAGTGTGTTACAGAATGGAGAGGACTTGGAGGAGGTCACACAGTGCACAACTGACTACCTGAACTTCTGCATGGACATTGTTGTTCCCACCAGAACTGTACGGTGCTTTCCCAACAACAAGCTTTGGATAACCAGCAATGTCAAGACCCTTCTCAACAGGAAAAAGATGGCGTTCAGAGAGGGGGACATGGCAGAGCTGAGGCGCGTGAAAGGGGAACTCAAATTCAAGCTGAAGGAAGCTAAGGAGGATTACAGAAAGAAGGTGGAACAGAAGCTGCAGGAAAACAACTTGAAGGAGACATGGGACTGCATGAAGGTTATCACTGGCCTGAAGAAGAACAGCAGCTCTGTGGAGGGGGACCTGGACAGGGCGAACCAGTTGAACCACTTCTACAACAGGTTTGACTGCCCTGCTCCAGCTCCAATGGCGGTGGTCTGTCCACCATTCCCCAGCCCCCACCCTCACACCCCCTCAATACCAGCGCAACACTCACCTCCATCATCACAGGCTATCGTACCCCCACCATCACTGGATTTTGCACCCCTCCCCCACATGGCGATCATGAACAATGAGGTGACAACGACCTCAGTCAACAGCCATCAGACACACAGATCCCAGATGCACCCCTCCCCCTCCCCTCCCCTTACACCCCTCACCATTACAAAAGATCAAGTGACAGTCCAACTTAAGAAATTGCGCAGCAATAAAGCAGCTGGGCCTGACAGACTGTGCCCAAGGCTACTCAAGGCCTGTGCTGCTGAACTGGGGGAGCCACTGAAGCACATCTTCAATTTGAGCCTACGCCTTGGACAAGTTCCAACACTGTGGAAGACATCATGTCTCACCCCTGTCCCTAAGAAGCCACACCCTAGTGAGCTTAATGACTACAGACCTGTCGCTCTTACATCACATGTGATGAAGACAATGGAGCGATTGGTCTTAGGCATGCTCAGACCCCAGGTACGCCATGCACTAGACCCGTTACAGTTTGCTTACCAGGAGAAAGTGGGCGTGGACGATGCCATCACTTATCTTCTACACAGGACACATTCCCACCTGGACAAGGGGAAAAGTGCTGTGAGAATCATGTTCTTTGATTTCTCAAGTGCTTTTAACACCATCCAGCCCCTCAGATTGGGAGACAAGCTCTTGCAGATGGGTGTGGACGCTCACCTGGAAACCTGGATTACAGATTACCTGACCGAGCGACCACAGTTCATCAGACTGAAGAACTGTCTCTCTGACACTGTGATCTGCAGCACCGGAGCGCCACAGGGAACTGTGCTCTCTCCAGTCCTGTTCACCCTGTACACATCTGACTTCTGCTACAACACCGAGTCATGCCACATGCAGAAGTTTTCTGATGATACTGCAATTGTGGGGTGTATCAGGAACGGGCAGGAGGAGGAGTACAGGAGCCTGGTGGAGGACTTTGTGCAATGGTGCAAACTCAATCATCTTCAACTTAACACTTCAAAGACCAAGGAGATGGTGGTGGATTTCCGCAGGTCTAAGCCCACTCTGCTACCAGTCCACATTGATGGGGTCAATGTGGAGGTGGTTAGCACCTACAAGTATCTGGGTCTCCACCTGGACAATAAACTGGACTGGTCAGCCAACACTGATGCACTCTACAAGAAAGGGCAGAGCAGGCTGTACTTCCTGAGGAGGCTGCGGTCCTTCAATGTGTGCAGTAAGCTCCTCAGGATGTTCTACCAGTCTGTTGTTGCCAGTGTCCTCTTCTATGCAGTAGTATGCTGGGGAGGAAGCACAAGGAAGAAGGATGTGGGGCGAATTGACAGGCTGGTAAGGAAAGCTGGCTCTGTGGTGGGAGCTGAACTGGAGTGCATCACTTCACTATCTGACAAAAGGACCCTGAACAAACTGATCAACATCTTGGACAATGAGTGTCACCCACTCCACATCACTATTGTTAAGCAGAAGAGCCTGATCAGCTGGAGACTTCGCTCACTGCCTTGCACAACTGAAAGACTGAGAAAGTAATTTGTCCCCAGGGCCATTGAACTGTTCAATGCCTCACTTAAGGGAAGAGGAGAGATAGACTTCTCTGCATAGTCTGTCTGCCTCTTCACCCCCTCCATGTTTGGTACTGTCTGTCCACTAGCCACTTGTACCACTGTCTTTATGCCTCACTGTTTGCGTGCTATATTAGCACATATGCATAACCCCCCCCCCCCCCCCCCCCCCCCTCCATGCCACAGCCGAACTGTGGCCACACTTATACATTTTCTTAAATAGTTAAATATATAGATATATAGATTTTACTTTACTTTATTTCTGCACTGTTGACTTACTCATTTGCACTATCACCATGACCACTATCACCATTGCACTACCACCATGACACTCATTCACACAGAGCACCTTAGAGCACCTTACCATACCTTACTATGCACAGAGAATCACAGGCTCAGTCCCTGCCTCAGTCATTGCAAGCGCCTCTGATTTATTAATCACCACTATGTGGATACTGTTTTTAGAATTGATTTAGATTAAGTGTTAGTATAATTTGTATTTTTGTCATTTGTATTTTAGTATATTTTTATATATTGTATTAAGTGTTAGTATAATTTGTATTTTAGTATATTTAGCATATTCTTTATCTTGTACTGTCCTTACTGCTTAGTTGTGTTTTTATATTATATACTTTAATTACTCTTTCTGCTGTTAAAGAATGTGTTTGTGTTGTATGTATGCTGCTGCTGAGACCTTGAATTTCCCCTGGGGATCAATAAAGTATCTATCTATCTATCTATCTATCTATCTATCTATCAGTTCTTGGCGAACGGTAGTGTCACACGAAGTTAGCTAAACTGCTAGAATGAGCAACAAAAAACAAGCATCTTTAGCAGGTCACTGGCCAGAGTGTTTGAGTTGCGAGAGCAGAAAAAAAGTCACCGTTAGCTGCACATTTTAGTGATGAGGACTGGGTGTCAAAACTCGCTTACCTGTTTGACATATTCGGGTTGCTTAATGACCTCAACCTGTCACTCCAGGGGAGAATGACGACTGTCTTTAAACTGGCAGATAAAGTCGCTGCATTTAAAGCCAAGCTTGATTTGTAGGGACGACGAGTGGACCGGGGTGTATTTGATATGTTCCAAAAAGTAGTGGGGGTTTTGGGAGAGACTGAGGCAGGGCCCTTTCTCTCGCAGCTGGTGCGCGATCACCTTGTTGCGCTCTCAAATGAGTTTGAGCGTTACTTCCCATCCTTCAAAGATTCACGGCAAACCAATGAGTGGGTCCGCAACCCATTTGTCAATATCCCGAATAGTCCTAACTTGTCAGCGCAGGAGGAAGAGCAGTTGATCGAAATTGCAAATGACGGTGGTCTTAAGAGTGTGTATAAGGAAACCTCTCTGGCGGGTTTTTGGATCAAAACCAAAGCAGAATATCCCGAGATAGCCGTAAAAGCGCTGAAAAGGTTTCCCACCACGTATGTATGCGAGGCCGGGTTTTCGGCAATGACTGCAACTAGACAAATTGCGCAATCGACTGGACATTTCAAACACACTGAGGGTGTCACTGTCTTCCATCACCCCCAGATGGAAGCTTCTTGTTGCAGGGAAACAAGCAGGGCTCCCACTGATTATATTTGTAATGCACGTTTAGTTCCCATGTTTTGTTCCCATATTCTCATATTTTGTTAAGCATGTTCACACTTATAGATGTAGCTTCAAGTTGTTCAATATTCATAGTTCATATTGTTCAATTTTCACTTCTTCAAGTTCACGTTTTTCAAAAGAGATCGTTACCTTCACTGTTCATACATAACTGGAGTTAGTTCTTTTCAAGTAATGCATGCACAACACATATGGAACATGGAACCCCCAAACCCCCCCCGCCGGTCCGTGAAAAAAAAAAAAAAAGGAATCAAACCGGTCCATGGTACATAAAATGTTGGGGACCCCTGCCCTAAAGGTTATGTGTTTGCTGGGCTAACAGAAAAGAAATAGCCTGCTAGTTTAGTTATTCTAAAAACACTGCAGCAACACTGAAAGGTCGGTGCCAATGGGGTCGAAGTAAACAAATAAACTTTGAGCGCATTAAAAACATGAAGCCGAGACCGAAATGAAGGCGTTAACGCCTCTCCATAGAGTAGGGTGACCAGATTTGAGTTTGTGAAAAAGAGAACACCTGAGGGGGGGGGGGGGGGGGGGGGGGGGTGCAATAAATGAGCTTTATTGGCCGGCCCACTAACAGAAAAACACTGCCTCAAAAGACTATTTTGAACACTTGAAAGTTTTAAATGTGCAAAAACAATAATTACAATAAAAGCAGGCCGCTCAGACAATGGCAGAAGTGCTGTTCGTCATGTTATATTTTTTACAGTCTAGTTATGAGGTTATGTGCCATCAAAATGATTTTTGAGACGTAATGTTAAGGTCGAAAAACTCTTTGCTGAACATTGTGTAGCCTACCTGAAGGTCGTTGACACCTTTATTTGCGACCCACAAGTAGGCCTAGGCCTAGGTGTCTGCTTTGCAGGTCAGCACTCAGATTCATGTTGATCTCGACCGAGACAATAGAAATATCTAGCCTAGATAGATACTTTGTTGATCCCCAAGGGGAAATTCAAACCTATCAACCTACTGGCCCTTTTCTGATTATAATGTTACAGCAAACAAACTTATTTCTAAGTGTGCCCCTAATATTTGTGTCATGCTATGTAACCTATTGATACTTGGCACAGGGCTCCAGAGTGCGACCAATTTGGTCGCATAAGCGACCTAATTTTTCAAAAGTGCGACTAAAACCAAATCGGAGGTCGCTCCGGTGCGACCAGCTATTCGAGAGAGGAAAACGTGTCCGCATTGAAACTCTACCTTTGGTTCAATAACAGACACATATTTGGCCAATATCGTGGTTTAAACAAATCACAGATAGTGAAGGGCGGGACCTCCCCTCTGATTGGCCGTGGCCCAGTGCCTGTGTGTAAATTTGAAAATGCATGTGCTGCAGAGAGAGAGAGAGAGAGAGAGGTCAGAGACCCGTCAGATAAACAGTGTGGATGTAGTTGCATTACAGTGTGGTCATATAGGCCGAGATAAATGTCCCCTCTCCCCACTGCCTTTCGGCGGCTGGCAGCAGCAAACCGATCAGACGAGCCCGAGATGATGATCGAGTTTATCGTTGCCTACAATAGGCCCTAGTGAAACTTCCCTTCACCAAGTTCAGTCCGAAATAATTATTCATCAGAAAAATAGTTTGAACGTAAACCCGATGTACAGGAATTAGGGATGGGCAAAGCGAGGCTTTATGAAACACTGAAACGTTCGAAGCAATTGTGCCAAACTTTTCCGAGGCTTCGAAACAATTCCGACACCTCAGAGCTGTTTAGGGTGAAACAAATCTGTCAAATGCTTCGTATTGGAGATGTAGTCTTTAAAGTTCGTGGCTCACTGTGTTACCTGTGTTCAGTCTTGGTCAAAAACTAAGCAGTCATGCCCTTGGTCAATTACTGGATGGGAGACCACATGAAGTCACAATAAAGAGAATCGTATTGCCACACTGCCTTAAGTGTCCCACACACTTATGTTCTCTAAATCACTTTCTTCTTATAAAAACTCTCGATTTTTGACCATTCTGAGAGTTTAGTTGACTTCATCATTTACTGTGTGGTTAATGATGAAGTAAGAAAACATACAGATACGATCTGAAACAATAAGCTACCTTACAAATCAAACGGGGATCGAACCACATTTAAGCAGCCTGGGCTACCATGCAAAAAACACCCTCACTAACCACTACACCATCATGGCTATGGCTTATAAGTCTACACTGTTAATTGAACGCGCGGGCACGCCTGCCGACACCAGTGAAATGCACCGAGGTTCACTTAACTTTGGTCACATGACATGGGGATTTTGAACGATGTTTCGAAGCTGTGGTCACATGACATGGCGGTTTTGAACCACGTTTCGAAGCAGTGTTTCGAAACACTTGTGCTTCGAAGCCTCGACACTGATTTGAGACGTCGGTTTCGAAAGTCACACCCCTAACAGGAATGCCACTTGCGCCAAATTTATAGTCATTGCAGATGAAAAGACGTCTTAAAATTGCGAACAATGCATACAAGGCCTTCCCGAACGACAGAGATACAGATATCACCGAAAAGGAGTGCGTCATTGACCGCAGTTACATGCAGGGAGTAACCCGGTTTTCAACAGCAATATTCGTTTTGCGCGCGAGTTGTGTAAACTCATTCTGATGGCATCAATCAATTTAATCCGGTATTTGGCGCAAACCGAATATCGCTGCTACATTTAAAGCCCGAATATTCCCTGCATGTATAACTGTGGTCATTGTGTACGGTGAATTGAATGGAGACATTTAGATCGAGCATGGCAAGTCATTGCAATAGCCTATAATAATAGGCCTACCATTTCGTTACTGCATTAACCATAGTGATGTTCTTATTGAAAATGTAAAAATACTAAAATTAAAAAGTAAATTGCATTGTGAGGCTGTCAAATGATTATTGCAATCATCACTGCAAAATCACATAAAAATCCCCCAGGCTACTTGGAACATCTCTTTAAATTGTGCTCAAATACATTTCTATGGAAGATGCTAGCATGGCGAGCTGGTTTAGCCAAGGCCTAAAGATCATGAAGGATAGTATGTAAGACATTGAGCCATGAGATGTGCAGTTTGAAGCCCTTAAAAGACATGCACTGTTAATTTACTCACTGTTATTTTTATTTAATTCATCAAGGGAAAAAAGTGAACCTGCTGCGGTGTTAAATGCGATGTGGTTGAAAATTTGGGTGCACCTAACTTTTGTGCTGGTGCACCTAAGAAAAAAAGTTAGGCGCACCAGTGCAAAAAGTTAGTCTGGAGCCCTGCTTGGTCACACAGATGAGAAGTTGTGCTACATTTAGTTAAATTAACATAATTGTGTTGCATTGTAATGTTATACCAGTAGTCACGATTTCACACAATTTGCTTTATTCACAACAGAAAACAAAAGTCTTTTTAAAGACTTCCTCCATCTCCACCTTCCCTTGTGGTGCGGCAGTCTTTGCCATCTCCCATCCTGTGCTTCCCTTGCTGTGCTGTGACTTTTCAGCTAATGTGCAGCTGCCTACAAAATCTGCTCCTGAACTGCATAATATACAGCTGTGCTGAATTTTGTATTAGTTGTCTTTGCTCACTTCACTTATTAATTTATTTAATTTTTATTTAATACTTATTTAATTCATCCTACATCACTAAAACCTATTGCTGAAATTGATAGAACCAAGACTGCTTTTTCACTGTGGAGTGAGCAAAGCAGCAATGTTGCTGTGTGTTTTGCTGCTTATTTTTGGAAGTGTGTAACGTGTGGGTTTTTTTTGTTTTTTTTTCTTTTAGGCTCATTCCATTCCAGTCTTCACCACCTGAGTGGTGTCTTGCGTGCCACTTGTGGCTGTGTGTCTCTGATTACATACCTTGGCTGCACATACTGAGAGATACTGACAGATTCTAAGAGATTGAGAGATACTGACAGATTCTAAGAGATTGAGAGATACTGACAGATTCTAAGAGATTGAGAGATACTGACAGATTCTAAGAGATTGAGAGATACTGACAGATTCTAAGAGATTGAGAGATACTGACAGATTCTAAGAGATTGAGAGATTACTTGAAGAATACTTGAATACTGAGAATACAAAACACTTGAATACTGAGAACTACAGTATACCTGGGAACCCTTCATACAGAGAAGTAAATCTGTGAACTGTACCTGTAACTAGACTGCATTTCCGGCGGGAACTGCGAAAGTGTGCTTGCCCTGGTCCGGTCACCAACGTGAGCAGACAGTGGCATACGCTATGCTGAACCTGGCTTGATCCAGGCATTGTAACAGTGCCTTTCAGTGTTGGAGCAGTGGCAATATCTCAAAAGCTCTAGGAGAGGGCTATTCAACTATTGGCTTGCGGGTTGAATGCGGTTCGTTGGATTTTACCTTTGGCCTGCCTTCGAATTTAGCTTCTATGACTGAGATCAAATCAATAAAATAAAATGACAGCAGTGATTGGCTGCAAAAATAAATAATGTCACGCGTCTTGCGCTTCTCAAAGTGGGCTCAGGTAACCTACAGAGGAATTGACCAAGGCATTAAAAAGCTGGTTGTTTGTCAGGATACTTTTTCACTGATTTATTTTTAAAAATATGAGCTATGAGTGTGAATGTTATATATTCCATCCGACAAATTATGTTTTACTGGTTTATTTGACAAATCATCTATATGGATTTGCTCTATAAAGACCTTATGTCTGTTTGGGATTGTTTTGTGAGCCTGGGGTTGTTTTGAGAGCCTATTGATGTAGCCTATCTCAGATGTATCTCAGAATAAAGGAATACTTCATATTACTCTAAACCACCGTCTGTAAATCAACTGTATACTACTGTCTACATTGCACTATATTTCTTGACCTGTCTCTGTATATTTCATCACCTTTCCATACTTTGCCTCACATTGCAACACAGCTCAGATCTTTGGTTGCTATGAAGGCCAATCGTTCTAAATGGATGGTTGCTATGGCCAAAGGCCAGTTCTATCTCTGCCGTTGTCAAGCGGGCATATTGTAGAATTCTGATTAACCTTATTTTATTTGAAATATCTCTATTTTACTTAGCCCACTTCCATACAGTGCGACCCATTAAGAAGTGGCCACTTCATTCACGCTTACCGTGATTCACACAGCAGCATTATTATGACTGCCGCTAGCGAAGCGGTCATATAGGGATTGTCAAAGTTCCCCCCCCCCCGTCATCTACTTCCTGAATTTTTGGTCAACGATACCCGGGACACCGAACCACCGGGGCACATGAAATTTGGTGGGTATGTAGCCCCACTAGACTTTTACGGAAAAATTTTGTTTTGTCCCCGGGGGCCACTCCCCCCCCGTGCTGGGCCCCCCGAACCGCAAAAAAAGCAGTTTTTCCTAAATAACTACCTGAACCGTGGTCTAAAAAAAGTACATTTAGTGACTGTACACTCATTGGCCTGTAGATGGCGGTGCACACATATACACATGCACACACACACAGACACCCACATACTATCGGTATTAGAACGGCCGATACATAATTACAAATTCAGTAGGATTAAAAGAAAGCCAAAATAAATATTCATCATCATCATCATGGCTGCATTTCCAGTATTGGCGATAAGTAGTCGTTTGTCCACTAGATGGCGCGTCGTTGCAGTGAGACGTAATTTTGTTGGAGGTTAAAAGTGGGTTGGCAAAACAATGGACGCTTCATACAAGGAGTGTAGTTTACCGCAGAGAACGTCTAATAAGGATAGGATGATGTTCACATGAAATGTAATTTCCATTTCTTCTTGAAGCCGAAATAAATCTGAGGATGTTTATCGGACATGCTTGGTTTTTACTGCAGGTACGTTAATCTTATAATATCAATAAGGACCTAGGTAGTGTTACCGTTAGCGTTGGTTGAGTGATGGAGGCCAATTTGATTGATTGCATTTGTAGAAAACTATAAATGCGGTTATACCAAGCAAATTGATAGCAGCACTGTAATTGTATCTTTCGACTGTCATTTGTTGCACGTGCTACAAAAATCATTCTGTGCAATGGAAGATTTACCAACGTTACACCGGTCTGATACAGTTTTGCCTATACATGCGTGAGACTGAGATGCCTGTCTATTTTGTTTTAAGTGCGTGCAGGGTGTGAGAGGGGAATCGATGTGCTTTGATTCCAGCTTGGTAGTTGTAGTCTGTGAAATTAAAAAGCACGTGTGTGTGAAGTATCTAATGACACCTTCATTTCATTATGGCTGCTTTAGCAACACACCTTAAGCTACTGTGTAGTGGGTCCCATTTAGAAGTGGCTACTTCATTCGCGCTTTCCTTGACTCATGGAGCTGTGTGAATTTTATTACAACTTTTCGCCACGATATGGCAGTTTAAGTCCGCTTGATACTGTAAGGCGTAAGCCATTGGTTTTCAAAGGAGATTTTATTTGTCGCCAGCATAGCCTATTGACAATTTATGTTGTAAATAGGCCTACCTTATAAGCCTACTGTAGCTTAGGGAAGCTAACAGCTTTCTATTAGGATCTAGTTTGTTAGTTACAGTTTTGTCATAACTCCCTGATGCATTTTTGCATTTAGAATAGCCAGAGCGTGGATATCTCAATCGGAAAATTAAACAATATCGGGTGCCTATGGACTAGGCTGGGTGAACCCAGCCTGATCTGCCCGCTATTTATTTTTGATTTCTTAAAAGATTGAGCTTGGTCTGGTGAAAGCCAGACTAGCCATGGACCTCAGTTACACAATGCAAGGGAACATGAATCAGCCTATATTTGCATGAACAATAACGGACAACAGCTCTTCAACTTTGGCCCGTTAAAATGTGTATGAACAGTCTAGCGACGCATTTCATCAAGGCCCATTTGGACATGTCAGTTATTTGCACCACTGGTTAGATGTAAAACAGCATTTCGTTTCAGACTACTGTTACTTAATTTGTGCATTAACAATAACGTTTCAGACTACTGTTACTTAATTTGTGCATTGACAATAATGTATTACATGAACTAAAGATGACTAAAATCTTATGTAGAAGAAGAAACATTCACAAAAAATCCATCCATCCAAAAATGACCTTTGTTTTTGATAGCTGTTTAAAACGGCATGGAACTGACAGAGATGTTTTTTGTTTATAAATAAATAAATAACATTATGCTGATACCTTTTGCTTTTTTCCAAATACAATGTAGCCTACAGGTAAGTGACCTTTCATCAATCCAGTTGCAATGGATGAACTGTGATGAACTGCCCTACTTGTGATTGTTTAGAGATTTTAAAGATTTTATAACAGTACATCTTCTTTGGCTATTCTACAATTTATTCACCTTTTCAGCACCAGTAGGCTACTTTCTGTGCAGCCGCACACACACACTCAGGCATGCCAAACAAGCATACACAAAAGTTTCAAGAGTGGGGGATGGAGTAAAATATGGAGACAAATTGAAGTGTGATTTATTTTCGCGAAACGGATGTACAGGACTGAGCGGTGGTCATATTTTGTACCGCTATGCAGTACATCTAGTTAAATTAATCTGTCACCATATGCCTATGCCTACGTTTGCAAAGAAAACATTTTAATTTGATTTACATGAAACGTTACATTTAATGTACATGTTGACAATGAGTAGGCTAGTTTTGGTTGTTGGTGGTGTTATTGCATCCCTTAGTTATGCCTACAATGCAAGTTCCCTCGCGATTGGAAGCTCCTGTAGACAATAGTAGATGCATTTCAAAACATCGCGTTAGGAGTCCTCGCCACTTCTTTTAAGCTGTCACAGACTTAGGTGCTACTTTTAGGGCTAAAGTGCTTCGTGAATTACTGTTAGTAAAAAAAAATAGCAGTCCTAAAGTTACAAGTGACGAAGTTACGAGTGCAAGCATCTCATATCAAATGACCATGGCATTACGCTAAACAACATAAATCCCAATTAGCAACATACATCTCCTCCCTATAGCTAGCCACACAAGAAATTAATGATACTAAATCTCTGCTTAGCATGCTTCTCCGCTTAGCATTCTAATAACAGAGGGGGTACATTTATGTTGACCACTACAACATGACTCATTATGTCTGTAACGTTAACTGTATAAAACACTTACTTTCATAAAGGAAGCACACCATCCAGCACATACACATGGAAACCGATATTTTAGGTTCTTGGTCACAAACTCAAAACGTGTCTCTCTGAAGCCCTGTTCTAGAATCTTTGCTCTGAAGGCTGCGTTGCTAGGCAACATCAAATAAACGAAATAGAGAGCTGAAGTAACGCCCTTCTACTTCCGGTCCATGGGACCTATCTTTCAAAAAAATATGAACGGGAGTTAAGTAAGGGATAATGTATAGAACGCCGGTCATTACTGGGAAAATAAGTCCCGACAGGGCGGACCGGACCCCGACGCGCAGCGGAGGGGTCTTGTTCCGCCCTGAAGGGACTTATTTTCACAGCCTACATAACCTAGCCTATTTGTTACTGTTCATCGTGGCATTTGCTGAGAAACAAATAGTTCGCAACACACGCTGCTGAACTTGAATCAAACATTCTTTAGAACACAGCTGATCAACCAAAGATTCTAGAACAGAGCAAGATAGATTACTGGCAGGAGAATACGTTGGATATGTTGAAGTACGTTCTATGACTCTATGGGCGCCATTTTGGTAAGCTCAGGTGTCGTCACAGACGCTGGCTACCGTGGGAATCCTATAGCGCTGATCCTAACATGTTAACAATATTTATTCTGTAAAGCTGTATTTTTGAAATTACGTGAAACCCAATAGACCACACCATGTCTAGACCAGTTAAATATATTGTATAAAGACAATCTAGAATTATTTCCGAGGGTAAATTAGGCTAGGGCACTGACATCTGTCCACCATCCACCAAAGTTCAATAGGCCAGTGTTGGGGGTAACGTGTTAGGCTACTGTAATTTCGTTACTTTATTGGGAAACGAAGTAGTCTAAAAGGTAACACATTACAATTTAAATTTCAGTAATTCGTTATAGTTACTGAATAACTGTAACGTCCATTCCTGCATTAGGCCTACTCACAATATCTGTCTAGCCTATTGACTTATTGTTTCCATGATTGCTTATTTAAATATTAAAATATGTATTAGTCTAGGCTACATTATTTCATAGAGATGTGCGTAGAGCACCTATTCTGTCCCTGCACCTCTCTCCCTCAAGCGGGTTCAGCCCGCATCTCCCCTAAGGAAATCAAAACGGTGGCTTGAGCAAGAACTTCATGCAGACTACAACTGGCGCGGTGTAGCCTACACAACTTTGTTCAAAATTGATGCATTCAAGTTGACTTTGCAAAAGTTAGAATGCCTATTTATCACAATGTTGTCAGTCGCGTTGTCAATCGCAAACTTATTCAAACGACTACGGAATTAACTGTAGCTTAATTTGTGGAGGTCGAAGAGAAAGCACCTGTTTGACATAGGCTACGCGTAGCCACGGGCTGGCCTACTTGTCAGTCTTGCCCGTCCGATTAGAGGGCTTTCCTTCGCATACGATCATCAAAGACGCGCAAGTCAGCACTGCGCTGAGAGCTCAATAAATCAGTCAAATCGCGGCCACAGCCCCGTTTATTTGTCAGGTGTGATGAAATGCGTTCATATTCCACTTTTTATGTCATAAACGTTGCATGCCTATGGAAAGGTTTTGATTGTCCAATGGTCAAGCTGTGCGGCTTCAATTTGTGTTTTAATTTATGCGACGCACCGATGCTGGGTTCATCAGTTTTGCGCAAGTTTAAAACGTTTAGCCGACTGCGTAATTTGTCATTTTCGTTCTATAAGTTCCACTTTTCATGTCATGAATGTAACATGCCTATGATAAGGCTTTGCAGTTGTACAATATGGTCAATCTATTGTCTCAATTGTGTTTCATGTGACGCGCGCACCGATGCTGGGTTCATGCACTTGGCCAGCCTTTAGACAGATATTGTGAGTAGGCCTAATGCAGGAATGGACGTTACAGTTATTCAGTAACTATAACGAATTACTGAAATTTAAATTGTAATGTGTTACCTTTTAGACTACTTCGTTTCCCAATAAAGTAACGAAATTACAGTAGCCTAACACGTTACCCCCAACACTGGCCTATTGAACTTTGGTGGATGATGGACAGATGTCAGTGCCCTAGCCTAATTTACCCTCGGAAATAATTCTAGATTGTCTTTATACAATATATTTGTATAACTGGTCTAGACATGGTGTGGTCTATTGGGTTTCACGTAATTTCAAAAATACAGCTTTACAGAATAAATATTGTTAACATGTTAGGATCAGCGCCATAGGATTCCCACGGTAGCCAGCGTCTGTGACGACACCTGAGCTTACCAAAATGGCGCCCATAGAGTCATAGAACGTACTTCAACATATCCAACGTGTTCTCCTGCCAGTAATCTATCTTGCTCTGTTCTAGAATCTTTGTGATCAACCATCTGCTTTCACGTTTGAACGAAGTTCCAGTCCTTGCGTAGTGATATGAAAGACATTAATCAGAAGCACAAAACCCGTTGCCATTGACAGCGGTGATTAAATGCTTTGCCGGTGATTTATGTAGATTTAACATAGGCCCGAACGTTGGGAAGGCCCATTCATGTGAATGGAACGTTCTGCAGCACTCTGAAGAACCGTGTAATAATGGAGATAACAATTATTTTTTGGTCCAGTTTGAATTGTGCCACGAATTTCACATATGATGTGTGTGTGAATTTAAAATAATTTTTCACGTCAAGAAAGTACTGTTGTTCGATAGACTTCAAAAGTTATGTTGTTTTGTGCGAATCCGCTCAGTGGACTACATCTCTCATCTCGAACGATGTATGTCACCAACGTAATGAAACGATAAGAGCTGTTATGCTAGTTAACGGTTGCATCTTGCTGCCTGCTATGTCACTTAACAGTATCTAATGTACAGTCTATGGACAAATACAACTTACCTGATGTGTTTAATCCTCTGACTCATGGTATTTTCATCGGCAAGGAAAGCCCAATTAAGACCTGTTGCTGGTATGCTTGTACAATCTAGTGTGGTTGTGAATGAGCTAACGTCACTAGCGCGACTGATGGGTTTGTAGTCGCTCCGCTCTAGAATCTTTGGTTGGAATTACGATCTTTCACAATGTTGTAATTCAATAGTTACGAAACAAACTGCAAATGTCTTTACATGAAAAATTGTCTTTAAAATTGACAAACATCATATGGGTAATTCAAGGCACAAGTCAACCGGGACCAGAAAATAATTTCTTTTTCGCCATAGACTGCCGTTGAAAATTTTTTGATAGATAGCTCCCATGGAGGCAAACGGAAGGGGCGGGACTTCGCCTCTCTATGAGAGTCTTTCAGTATTAAATGTGTATGTGTGATTCCGAATGGATGTGTGTGGTTTGCAATTAGAATAAACAAGAAATAACATTTCCAATAATTTCCCATTATAAATTACATAATATTTGCACCTTCCTTACTTGTGAAGCTCACATAATTCTAATGATGTCACCGTATGTATGTGAAATGTAATATAACGTTGCCACCTAGCGTTCGGATGTATTTAACATTAACATGGCATTTCTTGCTTGTGTCGTCAACTCCATGCTTTGAGGAAAACAATCTTTTTATCATAGTTTCCTCTTCAGTGAGCGATTACCAGGTCGTTTTTGTAACGGAGATGGCTGTTTATTGTCCCTAGGTTTACAGAAACACCTATTCATATTAATACGTATGGAAATCAAGTTAACGCTGCCGACCACTGTTTGTCTATTACATGGCCCAGAATGCCTTGCATGTCTTTACAACAAAACAACACAGTAAAACCTAAATGCCCGTAAACATATGAATTTGCATACTTGTAACATTTTTAATAATACGTCAGCAATAAATAGCTAATGTTCTCCTTGCCATTTCAGTTCAAAAGTCCATACTATCCCATGACTGAGCAAGGATTTCTGATTGGGCAAGGCTGCCCAGAGACATTGTAGCTGCCCAGAGACATTGTGCATACTTGGAAGGCATTGTGATAGAAGTGCAAGTGCAAAGGTGAAAGGTGATAGTTACCAACTAGAGAATGTAATTCCAGGGAATTACGAGTGCATGAAAATGAAGCTAGGACAGGCATAGCTTAATAAAAAGTTGATAGTTTAGACGTATACAGTTTAAAAGTTGAATGTAGATAGTTTAACAGTTGTTAATAGAGAGATAGTTTAATACACAGATAGTTTAATGAATGTTGAAAGTTTAAAAGTTATATGTAGATAGTTTAAAGGTTGTTGACATACTGATAGTTTAATGCATGTTGGTAGACAAATAGTTTAAAGGCTCTATATAGGTAGATAGTTGACGATAACTGACAGTTGAAATGGCTCTAATGTTTGCTATCAGTTATGCTAACAAAGCTAATTGTTTTGACCAAGTTACTTAGTTAACTTAGCTCATGTTTTCTAGCAGTTTTGGAAAAAATGCTAACTATGCTAACCATGTGACTTAGCTAACTTAGCTAATCATTTTTAGCAGTTATGTTAAAATGCTAACATGCTAACTATGCTAACTAACTTAGCTAATCATTTGTAGCAGTTTTACTAAAAATGCTAACATGTTAACTATGCTAACCATATGACTCGCTTAACTTAGCTAATCATTTTTAGCAGTTATGCTAAAATGTTAACTATGCTAACAATGCTAATGATGCTAACTAGCTAGTGAGGACTTTTATTTTGAAGGCAGAAGGCAGAGGATACAGTTGATGGGAGTCATAGTTGACTGACAGTTACAACAGCTGACAGTTACAACAGTTGAACAGTTGATAACAGTTGAACAGTTAAAAAGTTGGATAGTTTAAAGGGACTTTTTTTTTTTTTTGAAACAGTTGTGGGCACAGGAAGCAGTTGAACATGATCTACAGTCTTAATACAGCCATATTGTATGCTTAAAGCCTGAGACAGTTTCTGCCAGGTGGCCTAAACACCTGGCATAGGATTCTAATTGCTCTATTGTGATGTCATAATCTAATGTTAAGTCAATGGGGAAATGTTAGTAGTTTTTAATTAATAGTTTAAAAAGTATAAAAGTTACAAAGTTGAAAAATACATAGCTGAAGTCACATAAGTAAGACCTACGCAACGCAGTTTGAATTGTGTTTTTCTAAGTTAAACGGTTGAAGCTGTATTAAACGCACAAAAAGCGTTAGAAGAAGAAGAACTAGAAAACGCAATTCCAGGGAATTACTAGTGCATGAAAATGCAAAACATATGGTGTGAAATATATTGTTAAAACAGATGATGTTCTAATTGGCAACCAACATGATGAGGTTTAATATAGTTGGAATGACTGAACTAGGTAGATGAGGTTTAATATAGTTGGGATGACTGAACAGTTAAATAGGTGGATAGTTTAAAAGGTTAAATTATTTGCTAGGTAGATGAGGTTTTAAAAGGTTAAATTATTTGCTAGATAGATGAGGTTTAATATAGTTGGAATGACTGAACTAGGTAGACGAGGTTTAATATAGTTGGAATGACCGAACAGTTAAATAGGTGGATAGTTTAAAAGGTTAAATTATTTACTAGGTAGATGAGGTTTAATGTAGTTGGAATGACTGAACTAGGTAGACGAGGTTTAATATAGTTGGAATGACCGAACAGTTAAATAGGTGGATGGTTTAAAAGGTTAAATTATTTGCTAGGTAGATGATGTTTAATATAGTTGGAATGACTGAACTAGGTAGATGAGGTTTAATATAGTTGGAATGACCGAACAGTTAAATAGGTGGATAGTTTAAAAGGTTAAATTATTTGCTAGGTAGATGAGGTTTAATATAGTTGGAATGACTGAACAGTTAAATAGGTGGATAGTTTAAATGGTTAAATTATTTACTAGGTAGATGAGGTTTAATGTAGTTGGAATGACTGAACTAGGTAGACGAGGTTTAATATAGTTGGAATGACCGAACAGTTAAATAGGTGGATGGTTTAAAAGGTTAAATTATTTGCTAGGTAGATGATGTTTAATATAGTTGGAATGACTGAACTAGGTAGATGAGGTTTAATATAGTTGGACTGACTGAACAGTCAAATAGGTGGATAGTTTAAAAGGTTAGCCTGAGAAACTGATAGGGTGCAGGTGGCCTGGCCACCTGGCCTAGGATTCTAATTGCTTAACGGCAGTCTTAATAGAGCCATATTGTATGCTTAAAGCCTGCGACAGAGTATATAGTTTAAAAGTTAAATGTAGATAGTGTAATGGATGTTGATAGACAGAAAGTTGAATGGATGTTGATAGGCAGATTGTTTAATGGATGTTGATGGATAGTTTAATGGGTGGATGAGTGAATGGTTTGAAGAGGATGAATGGATAGAAAGTTGGATGAAATGTGTCTTATATCCTTGTAGAATGGAGAAACACAGAGAGAGTTGGTCTAGTTCTAGTCCCGGTTGAAGCTGCATTAACTGCGTTAGAAGAAGAAAAATAATAAGAATAAGAAGAAGCCTAGGAAGAACAGTACAGTGCATTTTCATGCACTGTAATAAATCGGATAACAATAGAGTGCATTTTCATGCACTCCAATAAGAAGAATTCGGATAACAATAGAGTGCATTTTCATGCACTCTAATTAATGTTAAGAATAATTCGGATAACAGTAGAGTGCATTTTCATGCACTCTAATAATAATAAAATGCCTTGGAATAACAGTACAGTGCATTTTCATGCACTGTAAAAAGAAGCCTAGGAAGAACAGTACAGTGCATTTTCATGCACTGTAATAAGAAGAAGCCTAGGAAGAACAGTACAGTGCATTTTCATGCACTGTAATAAGTAGTGTGATCTAGTGTATGGATATGTATGCCACCATATATGGAGACTACAAATATGTCAGCCACATATTCACACATAAAGTTCTCCATATATTTAGAAAATAAGTAGTGGAATCTAGTGTATGGATATGTATGGCACCATACATAGAGACTACATATAAGTCTGTCACATATTCACACATAAACTTCTCCATATATTTGGAAAACAAATAATTGGATCTAGTATATGAAGATATATAGCATCTTATATGGGAAATTAAAATATTTTGTATGCATGTATGGACATATAGCTTTGAATATATGTTTGACACAAATATTTGAATCACATATGGGCAGCCATGGCCTACTGGTTAGCACTTCGGACTTGTAACCGGAGGGTTGCCGGTTCGAACCCCGACCAGTAGGCCACGGCTGAAGTGCCCTTGAGCAAGGCACCTAACTCCTCACTGCTCCCCGAGCGCCGCTGTTGTTGCAGGCAGCTCACTGCGCCGGGATTAGTGTGTGCTTCACCTCACTGTGTGTGCAGTGTGTTTCACTAATTCACGGATTGGGTTAAATGCAGAGACCAAATTTCCCTCACGGGATCAAAAGAGTATATATACTTATATATGTCCATATAAGTAAAATTATAAGTCCCTGTTATTTGACATATATGTTCATATATTGCCATATATTATGGAAGCATATGAGTAGCTTTATTCAAATGAGAATGCAATCTGCAATATGCAGTTCAAAAAGACATTACATTATGCAATTGACAATTCATTATGTAATTTAATATTGCAATTTGCAATAATATCCAACAAATTGTATTTTAATCTGCAAAGTTACAATGAAATCAATCCGAAATCCTAAAATCAATTCCAATAATTTTGGTTAAAACATGGATTGAATTGCATTCCATTTTGCCATGGTACTTCAGTCTCAAAATTCAAATGGCAATTCATTTTGCATTTCAATTTTCAATATTCAGTTTCATCATTTAACTGTCAATTCGTTTTTCAATTTAATATTTAAAGTGCAATGTAGGATTGCATTTTAAAAACATATTTGGCAAAACTGTCAATGCCAGCTTGAAAAGATTTTGGATTATTTTGGGCAAAACGTTTTGCCATCGTTTTGAGGCATTTTATTCAAATGGAAAAGAAATAGCGCCCCCCGTGATTGCATTGCACTTTGGTCACGCTCTTTGTGTTGCAAAATTCAAATGGCCATTCAATCTGCCAAACGCATTGCAATCTGTCAAGTCACTCGTCAAGGCGGGAACTAGGCTACGTCACTTCCGTGTTTACGACTTCTTACCCAGTTAGCGTTTGCAATGGAGGAGTTTGCAATCTCTGGCCGACAGACCCGGCTGTAGGGTACAGTGACAGAGGGGGCATTTGCGATTTTCAAGGGGGCACATTTTTTTTTATTTGGGGGGCGGGGGGGTTGTGTTGGCGGCGCAAACATATCATGTCACAGTTGATGAATAATGTTAACCGTGACCACGATTAGGCCTAGTGTCCACGAGACCCAGCTGTGTTCTTACATTATTAAGGCTCTTATGTTGCTGCTGATAACTTTGCCAACCAGCGGCATCTTTAGTAGCACCCCCTCCCCCCAGCAATCACCCCCAGCAATCAGTAGCCTACAAATAAGCATCGTATACAACAATTCAGCAAGATAGATTTGGCCAAACGTGGGCCCGGAGCGACCGCACCCCCCGGTCCGCTTATGAGGCTAGCCAGACCACGGAGGGGAGTCTCCGTTGTGTGTGTGTGTGTGTGTGTGTGTGTGTGTGTGTGTGTGTGTGAGAGAGAGAGAGCAGGGCAAGGAAAGGCTGTGTGAGTTTTAGCCTAACTAACGACAATGGACGACAGAGTGTGCAAGTCCTGTGAACTCCAAAGAGCTCCGCGATCTCCCTAATAGAAGAGGTAACCCTCTACTCCCTCCAGTGGTATCCACAGAAGGTCTCCCCACCGGCTAGCGATTAGCTGTAAGGCCTCAGAAATCTTTGAACGGACCAGGTTGACATCTAATCGGACAAGTAGGGCTAGATAGCCCACTCTGTCGTCCATTTTCAGTAATCTGTCCGTTGAGTCAGACTCGTTGACACGGTGGTGTTCTACATAATCAGCCAGAGACCTTAGTGCAGCTGCAAACTCCTCCATTGCAAGCGCTAACTGGGTAAGAAGTCGTAAACACGGAAGTGACGTAGCCTAGTTCCCGCCTTGACGAGTGACTTGACAGATTGCAATGCGTTTGGCAGATTGAATGGCCATTTGAATTTTGCAACACAAAGAGCGTGACCAAAGTGCAATGCAATCACAGGGGACGCTATTTCTTTTCCATTTGAATAAAATGCCTCAAAACGATGGCAAAACGTTTTGCCCAAAATAATCCAAAATCTTTTCAAGCTGGCATTGACAGTTTTGCCAAATATGTTTTTAAAATGCAATCCTACATTGCACTTTAAATATTAAATTGCAAAACGAATTGACAGTTAAATGATGAAACTGAATATTGAAAATTGAAATGCAAAATGAATTCCCATTTGAATTTTGAGACTGAAGTACCATGGCAAAATGGAATGCAATTCAATCCATGTTTATTCTATTTTTTAACCAAAATTATTGGAATTGATTTTAGGATTTCATTGTCACTTTGCAGATTAAAATACAATTTGTTGGATATTATTGCAAATTGCAATATTAAATTGCATAATGAATTGTCAATTGCATAATGTAATGTCTTTTTGAATGGCATATTGCAGATTGCATTCTCATTTGAATAAAGCTACCAATATGCTTCCATAATATATCACATTTTTGTATGGGCTATATTTACTACTTTTAATTTGTCAGATATAACAGTACCTCCTATATCCAAACTCAGGTTGAAGGATTTTGTCTTCACTCTGTTGCTGTATCCTAACAGTTTTAGTGCCTTCCATAACTTTCTAGGGTTGTTCCTATTCTCCTCTATCTTGTCATTGAAAAACCCTGTCTTGGCTTTCTTAATCATTCGGTTCACCTAATTTCTTTGTTTCTTATACTCACTAAATATCTGCTAATCTTTAGCCTTCCTAAATTTGTTAAAAAAATAATTTCTTATCTTTATAGCTTTCAATATGTCAGAATTTCATCCAAGGCTCTGTTCTGCATTTAATTCTGACAGATTTTTCTGGGGCAACTTTGTCAACAGATTTCAAAAACAATGATTTAAAATGTAGCCAAGCTTTATCCACCTCTTCACAATTAAAAACAGGAGACCAGTCCACCTCCCTCAATGATCTAGACAATGCCTCACTGCTATAGTTCTTTAGAGGTCAAATTTGAATTGAGTTATGACAATTATACTGACATTTTTGTATTTTACGTGTACAAAAAATTATAGAATGATCACTTAGGCCATATTCTAGAACCCCACATTTTGAGATTTTACATCGGTCAGATACAAGCACTAAATCAATGATGGTTTGAGTATCAGAAGAGACCCTTGTGAACTGAATAATAAGTTGCTGAAAATCAAATAGTTTGCAAAAATTCCTCAATGCTTTGTATGTGGAGGAGTCATTCTTTAATACATTTGTGTTGAAATCGCCAATCATTATCACCTCTGATTTGACGACAGTCCACAGATTTTGCGCAAATATCTTCCAGTAGGTCATAAAACTTATTTTGATTCGGTGGTCTATAACATGTTCTTTGCTGCGGTGTGCTGGGGCAGCTGTATGACAGCCAGGATGGGGAACCGACTTGACAAACTTGTCAGGAAGTGTGTGTCAGTGTTGGAGAGAAGGGTAGACTCTAGGACATTTGGTGGAGGAAAGAATGAAGAGCATGATGAAATCCATCCTCAGTAACAGGAGCCACCCGCTGCATGACACTGTGGTTGCCCAAACAAGGAGCCGCAGTGACCGACACCTCTCCATGAGCTACAGGACTGAGAGGTTCAGGAGGTCATTTGTTCTGGCCGCCATAAGACTACACAACGGACCTGTTTGAAGTGCATTAATTATTTACTACTAATGATAGTAGCTTGTTTTGTTGTTGTTATCAGGATTTTTATGAGTGTATTGCAGTGAGAATGCTTGTTGGTAGACAACACAGTGCGGCTGGACATCTGAATATCCCCTGCGGGGAATCGGTCGGTCGGTCTGTCTGTCTGTCTGTCTGTCTGTCTGTCTTTCTTACCTGGGTGTTGCCTACATTATTAATTGATGGTAGCCTACAATAGTTAATTGCATCGTGCAACAGCCAGGGATAAGTTGGCTCAGTGAGTAGGGAATCAGGCTGGAGAATCATGCATGGGTTGATTTTGCGGGATCAAATCCAGTTTAATGCTAGTTTTCAAAACATATTTTTTTACATGTCTTTTGTCCAAGTGGCTGTAATGTAGCCTAGTGCTCATGGTGTATACAGTATATTAAAAGCGACTTCAAACCACCTAAAACAACTTGTTTGTGAATGTCTGACAACTGCTGCAGCACATGCACGCGCAAGGAAACCAGTAGGTAGAGAAACCAGAAGGCACACAACACCGGCAGTGTCCGAATCGCGAAGACAGCAGGTAGGCGTACAACATCAATCACCAGGGGGGGAACACGCTCCCCTACCCACATTACACGTTAAAAATGGCCTGTTAAAGTGGGCATTTCCCAGGCTAGCGTCACTCAAAGCCATTACAGTTTTTCTCAGTCGCTTTGGTGCTTTTCTCAGATCAGAATGAAAATTCTCATAACTATTAGTTCAACCTCCACAACATTTAGTCATTTGTGCACATCATAGTAGCAATTTATCCTTCCTCTGAACAAATTGCAAATGCTTTTGAACATGTATCAGTTGCTTTGTCATGTCAGTCAAAATGAACTATACTTATGGATGCTGAATAGTCGTTCCCAATAAAAATAATAGTCTTCATTTTATTGCTTGAGTCATTACATACACAATTGGTGAACTAGTTATCAAATTCTGTCACAATGCTGTAGAATTGCAAAGAGCATATACAGTAAAACGTACATATTCAGTGTCTTGTACTCACTTACTCCCCTAACTACAGCAGTTTGTAACTTTACTGTAGTTTTCAAATGGCTGTACAAGTACTGTATAGTGCTGTCTTGAGCATTTTCAGGTAGTGTCACCGAGTTCTGACCTTTTTTTGCATGGCAAAACACTGAGAGCATAAACTGTCGTAATGAAAACATGACAAAGCCATTTGACTATCTTGTTCATAAACAATGGTGTCAAGACTTTTTGATTTTGATGACACTGGCAGTTTCATTGACATAAATACTTGCTTTTGAGGAATGGACTATCCATTTTGAGCAAGTGACGTGCTTTTGCAGGTTATCCACTAGGTTTTGCAGTTTGCACTAATTGTTTTGAAAAATGCACTAACTCTAATACACTAATGCACCATAGCGACTGAGAAAAACTGTAATTTACCACGGATGCTCAATTCTGTGGCGGAGTCTATGTCCAGGCAACACCTCAACCCAGGGGAGTGGCAACTGAACCCACAGGTTGTGCAGCAGATATGCGGCCGCTATGCAAAGGCATCAGTGGACCTGTTTGCCAGCAGGGTCCACACACTGTCGCATGTGGTTCTCTCGCATACAGGAGAGCGAAGCAATGGGCCTGGATCATGGCCGGAGCTAGAATAGGGCTGGGAGGGGCAATGCCCCTCCAAATATTTCTTCTGCCCCACCTAATTGGTCAATTTTAATTGACAGCTATTGAATCTGCCAATCAAACTTTTCTAATTCATCCTGTCTGAATTTCGAGGGTGCTGATTTGCTGGTTGGATAGTATAAATAAGCTACCGGAGCAGCAGCGACGCGTTCCCCTACCATTCCACACTGAGTGCAGCACTTGCTGTTTCATACTTCAGTAGAGAGGGCTTAGCTATATTTCCATAAAGATAGATGTAAGGTTCTTGTTGCTGGTTTAAATAAAGACCTTTTTTGTATTATTCTCGTTTGAATAATGTTTGTTTTTAGCTAATGTGCATGTTAGCTTTCTAAGATCTAGCCAGTTTGTTAACATTGGTCATTCATCTGTGTCATAAGCAGGGTGGGAATTTTACGGCGGCCACGTCGTTGCCTCTTGCGTTGGCCGTGATGTCCCTTTGAAAATCGGAGGTTCACAGTTGGTGCCCATTTCTTTCTATATTCTGCTTTGCATCCGACTAGCGATTTTTATTTAGCCATGGCCAAGCTTAGCATTCACAACGCAAATTAATTTAGCCTATGTCTTTTACGCAGTGGAGAATGTGACAGCGCACGACAAGGAAGAAAGTGCGTCCAAATTCACTCATTCTTTTCTGAAATAGCCTATACTCTGCTAGCCTACTCTTCACAAAAATATTACTTGTATCACATCACACGAAAGAGCTTTTTCTCAGCTTTTAAACGATGTTGGCCGCAAGTTGGTAAACGAGAAAAGTAACTTTAATTTATCATGTTACATTCTGCTCCCATCTCCCTACCCATTCATCTCGGTGGAATACTTCACGAAATTTTCCCGAACACATGACAAACCATATAGAAGAAACAGCAGACCTTACCGAATAAAAAGGTGTAAAGCATTCCCCTGTACAGTTAGCCATTCCAGAGTAATCCGGTTTTACATTTGCAGCAATGTCTAAATGCATGTCTCCAACTTTGCTTCAGGTTTCACAGTGTGTTTAAATTGTCCAATACATGATTTCATAACAGGCCAAATACAAAATACATGTTACAAATATCGCCTAGATATCTGTAAATATTAAAAGCAGCTGACTAAGAGTTTGTCAAAGTAGCCTTAATGATGACAAAATGCTAAGCATGCATGTAGACTATTTGAGTTTCTTAAAGCTGAACTGTGCTTTTAATTAAATTCAATACATGATTTCATAACAGGCCACATAGAAAATAAATGTTAAATATAGTCTAGATATCTGTAAATATTAACAGTTCTATGTAATATGTCATGTTTGCTATTAGATACGGGTTTTAAGGTGAAAAGTAAGGCATTTGTAGGTGAAACTGAGCGGGGGGGGGGGGGTATTTTCTATTTGAATTTCTATTTGCCCCCCCAATCTGAGCAGCCTAGATCCGGGCCTGGCCTGGATGCCTTGGCACACGATTGGCTGAACTGTCTGCTGTATGCCTTCTCTCCGATTCCCCTTCTGTTAGAGGTTTACGTACTACTCCCTTCGAGCCATTGGCTCAGGCTGAACTGAAATGGGTTTCTTTAAAAACAACTTTTTTACTGGCTATAGCGTCAGCTAAGCGAGTTAGTGAGCTTCATGCCCTCTCTGTCAGCCCAGACTGCATGCGATGGAGGCCAGATTTCTCTGGTGTCACTCTGTGGCCACCAGCTTTCCTTCCAAAAGTCTTGTCTCCCTTCTTTATCAATCAGTCTACAGTCTATTGACCTTTCTTCGTACAGTGACGACACTGATGAGCATCGCTCCCTTTTGTGTCCTTTTCGAGCTTTAAACACTATGTTGACATAAATTCTGTACGTCATTCTGATCAACTGTTCGTATGCTATGGGACAGGTACCACTGGCGTGCCTGTTACTAAACAGCGCCTCTCACACTGGGTCTGTGAAGTAATTTCTCATGCCTACAAGGCAACAGGTACTTCTCGCCCTAGTGGTGTCGCGTGCCACAACACCAGGGGCCTATCTGCTTCTTGGGGTGCTTTAAGAGGAATCCCTCTTTCTGAGATTTGTGCGGCAGCGACGTGGTCCAGCCCATCTACGTTTTCATGATTTTATAGAGTCAATGTGGCCTCCCCTAAAAGCTTCAATTCAGCCATACTCTCAAATGTACATTAGCCATCACTGCTGGTATACAGTAAGTCATTCAAAGGTTATGCCGCCTCTGGCGGTCAGGAAATAAAAATAGAACGCTAGTTCCGAATGTAACTGTGGTTCTATGACTGCCGAATGACCGCCAGAGTTACTAGTCACTCAGATGACGCTGGTTGTACCGCGAGAAGTTTTCCGAAGACGTGTGATACGGCTACCTAAGCATGAGGTAGGCTACGTCACACACGACTTTGTTGGTATAAAGACTCGATCCATGCTATGTGTAAGGAAGGGTACACTGTAAAAAATGGCTGTGAAATCTACAGTTATTTACTGTGGATTTCACAGTACCCGTGTCCACATGACAAAATCACAGTAGTCTGAGTGTTACGATGCTAAGCGGCGCTATAGAGACAGAGTTGAAGCTGATTTCTTGGAGGGTGATCCAGCACGAGTGTGGAAAGGACTCCGAACCATCACTGGCTTTGAAAGAAAGTCCCCTCCTATGATGAATGTGAGTAAAGCCCTCCCTGATGAACTTAATGCTTTTTATGCTCGCTTTGACATGAAAAACACAGACTATATTGGACTAGCTGCAGCATGTGAAGCAAATGAGGATGCACCTTTCTGTGTCTCTGAGGTCGATGTGAGCAATGCCTTTAGGAGGGTTAATTGTAGAAAAGCTGCTGGACCGGATGGAATTTCTAACAGGGTTTTGAAATCCTGCGCTGCTCAGTTAGCTCCTGTGTTCACTTATATCTTTAACACATCATTGGCTCAAGAGACAGTTCCTACTTGCCTCAAGCAGTCTGTTATTGTTCCAGTACCGAAAAACAAAAGTCCATCATGTCTGAATGACTACCGCCCAGTAGCCCTGACGTCTACAGTGATGAAGTGTTTTGAGAAGCTTGTGAAAAACATTATATGCTCATCCCTCCCTGCCTCCTTCGACCCCCTCCAATTTGCTTACAGAGCCAACAGGTCTACAGAGGATGCCATCTCAAACCTCATGCACACCACTTTAACTCACCTGGAGGAGGGGAATGGGAATTATGTGAGGATGCTGTTCATTGACTTTAGTTCAGCATTCAACACGATAGTACCTCTCACCTTGGTCACAAAGATGAAGGCCTTAGGACTAAACACCACCCTGTGTCACTGGATATTTGACTTCCTCACCAACCGTTCACAAGTGGTTAGAGTGGGGGGTCTGACATCTGACTCATTAACCATCAGCACTGGTGCTCCCCAAGGCTGTGTTTTGAGTCCACTGCTGTACAACATCTACACACATGACTGCAAAGCCAACAGTAGTCATACCTCCATCATCAAGTTTGCAGATGACACAGTGATCTTGGGCCTGATTAGTAACAACAATGAACAGCTCTACTTGGATCAGGTTGATGAGGTGGCACAGTGGTGTCAATCTAACAGCTTGACACTGAATATCAATAAAACCAAGGAAATGGTAGTGGATTACAGAAGGCAGCAGCAGAACTACAGTTACACCCCACTAATGATCAGCGGGCAACCTGTAGAGAGAGTCACAAGTTTTAAATACCTTGGTGTCCACATTACTGAAGACCTAACATGGACTGTTAACACTCAATATGTTCTGAAGAAGTCCAGACAACGACTCTACTTCCTTCGTCAGCTAAGGAAATTCAAAGTTTCTACATCCATCATGAAGGCCTTCTACACTTCAGCGGTTGAGAGTGTTCTAACTGGTAGCATCATCACCTGGTATGGGAACTCCACAGTTAGAGATTGTAGTACTCTGCAGAGAGTAGTGCGCTCAGCTGAACGTACTATAAGAACTCAACTCCCTGCTCTACAAGATATCTATTCCAGAAGAGTACTCCTAAGAGCCCAAAAGATTCTGAAGGACTCTTCTCATCCTAACAATGGATTATTCCTACCGCTGAAATCAAGAAGACGCCTATGTAGTCACAAAGCCAGAACTGAGAGACTCAGGAGAAGTTTTTATCCCCAGGCCATCCGAACTCTGAACTCACACTATACTGACTTTGCACTCATTCACTCCTCAGCGCTCATGACCCCCCCCCCCCCCCCACACACACACACACACCTACAAGACTTTTAGCACTTTTACATCCCTCACTCTATGCTATAGACCTTTTATTATTTTCTTTTTTCATCACACGTCAAAACACACACACACACACATATCTGACTTTCTCCAACTTTTGCACATATCCATAGAACTTTTTATTTATTATTTTTGATTTCTCCTCCATCTACCCATG
Organism: Alosa sapidissima; assembly: GCF_018492685.1. Classification (NCBI taxonomy): domain Eukaryota; kingdom Metazoa; phylum Chordata; class Actinopteri; order Clupeiformes; family Clupeidae; genus Alosa; species Alosa sapidissima. The sequence goes on along the minus strand of NC_055957.1, from coordinate 25,940,125 downwards.
TCCTTGATTGCCTAGCCTTTCTGCCCCCCCCACCCCCACCCCACCCCCATCACCCCCACAAAAAACACACACATTAACATCATCACTGTCATCACCTCACATACATACAGCACACTGCTTGCTACAGTAAGCCTCCTCTACTTGCTGCACACTGCCCCCCCCCCCCCCCCCCCCCCTACATACACAGCACATTGTCTTCAGGATCTTCTCCAACACACATCCTCTACATACTTACAGCACACTGCCCCCACCTACCCACACGCACACTACACACACACACACACAGTCACTGCTACACTCCCCTCCCGCCCACACACACATCTTCATCACTCACATACATCATACATACAGTACTCTGCTTGCAATAGTAAGTCCCTTCACCATACTTGCAGTACATTGCCCCCCCCCCCTCTCCCCTACATACACAGCACATTATTTCATCAGGAAGCTTCTCCAACACACATCCCCAACATACTTACAGCACACTGTTGCCCCCCCCCCCCCCCCCAATACACAGCACATTGTCTCATGAGGAAGCTTCTCCAACACACATATTGCACACTGCCCTCTCCCCACATACACAGCACACTATCACATCTCCCCTGTCATCCCCCCAACACACACACCAAGACCCCTGGCAGTTGGGTTAGCCCCTTGAGCCGTGGATCTGCCCAAGGTTTCTTCCTTGGTAAGGGAGTTTTTCCTTGCCCCTGTTGCTCTTGGGTGCTCCTTGTTGGTGCCCCCCACCCAATTCCAATCCTCCCTCACCTTTCTTATGCAGCCCTTGCCACTTAATCTACTAAACCCCTCTTCTACTGCACTTTTTACCCCCCCCCCCCCCCCCCCACTTTGCACAAATAGGCTGACACCAGACATAATTTCACTGCATTTCTTACTTCCAGTAACTATATGCATGTGACAATAAACTTCCTTGTATCCTTGTATCCTTGTATCAACTCATCTGAAATATTATGTTAATCACAACTAACACAGTCAAAGGTTTTGTTTGTTTATACCATGAAATGCACTGAGAATTACCATTGTGCTTCACAGCCAACCGTTCATGTGTCTGCACATGAGCTACCATAGAAGCGTAACTGCCCCGCTTAAAGCACACACAGCACCCATGTAATTTTTTGTCAACAGTAACAGGTTGCATGACTCCTCTGTCAGGACAAATTGTGGCATGGAACTGGAATGACATGGAATGAGAAATATGTTAGTGGTGCATATGATGCAGGCCATATACACGGGTTTTGGGATATTGAACATTTTGAACATTCTCTAACCATTGTGATTTTGAATTGGTACAGTTTTCAGCACAAAACTCATTGTATTCTTTTCATGAAGAGCACTGCTCTATGCTGTTCTATGGTGCTTTCTGCCTCTTAATTGCCCACGCATGTTTTCGTGACGTTGCATAGAAATCCATGTATGGACAGGCGATACATTTTTGGCCACACCCTTATTGGAAAAGCCCTTATAAGGGCCCCTGCCACAAAGAGCCCTTATAAGGGCTACTAGAAAGCCTACAAGAGCCCGCCAGAGAAGGGAGAGGAGGCGGGGAGCGGTCATCAAGGCCTGGCGGAGGACGACAACGATAGCATGATCTTCGTGGCCGTGGGTGAGAGAGGACCTCGGGCCGGCGGTGGAAGAAGACTACGTTGAAGGCAGTGACCTAGCCGGGCGGCCAGCAATCCAGGTCGGGGAGGGTCCGGAGCCTCTGCCCCCGCCAGGGGAATTTGTGCGTGCGCTGGCGGCCCACCTCAACGCCCAGGCTGCTGGTGTGCCCGAGGTGATGTCCCTTTGCTGCTGGGGCGATCGAGGCTGCGAGGTGGAGAGGCAGCCTTAGGGGACGCGCCTGGTTCGCGCCTGGTTCGTGCCTGAGTTGGTGTCTGCCTTCTTGGTTGGTGACGCGGTGGAACGGATTAATTAGTGAGGCCAATGCCTTTCCCTCTGAAGGATATTTGTCTTGGTTCTGTAATTGTTCACTCTGTGTGGAAATGGTATTGATCCGATCATCAGTGTTTTGAGCATTCTTGAATAGCCCTTTATGTGTGTGTCTGAGCGTCGGACTAGTGCACCGACGTGGACTACAGCAGTGAAGTAGCGATTGCCGAGGATGACAATAGCTTGTGTTGGGGGGGGGGGGGCTGTGTAACGTCGGTGCTCCTGGACTAAGTGCTACAACTGTGTTACAGTGCATGCTGGGATGGGGGGGAGAACTGTGGGGTTGTGCCTTTATTTTACTGTTTTAATGTCCGGGTTTTAGTGTAGTGTGTTACCCTTTTAGTTCTTCCTCGTGTGTGATCCTTTTTTGTGTGGGTGGCTGCGTCCACCCCTGTATGTGTAGTGTGTGTTTGACCTGCCTAGTGTGTGCTGTATTCGGTGTCTGTGTCTCTGCCCTGGTTCTTAGGAATAAAGCTTGCCTTGAACGAAACTTTGGCTCCTGACTCATAAACGTTACAATACATATAAACAAAATATGTAAAACCTAAGCTACTAAATACTCTTACATGGACCCACTAATTACTATTCAGGTCACAGCTGTTCCTATGTATGGTTGACTAAGATGCTTTTGCATGTGTTTTTTGAAAGTAGTTTTTTTTTTTATTTATCTTAGTTGAGTCACTTAAGGCAGGGGTCCCCAACCTTTTATGTACCATGGACCGGTTTGATTCCTTTTTTTTTTTCACGGACCGGCGGGGGCGGGGGGGGGGGGGGGGGGGGTTGGGGGTTCCATGTTCCATATGTGTTGTGCATGCATTACTTGAAAAGAACTAACTCCAGTTATGTATGAACAGTGAAGGTAACGATCTCTTGTGAAAAACGTGAACTTGAAGAAGTGAAAAGTGAAAATTGAACAATATGAACTATGAATATTGAACAACTTGAAGCTACATCTATAAGTGTGAACATGCTTAACAAAATATGGGAACAAAACATGGGAACTAAACGTGCATTACGAATATAATCAGTGGGAGCCCTGCTTGTTTCCCTGCAACAAGAAGCTTCCATCTGGGGGTGATGGAAGACAGTGACACCCTCAGTGTGTTTGAAATGTCCAGTCGATTGCGCAATTTGTCTAGTTGCAGTCATTGCCGAAAACCCGGCCTCGCATACATACGTGGTGGGAAACGTTTTCAGCGCTTTTACGGCTGTCTCGGGATATTCTGCTTTGGTTTTGATCCAAAAACCCGCCAGAGAGGTTTCCTTATACACACTCTTAAGACCACCGTCATTAGCAATTTCGATCAACTGCTCTTCCTCCTGCGCTGACAAGTTAGGACTATTCGGGATATTGACAAATGGGTTGCGGACCCACTCATTGGTTTGCCGTGAATCTTTGAAGGATGGGAAGTAACGCTCAAACTCATTTGAGAGCGCAACAAGGTGATCGCGCACCAGCTGCGAGAGAAAGGGCCCTGCCTCAGTCTCTCCCAAAAACCCCCACTACTTTTTGGAACATATCAAACACACCCTGGTCCACTCGTCGTCCCTACAAATCAAGCTTGGCTTTAAATGCAGCGACTTTATCTGCCAGTTTAAAGACAGTCGTCATTCTCCCCTGGAGTGACAGGTTGAGGTCATTAAGCAACCCGAATATGTCAAACAGGTAAGCGAGTTTTGACACCCAGTACTCATCACTAAAATGTGCAGCTAACGGTGACTTTTTTTCTGCTCTTGCAACTCAAACACTCTGGCCAGTGACCTGCTAAAGATGCTTGTTTTTTGTTGCTCATTCTAGCAGTTTAGTTAACTTCGTGTGACACTACCGTTCGCCAAGAACTGATAGATAGATAGATAGATAGATAGATAGATAGATACTTTATTGATCCCCAGGGGAAATTCAAGGTCTCAGCAGCAGCATACATACAACACAAACACATTCTTTAACAGCAGAAAGAGTAATTAAAGTATATAATATAAAAACACAACTAAGCAGTAAGGACAGTAGAAGATAAAGAATATGCTAAATATACTCAAATACAAATTATACTAACACTTAATACAATATATAAAAATATACTAAAATACAAATGACAAAAATACAAATTATACTAACACTTAATCTAAATCAATTCTAAAAACAGTATCCACATAGTGGTGATTAATAAATCAGAGGCGCTTGCAATGACTGAGGCAGGGACTGAGCCTGTGATTCTCTGTGCATAGTAAGGTATGGTAAGGTGCTCTAAGGTGCTCTGTGTGAATGAGTGTCATGGTGGTAGTGCAATGGTGATAGTGGTCATGGTGATAGTGCAAATGAGTAAGTCAACAGTGCAACAATGCAGAAATAAAGTAAAGTAAAATCTATATATCTATATATTTAACTATTTAAGAAAATGTATAAGTGTGGCCACAGTTCGGCTGTGGCATGGAGGGGGGGGTTATGCATATACGCATATACGCAAACAGTGAGGCATAAAGACAGTGGTACAAGTGGCTAGTGGACAGACAGTACCAAACATGGAGGGGGTGAAGAGGCAGACAGACTATGCAGAAAAGTCTATCTCTCCTCTTCCCTTAAGTGAGGCATTGAACAAGTTCAATGGCCCTGGGGACAAATGACTTTCTCCGTCTGTCAGTTGTGCAAGGCAGTGAGCTCCAGCTGATCAGGCTCTTCTGCTTAACAATAGTGATGTGGAGTGGGTGACACTCATTGTCCAAGATGTTGATCAGTTTGTTCAGGGTACTTTGTCAGATAGTGAAGTGATGCACTCCAGTTCAGCTCCCACCACAGAGCCAGCTTTCCTTACCAGCCTGTCAATTCGCCCCTCATCCTTCTTCCTTGTGCTTCCTCCCCAGCATACTACTGCATAGAAGAGGACGCTGGCAACAACAGACTGGTAGAACATCCTGAGGAGCTTACTGCACACATTGAAGGACCGCAGCCTCCTCAGGAAGTACAGCCTGCTCTGCCCTTTCTTGTAGAGTGCATCAGTGTTGGCTGACCAGTCCAGTTTATTGTCCAGGTGGAGACCCAGATACTTGTAGGTGCTAACCACCTCCACATTGACCCCATCAATGTGGACTGGTAGCAGAGTGGGCTTAGACCTGCGGAAATCCACTACCATCTCCTTGGTCTTTGAAGTGTTAAGTTGAAGATGATTGAGTTTGCACCATTGCACAAAGTCCTCCACCAGGCTCCTGTACTCCTCCTCCTGCCCGTTCCTGATACACCCCACAATTGCAGTATCATCAGAAAACTTCTGCATGTGGCATGACTCGGTGTTTTAGCAGAAGTCAGATGTGTACAGGGTGAACAGGACTGGAGAGAGCACAGTTCCCTGTGGCGCTCCGGTGCTGCAGATCACAGTGTCACAGAGATAGTTCTTCAGTCTGACGAACTGTGGTCGCTCGGTCAGGTAATCTGTAATCCAGGTTACCAGGTGAGCGTCCACACCCATCTGCAAGAGCTTGTCTCCCAATCTGAGGGGCTGGATGGTGTTAAAAGCACTTGAGAAATCAAAGAACATGATTCTCACAGCACTTTTCCCCTTGTCCAGGTGGGAATGTGTCCTGTGTAGAAGATAAGTGATGGCATCGTCCACGCCCACTTTCTCCTGGTAAGCAAACTGTAATGGGTCTAGTGCATGGCGCACCTGGGGTCTGAGCATGCCTAAGACCAATCGCTCCTTTGTCTTCATCACATGTGATGTAAGAGCGACAGGTCTGTAGTCATTAAGCTCACTAGGGTGTGGCTTCTAAGGGACAGGGGTGAGACATGATGTCTTCCACAGTGTTGGAACTTGTCCAAGGCGTAGGCTCAAATTGAAGATGTGCTTCAGTGGCTCCCCCAGTTCAGCAGCACAGGCCTTGAGTAGCCTTGGGCACAGTCTGTCAGGCCCAGCTGCTTTATTGCTGCGCAATTTCTTAAGTTGGACTGTCACTTGATCTTTTGTAATGGTGAGGGGTGTAAGGGGAGGGGAGGGGGAGGGGTGCATCTGGGATCTGTGTGTCTGATGGCTGTTGACTGAGGTCGTTGTCACCTCATTGTTCATGATCGCCATGTGGGGGAGGGGTGCAAAATCCAGTGATGGTGGGGGTACGATAGCCTGTGATGATGGAGGTGAGTGTTGCGCTGGTATTGAGGGGGTGTGAGGGTGGGGGCTGGGCGATGGTGGACAGACCACCGCCATTGGAGCTGGAGCAGGGCAGTCAAACCTGTTGTAGAAGTGGTTCAACTGGTTCGCCCTGTCCAGGTCCCCCTCAACAGAGCTGCTGTTCTTCTTCAGGCCAGTGATAACCTTCATGCAGTCCCATGTCTCCTTCAAGTTGTTTTCCTGCAGCTTCTGTTCCACCTTCTTTCTGTAATCCTCCTTAGCTTCCTTCAGCTTGAATTTGAGTTCCCCTTGCACGCGCCTCAGCTCTGCCATGTCCCCCTCTCTGAACGCCATCTTTTTCCTGTTGAGAAGGGTCTTGACATTGCTGGTTATCCAAGGCTTGTTGTTGGGAAAGCACCGTACAGTTCTGGTGGGAACAACAATGTCCATGCAGAAGTTCAGGTAGTCAGTTGTGCACTGTGTGACCTCCTCCAAGTCCTCTCCATTCTGTAACACACTCCAGTCAGTACACTCGAAGCAGTCTCTCAGAGCCTCATCCACTTCGGGTGTCCACTTCCTGAAGGTGCGTGTGGGAACTGGTAGCCTCTGTACTTTGGGCTTGTACATTGGCTGGAGATGAATGAGGTTGTGGTCTGACTTTCCCAGTGGGGGGAGGGGGTTTGCACTGTATGCATCCCTCATGTTTGCATACATGAGGTCTATTGTCCTGTTTTTCCTTGTAGGGCAAGTGAAGTGAGCTGACCTGAGGCTGCGCAGCGCTGAAGGCAATATGTAAAAGTGTTGAAGGCGGGACAGACAGACGTAAGAAAATAGACCTTGCAAAATGCAAACATGCGTGCAATCAAACAACTGCATATAGGCCTATGCCATGTAAAAACGTGACATTATTGCGAATTAAATTTAGTTTAGTTTGCATGCATTTTTTTTAAAACTCATGTCGTAGGCTACGGCCCGGTTAGGAATGTCCTTCGGCCCGGTGGTTGGGGACCGCTGACTTAAGGTATCAAAAGTGCATAATACTCCATTGTACTTCATTCAGTTCTAATAGTTCAACATAGCCGTGCAGCTGGGTTACCGTCAAGAACTTGACGTCCGTGCAACCCCCTAATTCTTTCACACAAACATACGGATATTAAGGGCGTTTTTGGGAGGTAACCAGGAGGTGCAAACAAACGCTGCATAGCCATTGAGATCACATAGTAAGGAGCTGGCTCAAGGGCTATTAAAGTTTTTTCCTCGTGTTTAGTTGTAACATGAAGGCACAGTTTCTATAGCCATACATGCGTGTTCATTTCTTGCTCCTTGGCTGTAACGATAACGAGCTATTTGACGTCTTCGAACACTAAACATCTCGGAGGTGTCAAATGTTGAGTTACTCCAGTCTAGATTTTTTGACATTAAATCACTCCTATGATGTATTGCTATTGACTATCCAAAGTAAAATGCCTGTTTTGAAGGTAACTGATAGTTAAATAACCAAATATCCGATTGTTTGCACCTAGGACTTAGCTCTGTCCTAATTGAAAGTCCCCTTAGTGCAGATTAAAGAATCCTGTAAGCATTAACGTTAATATCTAAAAAAAAAAAAAAAATAGTTGAGCTGCCTATGTTGACCATGCAGAGAAACTTAGCTTGTCAGAGGTCTGTTTGTATAATACAGCTGTATTCATAAATTCAGTGGTGGACATTACTTGAGTACATTTACTCAATTACTGTACTTTCTGTCGCTTTTTCATGTATCTGTACTTGATTTGAGTATTTCAATTTTGTTAAACTTTTTACTTTTACTCCAGGCCAAATATCTTACTTTTTACTCCACTACATTTTGTGACAGCTGAAGTACAGCTGAAGTTCCTTTTGGAAAAAACACTGTCCAAATACATGTGTACTGTACTTACATGTATATTTTCTATTAAGCGAGCTAGGCTTTAAATAATGGTGTTGCCTAACCTATGTTATTGTCATATCCACTATTTACTGTACCTTGTTGACCCCAATAATAATTCACAATATTGATGTTAATATAACAAACCTCTTGACGCCATCGAGCAAATGATAGACAATGATGGACAATCTGACATTATCAAACACAAAAGGGAACATCTTGATTTGGTCTGAAAGTGTAAAGCATTCAACAAAGAAAAATGTGGTTACTTTGAAGAATCTAAGATAAGATATCACATTAGTTTGTTTAACAATAATTATTAGCTGATTTTGTCCTTGAATGGAGGAGAAAGGCTCAATGAATGCCTATGTCTGTGCCGAATAATTTCAACAAAAGTAAATGCAACTGTATTCGTCAAAATACATTTCAGGACTTTTACTTTTGATACTTAAGTACATTTGAAGGCAAGTACTTTTGTACTTCCACTCAAGTGGAAATGTAAAAGGAGGACTTTTACTGGAGTAACATTTGACCATGTGTATCTCTACTTTCACTCAAGTACAGGATTTGTGTACTTCGTCCACCACTGCATAAATCTAACATTAACCTTCTCACAGGGGTCCCTCCAATGCAGAATATGGGCAGAATAAGTGCTAACAATGAAGTACCTGTCCAGAATGATCTAACGGCTATGTAAGTTTACACACCTTTTTTGTATTAAGGCACGTCAAGTCTCTCACATACTGGAACTTCAAGTTACATAGCCGTATGATTTTCTTATTCAGTACTGCACTGGACTTGAATTACGAATTTCGGCACAGATACACAATTATGATTTTGGCCTATTGATTATAATGTGTTTAATTGAAAGCTCTGTCAGTCATTTGGATAAGCATCAGCTAGATGACTAAATGTAAATGTAAATTCTTGAATTATTCTTAATTCTGATCACACTACATGAACTTGCATACGGTATACGACAGGGGCCAAATTGTATTGTTTTTTACTATATAGTTTTAATAGGCTAAATGTTTGGGATAGAAAAAGCTTTTTTTGCAGTGCTTCCATACTTCCTTGAAAAAAGTATTTTTAGTATTTTCTAACAAAAATACAGTATTTTATTTTGATACATAATATGGTTAGGCCTACTGTATTTTGTAGTTTATTTTGATACATTAAAAATGAGGGTATTAGGTATTTTATTTAGAAATACATTCTGATGTATTTTTGCCCATCCCTGCCTGTTCCCAGCATTAGCACAACACTTTGCCATGATTAGCTTGTCACCTGTGACGATATATGCTAGGCCTAAGTGACTGACCTATCTGGGTGTGTTTGGAGATGCCTGACGAAATCAGACATTGTTGAACAGGCATAGTTACAGTGCATGAAAATGCACTGTTCTGTTATCCGAAGTCTTCTTCTTCTTATTCTTCCCACCAAATTTCTGCGTCTAATTCAGCTTTAACCGCTTAACGTAGAAACTTCGTTCAAACTTTGTAACGTAGGTCTTGAAAAGGACACGTGGGGAATGTATTTTTCACTTTTGTAAACTTTATACTTTTTGAAATATTAATAAAAAACAAGCTTATTTTTCCCCATAGACTTAACATGGGCTGATGACATCACAATGGGCTAATTAACTTGATTTGCACCTGTATCAACTTCTAGCTGCTCACTACTAGGACCCATCAAAGGGCCAGTTAAACTGATTGCACCTGTATCAACTGCTTTCTGCTTAACTAGGCCAACTCTCTCTGTGTCTGTCCATTCTACAAGGATATAAGGCACATTCACTGGCGCCTTAATGCAGGGGCTTACCTGGGCTGAAGCCCAGGGGCCTCGACCAATGAGGGGCCTCCTAATAATAATAATAATGAATCAATAATAATAAACGGCCGTGTCCGTATTCGCGGCGTCAGTCATTAGCCTACTCTGGAGCTAGCCTACATAATTGAGCACATTGCACTGCTCTACAATGACATCGATGCAGAGGCCCCCTTTGTCTTCTCTTCTGAAGTGTAACAAAATGTAACAAAACTTAATAAATCCCAAAGTAGAGGAGCTACAGGAGAGGCTGAAACTGACTGACAAATTTACAAACTCTGGAGATAACGTGGGTTGGATTGAAGCAACGATAAACGAATGATGTGGATTCCTGTAACTGTCCATGAAAACAGAAGGCATAGCAGGTAAATATCGTAGCAAATAGCCTGGCAATGAAACGGCTTTAAAAACATGTAGGCCTATTTCACTTGTCTCACTGGAGTGAATGCAGAACATGGGCTGTTGCGCAAAGAAATGAATTAGTGATCTGCATCTCCGTTCACCAAAAGCTAAGTTTGTGCTAACCCATATTCGCACAAATAATATCCTATGTTATGTTTTCTGATTGTTAACGTGAGATATGTCTCCATGTTGGGAAGTGTAGTGATAATGCATAAGGTAGCCAATGTTCACGTCACATGAGCCAGCTGCTTGTTCTGTAGGCTAAAAGTATTTCTGTCCCTCCCAATCTGTGTTAGAATGGTGTGTTAAGTAGACAGAATTTCAAAAAACCTCCTGGGGAACCCCCCGACACGACAAACACATGCACTTTTGAAAAGCTTGAAACGTCCATATGTGTAACCCATCTTTTAACAGCCTATAGTGTTGTAAAAGTTCAACGCTGTTGTTTTCGTGCAGTAGGCTAACCTTTTTGATAAGCGATGTCATGGGTAGGCTGACGTGATAAGGGCTTTCTGTTCCTGTTTATGTAAATGTTTTTCAATATGCTCAATAATGATGGGCTACACTGCATGTTAGGCTATATCAACCAAAAGCGCACGTTATGTAAATAGGCGGTATCATAATTAGTATTTGCGGTTTGGGGGGGGGGGGGGGGGGGGGCTTAAAAACATATAGCCTCAGGTGGTATTAAGGCGCCCCTGGGCACATTCCATCCAACTTTCTATCCATTCATCCTCTTCAAACCATTCACTCATCCACCCATTAAACTATCCACCAACATCCATTAAACAATCTGCCTATCAACATCCATTCAACTTTCTGTCTATCAACATCCATTACACTATCTAAATTTAACTTTTAAACTATATACTCTGTCTCAGGCTTTAAGCATACAATCTGGCTCTCTTAACACTACAGATTCTGTTCCTATTTCCTCTGCCCACAACTGTTTCAAAATAAATGTCCTCACTACAATAATTCACTATTAAATAATTTAACTATTTAAACTACTCAACTATTTAACTGTTTAGACATTTCAACTGTCAGTTGTTATCAACTATGACTCCTGCCAACTGTTTCCAAATAAAAGTTTGTTTTGCATTTTATGTTAATATACAGTATGTTTATATTTTCATGCACTGGTAATTTCCTCGAAATTACATTTTCTAGTTTATCCTGGTGCCACGCACCTTGCATGTAGCTGTTCGCTTATTTCCTCTGTGTACCAAGTTATTGTAACTGAAAGTAACGATAAAAGGCACAACTCCAGGAGGACTTCTTGTCGCCATGGTCAATGCATTTTTTTTTTATATATCTGTGAGTGTGCGCACATAGCGCATGCGTTACGTTGCGCATTATGGCAAAGGGGCAATGCCGCTCGTTATACGTTTCCCAAAGTATATGTAGCAATAAAATAAAATAGAAATACATGAATACATTTAGATAAAAAAAAAGCAATAATTGCATGAAATATAGCTTGTTCAGGATTCTCAAAGCTCGAGTCCAAGTCAAGTCTTTTGAGTGGAGTCGCAAGTCATGTCTGAAGTCACTGTTTTTGCGACCTAAGTCCAAGTCCCCATCTTTTTTACATTTCTATCCCTTCATTCTCTTTAATTCAAGTTCAAAGCTGACATGCACTAGAAGAGCATTTATGCTTTATCAAGAATCAAAAAGATTAGCGTGGCACCGCTCTAGATGTGTCATTAAATTAATTGTGCTATTTCGCGAGGTATAGAGATCTTTCGGTTTCACACACAAAGTGCACTTAACTGTTCTTCATATCCTAGTTGTCTCTGACAAATTGAAAATAATGAGCGTATAGGCTTATGTCCATCGAGTCAGTTGCAGCCAGCCACAGTCATCTTCAACCAGTAACAGGAGCTACGTTCTGCTATTTGCGCAGATTTTTTCTCCTCTGTTCTCGCAGTGTTGTTTGCGAATATGTATCAATACATAATACCACTTAATTTTAGGTTAAAATGCATTGTAATGCGCGTTACTGAAGTTTGTACCGAGTAAAATATTTTTTTTTGTAATGCCTTACATTGCCGCGTTACAGCAAAAAGCCATATATTACAGTAATTACATTACTTTTGTAACTTGTTACTCCCAACACTGACCACTAAGAGGAATAGTAATGGGGAAAGTAAACAGTCTTGTCTAACTCCTGTTGTGATGTGAAATGCCTGTCATGTATGATTCTACATCGCTCATTGCTCTTACAGTTACTCATTAACATGTACAACATGTACATATTGCCCCACCCCCTAACTCCTATACTTATGTTCATAGGTTTTTAGTCAGGATTAATCCTGACTCCAACAAGTGCACTGCCAAGGAGCAGATGAGCAAGACGACTGAGAGAGTGGTGAAGCAGAAGAGGTCATACATGAACCCCCATGTAATCTCCTTCATCAGGGACCTCACTGAATTCTATTTGCTAACTGACTAGATGCAGGTGAGGTTCTGATAATAGCTTTAATAATAATGATATAATTAATAATATGTATATATGGGTATACTATAATTAATCATAATTTGATAATAATAATAATAATAATAATAATAATAATAATAATAATCTCAACTCAACTGTTTAAAAACAGCACTCACTGACGCACTTATTCTTACTGTACTCTACCGTTTTTAAATTGTCCTAAAACTTTAAAACATTTGGTTAAAAATGCGCCAGCCAAATGTAATGTAATGTAATTGTAATATTTTAGAATATGGGTGATTCTATTAATGATAATTAATAGCTAAAAAAACACAGCTCAAAAAGTACAGTACCTTTAAGGTAAAATTAATTCACAGTAACTTACTGGCAACTAAGTGTGTTTCACTAATTCACGGATTAGGATAAATGCAGAGACCAAATTTCCCTCAAGGGATCAAAAGAGTATATATACTTATATATATATATATACTTATATTTATACTAGCACAAATACTTTCAAGTATTTGTATAGCATTTACCCAGACTGGAGATTAATAGATAATGGATTGTTGTCCTGAGATCTATTTACTGAAAACCCACGATTCCACACTATCATAATTTATTCCAGCAATAAAGAAACCTGATCCAAGTGGTTGGCCGTGGTGATGTGTAGAAGCAACAATGTAACCCGTCACACAAGCATTTCAGGAAATGCATTTTTTATTATTATTATTATTATTATTATTATTATTATTATAAAGATGGGTGGAGGAGACTGGTGATTGGTCAGGTCTCATGTATAATGAATGAATGAGTGACGTATGGATTTTGAAACATTTTTGTCTGGCATTAAGATACAAAACCAAAAGATTACACAAGATCTTACGCAATTCACTCATCTTTCACCCTAGTGTATTTACTCATGAGGATTCTACTGACATCTTTAACATGCAGATAGAAAGATGCATTTGTTATGTACCAGAGTTCTTTTAACAATGACTATGTATAGGCAGTAGACAAGCCTTTTGTGTCATAACACTACAAGAGTTACTGGATGATTATAATAGGGTGAAATGTCTTGAAGGCAATTTGTTTGCAACCCTTTGTCAAATGGATTTACTTCTTCAACAATTGCCTGTGGTTTCAATCAGAATTACTCTTTTGAAATCACTCCAGCACTCTTTTGTTGTCAAGAATGTGACCTTATCGTGATGTTTGCTCACACAGAAAGCTAATGAAACCTGGCATTGTGAAGATCTCATCTGATCACATTTTGTCTGTTCCCAGCAGTAGGTGGTGTCAGATAACGAATGGGTGCAGTTTCTCGAGAATGGTCACACATTAGAACAATTGCCCCAAGCACATGACAGCGCATTGAACTCTATTTTTCCCCCCAGGCCTGTCTGGTGGGGTTAAGATGCTGTTTCCTCATTCTTCTGTGGCTGTTAGCTATACACAAAAGTTCTCTGTAACTGCTGTGAATTTTTTCCTTCTGTTTCTGTTTTGTGTTAGAGAAAACAGAATATGTACCTAACCCACCTCAGGTTGGCATTTTGGAGAATTCATGTCAACCTTCATTCATTTTAAAACAGGAGCCATATTTAAGCTAGGACATATGCAGCCACTGACTGCCATTAATGTAGTTCAGCTACCGTAAATAAGCACTGCTCATTTATTTATTATGAAATGTTCGTTAGAATCAGTCCAATCTTGTGAGGGGATGCTATGCTCAAAGTCATTAATTAGCTCTTGGTTTATATTTGAACCTGTTTTTGTATTGGTGTTAGTAAGAAAGAAAACTTCAAGAGCACTGAGATTGACACAATCAGTTTGTTTAATCTTTTTTTAGTCTTTCAAATAACCACAACTAAATATAGTAAGCTTTAATTAGATAAGCTTGGCTTCTGTTTGACAGCATGTATAACCAGGAAAACCAGTTTTTCTGATCTTTGTATTGTGGTATTTATTCATGTACTTTTACCACAAACAAGATTAGTAATCATGCCTCGGGCCTGAGCCAGTGCATTTTTAACATACTGTAGTCATCCAAGGCGTAGGCTCAAATTGAAGATGTGCTTCAGTGGCTCCCCCAGTTCAGCAGCACAGGCCTTGAGTAGCCTTGGGCACAGTCTGTCAGGCCCAGCTGCTTTATTGCTGCGCAATTTCTTAAGTTGGACTGTCACTTGATCTTTTGTAATGGTGAGGGGTGTAAGGGGAGGGGAGGGGGAGGGGTGCATCTGGGATCTGTGTGTCTGATGGCTGTTGACTGAGGTCGTTGTCACCTCATTGTTCATGATCGCCATGTGGGGGAGGGGTGCAAAATCCAGTGATGGTGGGGGTACGATAGCCTGTGATGATGGAGGTGAGTGTTGCGCTGGTATTGAGGGGGTGTGAGGGTGGGGGCTGGGCGATGGTGGACAGACCACCGCCATTGGAGCTGGAGCAGGGCAGTCAAACCTGTTGTAGAAGTGGTTCAACTGGTTCGCCCTGTCCAGGTCCCCCTCAACAGAGCTGCTGTTCTTCTTCAGGCCAGTGATAACCTTCATGCAGTCCCATGTCTCCTTCAAGTTGTTTTCCTGCAGCTTCTGTTCCACCTTCTTTCTGTAATCCTCCTTAGCTTCCTTCAGCTTGAATTTGAGTTCCCCTTGCACGCGCCTCAGCTCTGCCATGTCCCCCTCTCTGAACGCCATCTTTTTCCTGTTGAGAAGGGTCTTGACATTGCTGGTTATCCAAGGCTTGTTGTTGGGAAAGCACCGTACAGTTCTGGTGGGAACAACAATGTCCATGCAGAAGTTCAGGTAGTCAGTTGTGCACTGTGTGACCTCCTCCAAGTCCTCTCCATTCTGTAACACACTCCAGTCAGTACACTCGAAGCAGTCTCTCAGAGCCTCATCCACTTCGGGTGTCCACTTCCTGAAGGTGCGTGTGGGAACTGGTAGCCTCTGTACTTTGGGCTTGTACATTGGCTGGAGATGAATGAGGTTGTGGTCTGACTTTCCCAGTGGGGGGAGGGGGTTTGCACTGTATGCATCCCTCATGTTTGCATACATGAGGTCTATTGTCCTGTTTTTCCTTGTAGGGCAAGTGAAGTGAGCTGACCTGAGGCTGCGCAGCGCTGAAGGCAATATGTAAAAGTGTTGAAGGCGGGACAGACAGACGTAAGAAAATAGACCTTGCAAAATGCAAACATGCGTGCAATCAAACAACTGCATATAGGCCTATGCCATGTAAAAACGTGACATTATTGCGAATTAAATTTAGTTTAGTTTGCATGCATTTTTTTTAAAACTCATGTCGTAGGCTACGGCCCGGTTAGGAATGTCCTTCGGCCCGGTGGTTGGGGACCGCTGACTTAAGGTATCAAAAGTGCATAATACTCCATTGTACTTCATTCAGTTCTAATAGTTCAACATAGCCGTGCAGCTGGGTTACCGTCAAGAACTTGACGTCCGTGCAACCCCCTAATTCTTTCACACAAACATACGGATATTAAGGGCGTTTTTGGGAGGTAACCAGGAGGTGCAAACAAACGCTGCATAGCCATTGAGATCACATAGTAAGGAGCTGGCTCAAGGGCTATTAAAGTTTTTTCCTCGTGTTTAGTTGTAACATGAAGGCACAGTTTCTATAGCCATACATGCGTGTTCATTTCTTGCTCCTTGGCTGTAACGATAACGAGCTATTTGACGTCTTCGAACACTAAACATCTCGGAGGTGTCAAATGTTGAGTTACTCCAGTCTAGATTTTTTGACATTAAATCACTCCTATGATGTATTGCTATTGACTATCCAAAGTAAAATGCCTGTTTTGAAGGTAACTGATAGTTAAATAACCAAATATCCGATTGTTTGCACCTAGGACTTAGCTCTGTCCTAATTGAAAGTCCCCTTAGTGCAGATTAAAGAATCCTGTAAGCATTAACGTTAATATCTAAAAAAAAAAAAAAAATAGTTGAGCTGCCTATGTTGACCATGCAGAGAAACTTAGCTTGTCAGAGGTCTGTTTGTATAATACAGCTGTATTCATAAATTCAGTGGTGGACATTACTTGAGTACATTTACTCAATTACTGTACTTTCTGTCGCTTTTTCATGTATCTGTACTTGATTTGAGTATTTCAATTTTGTTAAACTTTTTACTTTTACTCCAGGCCAAATATCTTACTTTTTACTCCACTACATTTTGTGACAGCTGAAGTACAGCTGAAGTTCCTTTTGGAAAAAACACTGTCCAAATACATGTGTACTGTACTTACATGTATATTTTCTATTAAGCGAGCTAGGCTTTAAATAATGGTGTTGCCTAACCTATGTTATTGTCATATCCACTATTTACTGTACCTTGTTGACCCCAATAATAATTCACAATATTGATGTTAATATAACAAACCTCTTGACGCCATCGAGCAAATGATAGACAATGATGGACAATCTGACATTATCAAACACAAAAGGGAACATCTTGATTTGGTCTGAAAGTGTAAAGCATTCAACAAAGAAAAATGTGGTTACTTTGAAGAATCTAAGATAAGATATCACATTAGTTTGTTTAACAATAATTATTAGCTGATTTTGTCCTTGAATGGAGGAGAAAGGCTCAATGAATGCCTATGTCTGTGCCGAATAATTTCAACAAAAGTAAATGCAACTGTATTCGTCAAAATACATTTCAGGACTTTTACTTTTGATACTTAAGTACATTTGAAGGCAAGTACTTTTGTACTTCCACTCAAGTGGAAATGTAAAAGGAGGACTTTTACTGGAGTAACATTTGACCATGTGTATCTCTACTTTCACTCAAGTACAGGATTTGTGTACTTCGTCCACCACTGCATAAATCTAACATTAACCTTCTCACAGGGGTCCCTCCAATGCAGAATATGGGCAGAATAAGTGCTAACAATGAAGTACCTGTCCAGAATGATCTAACGGCTATGTAAGTTTACACACCTTTTTTGTATTAAGGCACGTCAAGTCTCTCACATACTGGAACTTCAAGTTACATAGCCGTATGATTTTCTTATTCAGTACTGCACTGGACTTGAATTACGAATTTCGGCACAGATACACAATTATGATTTTGGCCTATTGATTATAATGTGTTTAATTGAAAGCTCTGTCAGTCATTTGGATAAGCATCAGCTAGATGACTAAATGTAAATGTAAATTCTTGAATTATTCTTAATTCTGATCACACTACATGAACTTGCATACGGTATACGACAGGGGCCAAATTGTATTGTTTTTTACTATATAGTTTTAATAGGCTAAATGTTTGGGATAGAAAAAGCTTTTTTTGCAGTGCTTCCATACTTCCTTGAAAAAAGTATTTTTAGTATTTTCTAACAAAAATACAGTATTTTATTTTGATACATAATATGGTTAGGCCTACTGTATTTTGTAGTTTATTTTGATACATTAAAAATGAGGGTATTAGGTATTTTATTTAGAAATACATTCTGATGTATTTTTGCCCATCCCTGCCTGTTCCCAGCATTAGCACAACACTTTGCCATGATTAGCTTGTCACCTGTGACGATATATGCTAGGCCTAAGTGACTGACCTATCTGGGTGTGTTTGGAGATGCCTGACGAAATCAGACATTGTTGAACAGGCATAGTTACAGTGCATGAAAATGCACTGTTCTGTTATCCGAAGTCTTCTTCTTCTTATTCTTCCCACCAAATTTCTGCGTCTAATTCAGCTTTAACCGCTTAACGTAGAAACTTCGTTCAAACTTTGTAACGTAGGTCTTGAAAAGGACACGTGGGGAATGTATTTTTCACTTTTGTAAACTTTATACTTTTTGAAATATTAATAAAAAACAAGCTTATTTTTCCCCATAGACTTAACATGGGCTGATGACATCACAATGGGCTAATTAACTTGATTTGCACCTGTATCAACTTCTAGCTGCTCACTACTAGGACCCATCAAAGGGCCAGTTAAACTGATTGCACCTGTATCAACTGCTTTCTGCTTAACTAGGCCAACTCTCTCTGTGTCTGTCCATTCTACAAGGATATAAGGCACATTCACTGGCGCCTTAATGCAGGGGCTTACCTGGGCTGAAGCCCAGGGGCCTCGACCAATGAGGGGCCTCCTAATAATAATAATAATGAATCAATAATAATAAACGGCCGTGTCCGTATTCGCGGCGTCAGTCATTAGCCTACTCTGGAGCTAGCCTACATAATTGAGCACATTGCACTGCTCTACAATGACATCGATGCAGAGGCCCCCTTTGTCTTCTCTTCTGAAGTGTAACAAAATGTAACAAAACTTAATAAATCCCAAAGTAGAGGAGCTACAGGAGAGGCTGAAACTGACTGACAAATTTACAAACTCTGGAGATAACGTGGGTTGGATTGAAGCAACGATAAACGAATGATGTGGATTCCTGTAACTGTCCATGAAAACAGAAGGCATAGCAGGTAAATATCGTAGCAAATAGCCTGGCAATGAAACGGCTTTAAAAACATGTAGGCCTATTTCACTTGTCTCACTGGAGTGAATGCAGAACATGGGCTGTTGCGCAAAGAAATGAATTAGTGATCTGCATCTCCGTTCACCAAAAGCTAAGTTTGTGCTAACCCATATTCGCACAAATAATATCCTATGTTATGTTTTCTGATTGTTAACGTGAGATATGTCTCCATGTTGGGAAGTGTAGTGATAATGCATAAGGTAGCCAATGTTCACGTCACATGAGCCAGCTGCTTGTTCTGTAGGCTAAAAGTATTTCTGTCCCTCCCAATCTGTGTTAGAATGGTGTGTTAAGTAGACAGAATTTCAAAAAACCTCCTGGGGAACCCCCCGACACGACAAACACATGCACTTTTGAAAAGCTTGAAACGTCCATATGTGTAACCCATCTTTTAACAGCCTATAGTGTTGTAAAAGTTCAACGCTGTTGTTTTCGTGCAGTAGGCTAACCTTTTTGATAAGCGATGTCATGGGTAGGCTGACGTGATAAGGGCTTTCTGTTCCTGTTTATGTAAATGTTTTTCAATATGCTCAATAATGATGGGCTACACTGCATGTTAGGCTATATCAACCAAAAGCGCACGTTATGTAAATAGGCGGTATCATAATTAGTATTTGCGGTTTGGGGGGGGGGGGGGGGGGGGGCTTAAAAACATATAGCCTCAGGTGGTATTAAGGCGCCCCTGGGCACATTCCATCCAACTTTCTATCCATTCATCCTCTTCAAACCATTCACTCATCCACCCATTAAACTATCCACCAACATCCATTAAACAATCTGCCTATCAACATCCATTCAACTTTCTGTCTATCAACATCCATTACACTATCTAAATTTAACTTTTAAACTATATACTCTGTCTCAGGCTTTAAGCATACAATCTGGCTCTCTTAACACTACAGATTCTGTTCCTATTTCCTCTGCCCACAACTGTTTCAAAATAAATGTCCTCACTACAATAATTCACTATTAAATAATTTAACTATTTAAACTACTCAACTATTTAACTGTTTAGACATTTCAACTGTCAGTTGTTATCAACTATGACTCCTGCCAACTGTTTCCAAATAAAAGTTTGTTTTGCATTTTATGTTAATATACAGTATGTTTATATTTTCATGCACTGGTAATTTCCTCGAAATTACATTTTCTAGTTTATCCTGGTGCCACGCACCTTGCATGTAGCTGTTCGCTTATTTCCTCTGTGTACCAAGTTATTGTAACTGAAAGTAACGATAAAAGGCACAACTCCAGGAGGACTTCTTGTCGCCATGGTCAATGCATTTTTTTTTTATATATCTGTGAGTGTGCGCACATAGCGCATGCGTTACGTTGCGCATTATGGCAAAGGGGCAATGCCGCTCGTTATACGTTTCCCAAAGTATATGTAGCAATAAAATAAAATAGAAATACATGAATACATTTAGATAAAAAAAAAGCAATAATTGCATGAAATATAGCTTGTTCAGGATTCTCAAAGCTCGAGTCCAAGTCAAGTCTTTTGAGTGGAGTCGCAAGTCATGTCTGAAGTCACTGTTTTTGCGACCTAAGTCCAAGTCCCCATCTTTTTTACATTTCTATCCCTTCATTCTCTTTAATTCAAGTTCAAAGCTGACATGCACTAGAAGAGCATTTATGCTTTATCAAGAATCAAAAAGATTAGCGTGGCACCGCTCTAGATGTGTCATTAAATTAATTGTGCTATTTCGCGAGGTATAGAGATCTTTCGGTTTCACACACAAAGTGCACTTAACTGTTCTTCATATCCTAGTTGTCTCTGACAAATTGAAAATAATGAGCGTATAGGCTTATGTCCATCGAGTCAGTTGCAGCCAGCCACAGTCATCTTCAACCAGTAACAGGAGCTACGTTCTGCTATTTGCGCAGATTTTTTCTCCTCTGTTCTCGCAGTGTTGTTTGCGAATATGTATCAATACATAATACCACTTAATTTTAGGTTAAAATGCATTGTAATGCGCGTTACTGAAGTTTGTACCGAGTAAAATATTTTTTTTTGTAATGCCTTACATTGCCGCGTTACAGCAAAAAGCCATATATTACAGTAATTACATTACTTTTGTAACTTGTTACTCCCAACACTGACCACTAAGAGGAATAGTAATGGGGAAAGTAAACAGTCTTGTCTAACTCCTGTTGTGATGTGAAATGCCTGTCATGTATGATTCTACATCGCTCATTGCTCTTACAGTTACTCATTAACATGTACAACATGTACATATTGCCCCACCCCCTAACTCCTATACTTATGTTCATAGGTTTTTAGTCAGGATTAATCCTGACTCCAACAAGTGCACTGCCAAGGAGCAGATGAGCAAGACGACTGAGAGAGTGGTGAAGCAGAAGAGGTCATACATGAACCCCCATGTAATCTCCTTCATCAGGGACCTCACTGAATTCTATTTGCTAACTGACTAGATGCAGGTGAGGTTCTGATAATAGCTTTAATAATAATGATATAATTAATAATATGTATATATGGGTATACTATAATTAATCATAATTTGATAATAATAATAATAATAATAATAATAATAATAATAATAATCTCAACTCAACTGTTTAAAAACAGCACTCACTGACGCACTTATTCTTACTGTACTCTACCGTTTTTAAATTGTCCTAAAACTTTAAAACATTTGGTTAAAAATGCGCCAGCCAAATGTAATGTAATGTAATTGTAATATTTTAGAATATGGGTGATTCTATTAATGATAATTAATAGCTAAAAAAACACAGCTCAAAAAGTACAGTACCTTTAAGGTAAAATTAATTCACAGTAACTTACTGGCAACTAAGTGTGTTTCACTAATTCACGGATTAGGATAAATGCAGAGACCAAATTTCCCTCAAGGGATCAAAAGAGTATATATACTTATATATATATATATACTTATATTTATACTAGCACAAATACTTTCAAGTATTTGTATAGCATTTACCCAGACTGGAGATTAATAGATAATGGATTGTTGTCCTGAGATCTATTTACTGAAAACCCACGATTCCACACTATCATAATTTATTCCAGCAATAAAGAAACCTGATCCAAGTGGTTGGCCGTGGTGATGTGTAGAAGCAACAATGTAACCCGTCACACAAGCATTTCAGGAAATGCATTTTTTATTATTATTATTATTATTATTATTATTATTATTATAAAGATGGGTGGAGGAGACTGGTGATTGGTCAGGTCTCATGTATAATGAATGAATGAGTGACGTATGGATTTTGAAACATTTTTGTCTGGCATTAAGATACAAAACCAAAAGATTACACAAGATCTTACGCAATTCACTCATCTTTCACCCTAGTGTATTTACTCATGAGGATTCTACTGACATCTTTAACATGCAGATAGAAAGATGCATTTGTTATGTACCAGAGTTCTTTTAACAATGACTATGTATAGGCAGTAGACAAGCCTTTTGTGTCATAACACTACAAGAGTTACTGGATGATTATAATAGGGTGAAATGTCTTGAAGGCAATTTGTTTGCAACCCTTTGTCAAATGGATTTACTTCTTCAACAATTGCCTGTGGTTTCAATCAGAATTACTCTTTTGAAATCACTCCAGCACTCTTTTGTTGTCAAGAATGTGACCTTATCGTGATGTTTGCTCACACAGAAAGCTAATGAAACCTGGCATTGTGAAGATCTCATCTGATCACATTTTGTCTGTTCCCAGCAGTAGGTGGTGTCAGATAACGAATGGGTGCAGTTTCTCGAGAATGGTCACACATTAGAACAATTGCCCCAAGCACATGACAGCGCATTGAACTCTATTTTTCCCCCCAGGCCTGTCTGGTGGGGTTAAGATGCTGTTTCCTCATTCTTCTGTGGCTGTTAGCTATACACAAAAGTTCTCTGTAACTGCTGTGAATTTTTTCCTTCTGTTTCTGTTTTGTGTTAGAGAAAACAGAATATGTACCTAACCCACCTCAGGTTGGCATTTTGGAGAATTCATGTCAACCTTCATTCATTTTAAAACAGGAGCCATATTTAAGCTAGGACATATGCAGCCACTGACTGCCATTAATGTAGTTCAGCTACCGTAAATAAGCACTGCTCATTTATTTATTATGAAATGTTCGTTAGAATCAGTCCAATCTTGTGAGGGGATGCTATGCTCAAAGTCATTAATTAGCTCTTGGTTTATATTTGAACCTGTTTTTGTATTGGTGTTAGTAAGAAAGAACACTTCAAGAGCACTGAGATTGACACAATCAGTTTGTTTAATCTTTTTTTAGTCTTTCAAATAACCACAACTAAATATAGTAAGCTTTAATTAGATAAGCTTGGCTTCTGTTTGACAGCATGTATAACCAGGAAAACCAGTTTTTCTGATCTTTGTATTGTGGTATTTATTCATGTACTTTTACCACAAACAAGATTAGTAATCATGCCTCGGGCCTGAGCCAGTGCATTTTTAACATACTGTAGTCATTTGTTTGTTCACAGGGACAATTATAGTTTGATTATAAATAGGCCGCCTTTGTCCTATTTACGTACTGCTGGAACGTATTCCTGAAAAGAGTTTCTGTCTATATTTACATATTACTACTTGCCATACCAAAATTGAGCAATCCTACTTTCCCTTGTAATGAGAAGAAAACATGAGTGTGCAGAAACTTCTTCAGGTTCTGAGAAGAGTTCTACGTCTACGTCATGGATTGTTGATAATGCTCCTTGCTCCTGTACCACACCCAACTAAAGGCTTGTTCCTTTTTGTGCACTCTGTTGTACAGCGTTTTAGCATTTACCATTCAGAGCAGTAAAAGACATTGTTTAGAGCTGTAGGGAGATGAATGCTTTACCATCTCACAATTAGTCTAGCCAACACAAATCTAGCCTAGCCAACACAAAAAAAACACACAAAAAAACACGTGTAGGTTACTCACACACACACACGATACACCCGCTTGTCTTACCCCAACCTCAAGTTTCTTGAGAACTTTAATCATCAGTTTTGTTGACACTTTAGTCCCCTTCTCTGTGTTGTTCCTCATGAAGAGGTGGCCAGATCTACTTCACTCATTGGGCCCTAATTTAAATGAAAGCACAAAGTTGAAAGTCACTCAATGAGCAAAGTGTCTTGTGCATAAACTATAAAGCTATTATGTACCGTGTGGGAAAAGTCATGTTGCATCACCAGTACCTGGTCTACTACCAATACCCCTGCCCACCTCCGCAGACTCCTTCACCACAAATACACAACAACATGAACACTATTGGAACAACTGCTGAAAGCAAAGCACCTGTAACAAACTCCCCTGGACCTCAAATGGAGACTCTGGACCAATATTCAACCCCAAACTCTTGATTTCCCATCACCATCCACACCCAATCACCTCCCCAACCAATCAAACTCCCCAGGCCACCCAAATCCCCCTAATCTCCCATCACTCAATCAAACTCCCCAGAATCCCCTGAATACATCCCTCCGCAGGATCCCCAGCTTTTACTAGCCCAAGACCGTCAACAGACAGTGTTTTACTAGCCCAAGACCTTTAGCATCAAAGAAGCACAGGGCAACCCCCGCCCTCCTCCACCCCGCCATTCAGAAGGATCTCTTAAGCAGCAACAACCTCTTAGTTTATATTCTCAGCTGGCACATAGCACGGAATGTGCAGTAGAAATTCTAAATCACATACTTTGATTGCACTACGGTTGTATGATACTTTCAGTCCCTGCAATAGAAATGGTTCTGACAGTAGTTTTGAGAACATGCCGGGACTCAGTAAGTCTATGACATTCTCTATTCCGGTATTGATAAGAACTAGAATAAATCAAGCTTACAGGGTAAACCAGTCAAATTTTCTACCCATACCACAACAACCTCAGAATTCCCCCGTGGATTGTCTAACTCCAACATTTACAGTAAAACTAGCAGTTCTAAATAACAGATCTCTTTCAAACAGTCATTCTTAATTATTGATCTGATTTGAACACACAACCTTGATTTTCACTTTTAACTGAGACATGGTTAGATCAAACAAACAGTGCTACTACCCTCATTGAATCAGCTCCCCCAAATTTAAATTTTTTGAGTGCTACCAGAGCAAACAAAAGAGTCGGGGGATACAGAACAGATCTATGCTGGTAAAAAAGAGAATCATAGACGTTGCTCCATTAAAATAAGGACTTTGAATTGGATACAGAACTGAACCGGGAGCCAGTGGACTTGTTGGAGGACAGGAGTGATATGGTGAATGGAGGGGGTTCGAGTTATGATGCGGGCAGCTGAATTCTGGACCAGTTGAAGTTTATGGAGGGATATGTGAGGGAGGCCGAAGAGGAGAGAGTTAGCAGTAATCCAGATGGGAAGTGACGAGACTGTGGGCAAGGATGGTGGCAGTGTGGGGGGTAAAGGAGGGGCGGAGGCGATTTATGTTTCGTAGGTGGAAGTAAGCAGTTTTTTCTTGAGGACTTCAATCATTGGAACACATGGAACCCTGTAATATTGCTTAACAAGTTGCCTCATGTATTACCTAAATCACCTAAAACAACATGGTGAAAAACCCAGTTATGCCCCTTGGCGTCAATATAGCACCATTTAGCGTGTACACAGTACCCAGTTAGTTAAAAACCACCTAAAGGGGCCATGATCCTACCTGATCAACAGGATTACACAGTGCAATGTCAATTATTCTGGGCATGCATTGACAATGTCAGAGACTTCATTCTTATTTTAAGGTGAAAGAACTGCATTGGGTTGCTTTAAGCCCACATTTTGTGGCTCTCAGTAGGTTTGGTGGTTTGTTTGTACCACTTGACAAGATCGGTTGTGACTTTTTGAGTACATCTCTGATACAGTAGGCTATGAGATGTAACAGGCAAGTCACCATAGTTGAACTGTTGACTGTTTGCAGATTTACTGTATGTCATGTCTTGTCGGCAGAGAAAAACTGTTGCTCTCAAACACTGTCCACGTTATCAACAGAATCAGTGTAGTAGTAATTTTTATCGTAAGTTTATCGCAACATGTAAGCCCACTCCAATAAAGGCTTTTTAGTTGTACAAAGCAGTACCTTAGCGGTTTTTGGTAAGACTTGCACTTTTTTTTTTGGCTCATAAGATTAACAAGTCTAACCAACTTTTCTGATATGCGTGTAGTGATAAAGAAATTGATTAAATAGACAGATATGGAAGGTTTGCAATGTGAAGTCATGCTCCCTAGCCTTTAAAGAGTATTTTTAGTATTTGCGCAAAATACAAAAATAGAATATTTTATTTTGATACATGGCGTGGCTACTGGTTTTTTTTTTTTTTCATTTTTGCTCTTCCCTGTTTGTTGGTTGTTGGGTAATAATCCGCAGAGCTGAGCTGTGACACAGATAAATGGAAAGGTGTGACGAGTTTCCTTTACAAAAAAGAATAATAACTCAGTCTAACACAAAAGCTTTGTCTTGGTCCTCCCCCAAACATGTCAAACACACAGCTTCCGCTGTTATTCCTGGTATTAGATAAAAACTGTTTTGTTTCCTTTGAAACGCTGTGGCCTAAACCCCTTTTTTATACAGTCATGATGTAACAATTGACCAAAATGATATGGAAAAAAGTTTGTGCGTCATGCCTAAAACGCTCCTGAGCTGTTCTGAAATCAGAGTAACCTATGGCCTCTCGAGGCTTATTGCTTAATTATAATATACAATTCTTTATTTATTTCAGACCCAGGGGGATCCATATCACAGTAAAAAAAAAACAGTAGAAAAACACACAGGGTAAAAATACCATGGTAATGTCATGGTTGTAAGAAAAGTTAAGGCCTTGAAGCTGATGATTGTATTATATCTAGCCGTATACAGGTTGACATGCTAAAAATTATAAATAAGTAAATATTGTATACCTCATCAGCATACTGTAAGTCTGTGAAGCATCCCTCAGACTGTCAAAGTATAGATTTCAATGCATTTTATGGACAATTTCAATTATTTCATGACATTATACAAAATTATTCACAATATCACATTCAGAGAGAGTTCTAGGCTTTTGATTAATAGTTAATAATTTAGAGAGAAAGAATTAAATTGAATGTGTGATTTATACTGCACCATACAAATGCTATACAAATTATTATTACAATATAGGTATACAGGGCCAGATGTACTAACGATTTTGCGCCCACTTCAGGCGTATTTGTTTCGCAATGTGCGTGTAAAATCATTGCGAGGTATGTACAAACAGGCTGGAATGATGTAAAAGCGCAAACTGCCTGTCGCGGGAGCTGAAAGTGGCAGATTGCGTTTGTCATGTCATGCATATGCATTCATGGGAGGATCCAAGGGAAAGTGGGAGTTTAGCGTAAAAAGATGGGAGGGGAAGAGTAAAGAGCGCCTAAGTATGTATTCCGCGGTATGTACAAAGACTGCTCCTGAAAGCGCACGTCTATTCTGCGCCTAAATACTTCCGCCTTGTAAAAGCAGGTGTTAATCCAAATTGCAGTTCAATGCGTCAATAAGAGAACCTTTCAAAGACAACAGAATTTAGAGCACCAGTTTTTGTGGTGAAAGTATTTGTACTACTAAAAGCAACCTCAACTTTCGTTGACCTTTCCAATGTCTTACTTTCACTTTCACGTCATTCTTTCCTACTTGCTATTTGACCAATCTTCTATACGTGCACAAGTAGTTTGAGTAGAACTACTGATCTTCATTATCTCCCTGCTTGTTTACATCTTATCATGTATGGTATTATTTCATGATCGCTAAACGTTTGATTCTTTTTAAAGCCCCCCTGTGTAAGAAATTCTCCCATCTAGTGGTTAGGAGTTATATAGCAACCAACCTCTCAAGTGCTGCCTCGTTTAGAACTACGGGAGCCGTCACACATCAAAACTGACACTAGTTCTGGAGTCCTAGCACGTTGAAGCATAATCTTCTTTCTGAAAGCGTAACTCTCGCCAAAATGCACCCTAGGGTGTTTTGTGAATGTACACGAGTCAAACTTTCGTTTAAAAGCATAATTATGTCTGAAGCGCCACTTTCAAGCTTGTCCGTGTTGTGGAGTTTTGAATGGGAACTATTTTTTGATACATGATCGCGTCAAAATCGCTATTTTTAAAACACTAAGAAGGCTCGACACAGCATGAAACTTCGATCGAAGTATCATCAGTGTCTCTACACATGAACTCGAGCATTGAGAACATTGTTCGTGTACACAGTGTTCACTAAAAGAAAGGTTTTGAACAACTCACTTGGGTTTTGTGCTCGCTGCCATCAGTCAAGGAGCGAGTTGTCCAAAACCTTTTTTTTTAGTAAACTTAAGTGTATGATACAATTTGTTGCGCGACACCTGCCATCCTCCCAGTTCAATCATGATTTTGCCTGAACTACTAAGAGCATTAGCAAATAAATCAGTTTGCAATAAATCTCCTGGAAGAAATTAAGTGATCCTTGGTTCAAGGTTCCTGCCATGAACAGTACTGGTTGTTTATGGTATTTAGCAGACACTTTTGTCCAAAACGACATACAGATAACAACAATACAAAGTTAAATTTAACAGTAAACAATTCAAAAACTTGGTAAGAGTACATTAAGGAGAATATCAATAATAAACAACAATGTCAATTCAATCAATAGCCTAATAAATAAATACTATAATATACAAACCATAACACATAATACACGCTTAATAAACTAAGTGCATGTTGAACAGTTGGGGCCTACTGGTTAGCGCTTTGGACTTGTAACCGGAGGGTTGCCGGTTCGAACCCCGACCAGTAGGAAGCGGCTGAAGTGCCCTTGAGCAAGGCACCTAACCCCTCACTGCTCCCCGAGCCCCGCTGTTAACTAGCAGCTAACTGCGCCGGGATTAGTGTGTGCTTCACCTCACTGTGTGTACACTGTGTGCTGAGTGTGTTTCACTAATTCACGGATTGGGATAAATGCAGAGACCAAATTTCCCTCACAGGATCAAAAGAGTATACTCTTTTGACACTTCTTGAAAGACCCAAAACTATCACAGGAACGGAGAGCACTGGGCAACTCATTCCTCCAGCAAGGAACCACTGAGGAAGAGAGTCTTGAATTTGACCTAGCGTTTATGGCTGGTTGACACAACAGACGCTCATCAGAAGACCGCAGTGGGCGGTTGGGGATATATATCTTGATCATTGAATTAAGATAGCAGGGAGCAGATCCAGTCAGTGTCCTATGGGCCAAAGTGAGAGATTTCTGGCCACTATAGGGAGCCAGTAGGAGAGGAGTTACATGTGTCATCTTTCGCTGATTGAAGACTAGGCCTGCCGCAGCATTCTGAATCAGTTGTAACAATCTTACTACACAAGCAGGTAGGCCAGATAACAGTGAATTACAATAGTCCAGTTGGGGTCAGTGAAGATGAGTCAAGCTGGATGTTAATCTGTTGTTAAGGGTTGTATCACTTGAATAAACGTAGCAATCACCAATCTATCATCAATATTTCTATAGAGGTTGTTGTGGCATATGCTAAGGCCTACATGCTGAAAATGATGACTGCTTTTTCCAGCTTTATCACTGAAAGGTTTGTCTCTTTTAGAATTGCTTGGTTGATGTGACAGTGGATTGCTCTTTCTAATTTACAGGCTGAGGTAGTCAGGTGGGAATCACAGGATTGGCACCACTGGTTTATATCATATAAATCAAATAGACATTTGGAACATGTTTGCCTTTGTTATACTGTAGGCCAGTGAAGAGAGATTAAGGCGGGGATCACATTGACCAGTGGCAAGCGTCAGGTTTTCTATTGTTCTCTATGGTTCGGCAGCGGAATGGTGGCAATGCTGACGTAATGCTAGTGTTGAAGAAGCTGAGGGTTGAACTTAGTTCAACTTTCAAACCGCAACACGAGTATATTCAATTGTCAGTTAAGGCAAACCGTTTGTGTTACCACAGGAACGAGATGGAACTTATTATGGTCTGAGCGTTGCGTTACGCTTGCCGCTGGCCAATGTGATCCCCGCCTAACTATATTAACATGACATAGTCTAAAACTAAAACAGTCTAAAACATTATTTAAAATCTCAGATTTGTTCCAAGGGTGGCTTTTGATACCCAAATTTAACATCATACAATAGCTGTATGTTCTCTTCTCTCGTGATTAATAACCCAGATTAGATCATCCTTCCCCACCCGATGGAGGCCAAATAGCTTCGTCATGTAATTGTGCAAAATTAAGTTGGAGGGCAGGAAGCAGAAAAATTCTACATTGCACAAATTGTAAATGGAGGCAATAAAAAGTGTCTGCTATGTGTGACTGAATGAACCTGTACAAAACACCTGTCATTACCACTATCTGCCCAATTCCATGTCCAGGATTGAGCACCCTGCAAAAATGCATTCACAGTATGACATCACCAGGCATACTGTCCCCAGACCCCACTTTGAAAACCATTGGTCTAAAACATTGCATATGTCACCATCGGAAAACAATAAAGGCCACAAATAAGTAATGAATTCACATTCATACAATGTAATAACATGTTGCTTATTACAGAATAGACTGAGAGTCATCTTTAGTGCCATGTGACAAAAATATGCAGCTAACATGCCATATCATGTAGGATCAGGACGACTCCCTGGTTCTTGTGCTATTTATCTTCCTTGACAGATTCTGTCACTCTTGTCGGTCAACACAAAATGCAGTGGAATGTTTTTGTGGTGGCTTGTTTCAAGCAGAGAAGGAGTAAAATTATTCAAGGAACTTACTTCTACTTAGGCTGGGTGTTTTGACAGTTAGTGTATAGAACAATATAGATGTATGTGTTTGATACCAGAGTACTACAGAATACAACATGCTTTATGATTAGGGTCATTCCACGTCAGTTCAACCAGGGCCCACGCACTTAGGTCTGAAAAAATTCTGAAAAAATTACCAGGTGTACCTATGTTACCCAGGAGACACACTGTAAAATTACTCTTATGTAAGATCAATACTTTCCATGATACAGCCAGTTTTACAGGGGGAGGGGGTGTCGATTTTGTCCAGCCTCGTTTTTTTGTTCAACATATTGATGTCAATGGTGCATTTTGCCCATGTTCAGGGTGGAAAGTGAAAAAGAAAGATTTGCATAAGACAAGTCAAATTGGTGTTTTTAAAAAGAAAAGATCATTGAGAATAAAGAAAAAAATATTTAAAAAATCTTTGTATATTCCCACAAGGTGTTTGGGTGCTCTGAAAATGAGAACCAAAATGATTTTTTAGACTTCTAGGTCTGCTGTTCAGACCCTGAAGGAATTTATTTTCTGTTCATTGTTTTTTGTGAGAGTGTTTCTACTTATCTCAGTAAGGAAAATAAATCAAGAGCCTATGTTGAGTACAAATATGTCTTCTGAAGGCTTAAACAGAGCCCAGCCAAAAACTCCAATAAAATTTGTATCAACTTTGAGGGACAGCTATGACCATGCAGGATTATCCAGACCAAACGTGATGATTTTGCTACATACTATTCCTATTTATGTACCACCATGCAAAATTTGAGCCTCCTACATGGTTTAGTTCTTGCGCTGTGGGCTTGTGAACTTTGACAAAAAAAAGAGGCTGGACAAAATCGACACCCCTCCCCCTGTAAAACTGGCTGTATCATGGAAAGTATTGATCTTACATAAGAGCAATTTTACAGTGTGTCTCCTGGGTAACATAGGTACACCTGGTAATTTTTTCAGAATTTTTTGAGACCTAAGTGCGTGGGCCCTGGTTGAATTGACGTGGAATGACCCATTAACATTAACATTCGAACATAAGACTTAAAGATAGACACCAAAGGCCGAAGATCAGGATAATGAGGGCCAGATGTACGTACATTTGCAAACGTAGCGTTATCAGCGTCATTGACACACCGCAGATTGCGAACGCTGTCAGACCCAAGTTTCCGTCTTATTTATCAATCGTTCAATCCTTAGTGTAAACTGCGCCTTTCTCTGCCTTTCTCCGCCCATAAACACAATTTACGGACGTCTACAACTGAATGGCAGCGCCTACATACAAACGCAGTTGAATGAAGTTGATGACATTAAAGCCCCCCTGTGTAACGTTTTCAGTTGTTTGTTAACTAAATCAAGATTTACCATTCATAAATGTGGCCTCATTCATGTTTAATTATGACCACCACCAATTCGAAGCATACCTATTGGCTTAGAAATCCTCATTTAAATATACATAGCACAGGGGCGACTAGCCATGTACATGCGCCATATTAAAATACCGGTGGCCAGCAAGGGACATAACATGAGAATACAGCTCAGTCTTTGGCGTCTGGATGCATAGAAAAACATTAGCTTGGATTCATCTGCAGAATTTCCCTACATTTAGCAATGTACTAAGTTACGAGCCCATTTTCTACAAGTCATATCTTCCTAACAGTCCGACATTGACATTGTATTTTCCAACGAAATAAATAAAGAGAAATAACTTTGTTCATGATCTGTCACCAACTCACTTGATCTCTAGTTTCTAGAGCCAGAGACAGTTGCATAGCTGCCAACTCTCACGCATTGGCCGTGAGACACACGCATTTGATTAGTTTCACACACTCACACGCCACACCCACGATTTCTCACGCTGAAGTGTCAACCCGGTCGGTCAGATGCCTGAAAAATGAGTTTAGACTATAGATCTACCTGTTGAGCCACGGTTATGCTTTCAGAGACGGTGAGAGGGTTCAAGAGCACCCCCTGTCTGTGGAATTTTCTAAATTTTCTCTCATTTGCGATGCTACTTCAAAAGCCACCCCAGGCGCATTCCCCCGGCTTCAGGTAGGCCTATGCTTTGAGTATTTTTCACGCTGAAGTGTCAACGTGGTAGGTCAAATACCTGGCAGATGAGGTTCAACTAAACTAAACCTATACATGATATCACACATCATGTGAACGAGCGGAATCTAAGCTTTCCAATGATATTAGCGCCAAGTTGCTGTGATAAATTGTTCGCGAGAAAATTATCATTGAACCGACGTGCAATTTAGGCTAATCATATTTGCATTTTGCACACAGTGCACACCCATTACTCTCGGTTTAATATCTCACTAACCCTTCACACAACATGTGGCAAACCTAATATCACAATAAACAGCAAACCGTACCGAATACGAGGATATAAAGCATGCCTCTGTTTTTGAAATTGCAACACATTTCAGCATAGCCTCATTGGGGCGAAATTATAATGTATTCTAATGTAAACTATTTGTCAGTAGGCCTACATACATTTTTGTAAATTGCTCAGTAGATTATCCCACTATCATGGTTCTTATATTGTCAGGTTCCAGCCAATCCCACTTACACAGATAAATTAATATATTTATATTGCCATGCTTTCTAGTGACATTAATGCAAAAATATAAAGAAAATCAAATAAGGAGACACAAATATTGATATAAAGCCTGACATAAGCCATATGCAAACATTCACATCATGCAGATATGGGTACATCCTGAAAAAGGAATAGCCTGTAGGCTATGGCCATTACAATGACCAATATATTATCTTAAATGAACTAGCTGAAAAACACAGGTGACCACTTCTGCATAATTTCATGGAGTGCTGAACATTTCTGAACTGTGAAATGTACCATATGTTTTTGTGGTTGTGAACTTATTGCAATATCACCATAACTATTCCACCTGTGTATGCATGGTTATAATTCTGAAGTGCAAAATAGCTTAGGCTACAGCACAAATATTTCCATAAAAATAAGCAAGTCTGACCTCTGAATTTATTTTTAAAAGTGCACCAGATTGATAGCCTGGCGGGCCATCCTATATCATTTAAATGTATAGTCTGGAATCGAACCATTCACCTTACTTAATCCAAGGGGCGGGCAGAGAATTGTCTTTCAAACTGCCTAGGCATGCAATAGGCCAGCGCTACGACCATATCCGTATCCTGTCGGCAAAACGGCAAATACATCCTTCTTCGAAAGGAATGACTTAAGTGCATTGTGTTGCTCAACTTTCAAAGAAAAGCACAAGTCCAACTCCTCCAAAGTTGACGCCAACGCCGATTCAAACAACCGCTCTTCGTTCGCCATAGCCACCTTCCTTGTTGTTCACCGTCGCAGGACTGTTGTTATCCTGTTAAGCCCGCCTTAAGACTCTCTAACAAAATAGAGCGCTGTGATTGGATGACGTCCACGGCATCAGCCAATAGAAATCCCTATGGTTTGACTAGACGTACAGGCTGAGCAAATTAATTTGCTGCCGCTAGGGTGCGTCTAGATTTCTAGGCTACCAGATTGATGCATTTAAAAGTTAAAATATACAAACATTTCTTAAATTCTTACAAAACACCCACCCACTTTTTAAAATTGTTAGTTTGGACCCCCCACTATTGCCGTGCGAAATACCAGTGCTGTTTGTACGCCAAATAAATAATAACCTATAGGTTTATGTAAAACTCCCCATTAACAGCATCACGTCACTAACCACAGCTAGACTGCACAATGGTAGGCCTTCAAAAGCATGACATTTTCACTTTAGTTTGATATTTAATTTACTTTATCCGCTTTCATGCGTTCATTGAACGTCCGCAGTGCTGTAATGGAAACCTTATTGCGTAGCCAATTAGCCTATATATTGAGTTATTTTTAAATTATGCATGATTTACTTTTTATTAATTTCGTAGGCTGGCTTTATTTTGTTATATAGAAGTATCTAAATAACCTGGTAAAATGTACCAGAATTCAGGAAATTGCATCTAGTCCAAAAATTCTGGGGGAGGACCCCCATACCCCCCACTGAAATGTCCCACCCACTTTCAGAATGCCTCCATCGCCCATGGTCCTAGCATTAGGCTAGATCCCTTTGATACCAATGTTAATTTAACTCTGGGACCCTGGTCCCTACACCTGAGAAACAATGTACTTTTTTTTTTACTGTACGGTATAATGCTGAACGAGCCAAACAAAAATTTCCCCAGCAAAATTTTGGTTGGCCCCACCAAATCTCACTCCAAGGTTTTTTGAAAAGTTGGCAGCCCTGTTAACTTCAAAAGTTCAAAGTGCAAAGTTCAAAAGTAATATGAAACCTGAACATTTTAAAACACCAAGTGTAAATGAAGAGCTCTTTTCCAAAATGCTATATCCTCCATTTTAATGCATTTTCATAAATATTTTTTTTACATTTTCTTTTCCAAGTAATTTCAGTGGAACAGTTGATTTATCTTTACTCAATCAAAACAACACAACTGCACTTTTATCAATATTACCTGAAATACACAATTAAGTGACATGACTTTTAATTCATGTTTTCAAAAATGGATTTATAGTGGTTTGGAAGAAAGCAAATGTTCCTAAAACAGGTTTTACTTGTATTTTAACATTTGTTACAGGTCCCAAATATGGGACTGTAGTAACAAATTTAAATATCCCATTAATGACCTGAAAGACAGGTGAAATAAAAGGAGATTTAGACACAGCAGCTTTCCATGTTTTCTCCCAAATCGCATCTGAGAGCGAGCGGAGGTCCGTTCCCATAGCAACCGGAACGCAACTGCTTGTGCCACTCCTTAAAGCGACAGTGTAAATATATATATATAGAGAGATCATATTCATTTACTGATAAACATATGACCAATGTGGTCACCTGTTTTGGGTGCGCCACACGCTCCCCAACTTCAAAAGTGGCTCCCGACACTTGCTACTATCAGCAACTAAACCTAAGAATCACTAGTGAGAATGTCTGTGTAACTCAAGGTAAGTATGTGTGTGTGTTTGTGTGTGTGTGTGAGCATGTGTGTGTGCGCGTGCGTGTATGTATGTGTATCTGTCTGTTGCTCAACAATGCAGGCAAGTCCCGGGTAAGTATGTAGGTGTGTGTGTGCATGTGTGTGAGTGTATGTATGCGGGTCAATCAGTACACCAGTACCCTACACATAGGGTATACTATGAATGGGAATAGGGTATGGAAGTGGTGTCTGGAAGTAACTGGGGTATGCATGCACTCCCCATGGTGGCATTGACAGTGTCCCATAGGCCCCTACTGTATTGCAGCTGGCTGGGGGTTGGGAAGAGGGCTGTCCTAAGGAGCTGTACGTGAGCATCTGGGCAGGCCTCCTTTCACGTGTGGACCTCCGCATCTGTAGTGGGCTGGACTGTTCATTGTTGGACTGTTCACTGACTGCTTCAGGGATTACTGGCCTCTCCTGCATGGCACCTTCCTGTCCATATACTGCAGGCATTGGATTGACGGGTAAGTATTCCTCTTGGTGTGCTCTGTGCTCACTCTGTCTGCTTTCCCCCACAGGCATGCTCTCTCTCCTTGGAAGCACACTTTCAGTCCACTGGTCTTCCCTTTCAGGCAGGATTGGCTCAGGTAAGTTGAATCTCTGAGGGGTGGTTACTGGACTGTAAGTCCTCTGAAACTCTTGAAGAGGCTGGGTTTGGTTGTTCTCATACTCCATTCTTGATGGTATCCTCAACCAGTATAAGGGCTCATCCTCATTGTCGGAGGAGTCACTACTCGGGCGCCACTCGCTCTGTCTCTCTGTGTGGCGTGAAGAGCTGTTTCTTGTTCTCTGTCGTGGCTGGTCTGTTGATGGAGCAGGTAGGTGTCTCGGTGAGCCTCTGTCTCTAACAGGTGGTCTCTGTGATGACTGGGGTAAATCCACAGGTAAGTCGTTGACCACGTGAAGCAGGTTGCGGTGTAGAGTTCGTACTCGACCTCCACCTGTTTCTGGAGACACTTTATACACCGGCCCATCTGCGATCCTCTCCCTCACAACATGAACTGTGCCTTCCCAGTATGGCTTTAGCTTTCCAGGACCCCCTCTTTCCCTCATGTTCCGCACCAAGACGCGGTCACCCTGCTCCAGGACAACACCCTTCAAATGTTGGTCGTAGTACCTCTTTCCCCGAGAGCTGGATTGTTGACTGTTCTCTGAGGCGAGTCTGTATGCTTCCTGCATCCGAGAGGCCCATCTCTCTGCATAGCCTCTTGGAGAAGTGGCTTCTTCCTCAGACAGCAAGCCAAAGATCATATCCACAGGCAGACGTGGGTGACGGCCATACATCAGGTAAAAGGGTGAAAATCCAGTTGCCTCATGCCGGGTACAGTTATAAGCGTGGAGGATTTGGGGTAGGTGTTCTCTCCATCTTTCCTTTTCCTTCTCCTCCAGGGTCCTGAGCATCTGAAGCAATGTGCGGTTAAATCTTTCTGCAGGATTTCCTTGGGGGTGGTAGGGAGTGGTCCTTGAGTGACCCACTCCACTCAACTGTTGCAGGGTCTTGAAAAGGTCATTCTCAAATTCCCTCCCTTGGTCATGATGTAGTTTCCATGGGTAGCCGAACCGTGGAATGAAATCATCGAAGAGTTTCTCTGCAGCTGCCTTCCCGGACTTGTTTCTGGTGGCATAGGCTTGGGCAAATCTGGTAAAGTGGTCTACAACAACCAGGATATACTCAAAGCCTCCCTTGCTAGGTTCTAGATGCAGGTAATCAATGGACACAAGTTCTAGGGGTGAGCTGGTGGTAATGCTCCCCATTGGTGCTCTGATGTGAGAGACCGGTTTCTTCTGCTTGATACAGGGACACTTCCTTGTCACATAAGCTTCAACATCCTGTTTCATGTAGGGCCAGTAAAACCGGTCTCTAGCGAGGCCCAGGACTCTCTCCATACCCATGTGACCCATGTCGTCATGGAGGTGTTTAAGGACCAAGGATCGGTACTGAGAGGGCAGGACAAGTTGACTCCTCTGACTGGTTTCCCTGTACAGCAGACCATCCTTCAGCTGTAGTCTTCCCCACTCATGCAGTAGTTTCCTCGCCAGGCCACTTACTCCTCTTCTCATGTCACTGGTCAGTATGTTGGTGTTCTCTTTCAGTCTGATGACTTGACTGATCACAGGATCATCTTGCTGAGATTTCATGAGTTCGGCACGGCTTATGGCAGGGAGCAATTCTGGTGACAAAGATGCTGGGCTTTGTGAGAGGTTCAGAACAGCCACATAAGCAACGTCTTGTTGCTTTGCAGCCCTACTGCCCTCCCACATTGCCAGAATGGTGTCTCTTGACAGCTCTTCTGTGCAGGAGTCGACATAGCTGTTGATGTCCACCGGCAACCTTGACAGTGTGTCTGCATCCACGTTTGCTTTTCCCGGTCGGTATCTCACCTCGAACCTGAAGTCAGCGAGCTCACCCACCCAACGGTGACCGACAGCATTCAGCTTAGCAGTGCTCATCACGTATGTCAATGGGTTGTTATCCGTGTACACAGTGAAGTGGGGTGCATAGAAGAGGTAGTCCCTGAATTTTTCACATATTGCCCACTTCAGTGCCAGAAATTCAAGCTTGCCTGAGTGAAGGTGGTAATTGCGCTCAGCAGGCGTGAGTGTTCTGGATCCATAGGCGATTACTCTGAGTTTTCCTCCCTGCCGTTGGTACAGCACAGCACCAAGTCCTTTTTCTGACGCATCTGTGTGCAAGACAAAAGGGAGGTTAAAGTCAGGATAGGCAAGCACTGGTGGGTTTGACAGGACATGGATGAGCTGGTCCAAGGCCCTTTGATGTTCCTCCCTCCACTGGACAGGAGTCCTGGATGACAGCTGTGCTCCTTTCCCCTTGTTTGTTCTGGGTGGAGGCGTACCAGTGGCAGGGCGTTTTGCTTGCAAGAGCTCATACATTGGCTTGGCAATTCTTGAGAAGTCTTGGATGTATGTCCGGTAATAGCTGAGGAACCCTAGCAGCTTACGGACTTCTCCCACGGTGGTCGGGGCCTTGGTTCTCAACGCCTGGATGGCTTCCAGATCCTTGGGGTCAAGTCTTACTCCCTCAGCAGACACCAGCTTTCCCACATAGCGGACTTCCTTCTTGAAGAGCTCGCACTTTGTTGGTCTGAGCTTCACACCGTGGCGCTGGAGGGCCTTCAAAACATGTCTCAGCACCTCCACATGAGCTCCAAACGTCTTGGCATAGCAGAGGACATCATCTAAGTAGGGGATGCAGCATTCGTCCCGCAAGGAGCTGAGCATCTCCTCCATGCTCCTCTGGAATGCTGCTGGGGCGTTGGAAAGGCCAAAAGGGATACGTACCCACTCATACAAGCCCCATGGGGTGATGAATGCAGTCATGTGCCGTGACCCCTCTGCAATGAAACCTTGATGGTAGGCTTTTCCTTGATCCAGGATTGAGAACCAGCTGTACCCACCCAGCGTGTCGATAAGATCTTGGATACGGGGCAGGGGGTGTCTGTCTGGAACGGTCTTTTGGTTTAGCAGCCGATAATCAATGCAAAGCCTCAAGGTTCCATCCTTCTTGCGGACACAAACGACAGGAGCGGCATAAGGGGATTTTGATTTTACGATCCACTTCTTAGCCAGCAAGTCCTGGATATACTCCTTGACTTCTTTGTAGAGGGGTTTGGGGACAGCCGCATAGGATCGCTGCACTGGGATATCATCCTTCAGTGTTAAGCTCATCTGAAGACTTGGGACACATCCAATGTCGTTGTCATCCCGTGCAAAGGCGCTGGACTCCTCATACAGCATTCCTCTCACTGTTGCTTGTTGTTCATCTGTTAGATGGCTTATATCAACAGGAGGGTGCCACAGCTGGGACATAGGCTCTGCTCGGTCTTTGTCATCCTCCCTAACAGGAATAAGCTCAGGTGAGTTAACACTGTTGACCTCGAAGCTGTGCCTCTGGTCTGTCTCTACAACCTTTTCAATTGACTGGATACTGCCTAGTACTGTAAAATGGTTGAGTGAGATGCTGTGCTGAGTATGGTTGAATACAGGGATCTCAACAAAAGGCCGTCTGGTGTGGTGGACCTCAACCAGGCCATCGCCCAGGTCTAGCTGTTCCAGTCTTGGGTCTGCCTGGCTGACCTCAAACAGCGCCACTGGTGAGATGAACTCAACAGGCACCTTGCATCTGATGCGAGCAACTCGGCCAGGGTGGATGACAAAATCCCGCCGGCCAACTCTCACCAGTGCTTGGTCCTGGGTGTGTTCCTGGGTCTGCACAAAGTGCACAATGGCCTCAGCTGTGTCCTCTTCAATCTGCATGGCCTTCTGCAGCAATTGAGCAATGATGGTGACAACTTCAACTCCGCCCTCCCGTCCTTGGATTAGCTCCTGGATCACATTAAAGCCTACGATGGGTCTTGTGAGGCTCACACGGCTGACCAGAAAGGGTACTCTGATGGAGAGCCTTGGATCTTCATTTCCAGGCAAGTTAAAGGTAAGTTCAACCCATCCATCATATGGTATTGGCTCACCATTAGCAGCTGTAAGGTCAAGGCCTCTGTCACCCATAAGCTCACTGAGAGGGTGCAGTTGTTGTTGAGGTAAGTGCTTTTCTTTCCAGGCATGGCTGATGATGCTGACCTGAGCACCCGAGTCAAGAAGGACAGTCACGGCATGTCCACTGAGATTGCATTTCAGTGTGCATTTCTCTCCAATAAGCTTGGCCACTCGCTCTGCTGTTGACTTTGCACCAGTCAGTGGCTGAGGAGGGATGGCACAGCTGTAATTAACCCGTGCTGGGCCTGGCATATCAGCACCTTGATGGGACTGGACGTTATAGCCGATCACAGGTAGTCCCCTTGCCGTGACCGGGGTGCATTTCCCGACGGCTTGGTCCTCTTCAGGCATCCCACAGCACGGTGCCCGTTTTCCCCACAAGAGAAGCAGTGGTTGCAGTCAGGACGGCTATTAGCAATACAACTGGGGCAGCCACGGGGTCTCTCTGTTCTCAGTGGTCTACTCTGCCTATTGGGGCAGCCACAGTTACACTGTGGCTGAAGCTCGGAGGTTGCTGGCTTCACTGCTGAGGCACTGGACCGAAGGGTGTTCACTACCTGGGTCAGGGCCTGTACTTGAGCACTCAACTCATGGATCTGCTCGTCCTTGCGGTCAGCGGTACACTTCCCTGCACTCTCGTCCCTGCTGCTGGCTTCAGTACTTTGAGCATGAGCGGTTCTTGGACGGGTGCTGCGCCCCAAGTGTCGCTTTCTCTCACTCTCCTCACTTGTTGTTTTAGTGACCTGCCTCAAGAGTGCCTCATCAGTGACTGTAGGGTCGGAGAGGAGGAGTTTTAACTCACGACGGACGTCATCATGCTTTTCGCTTAAGCCCTGATAGATGGTGTGGAGGAACACATTCTGTGCTGTTAGTGCCTCATACTTGATGTCTGCATCCGCCCACTTGGATGTGAATATCACTCTCTGTTTCAGCCCCATCATCCTGTACAGGAACTGCTGCGGTGTTTCATGCTCGTGCTGCTTGGCCGTCATGAGTTCCTGGAAGAGCTCAGTGCTGCTTTTCTCTCCTAGGTGTGACTGAAGAAAGCTCTTGAGTTCACCTACCGTCATGTCCTCTTTACTAGCAAGCATGTCTTTGAAGTTGCCAGGCTTTATGACACGTAGCACGGCGCGGGTGATCTCACCTTCAGTGTGATTTTCTCTGAGGCCTTCATCAATCTGCCTAGTGATGTTGTTGTAACTGATCTCTGAAGTGTTATCACCAATTTGCCCACCATGT
Organism: Alosa sapidissima; assembly: GCF_018492685.1. Taxonomy (NCBI): domain Eukaryota; kingdom Metazoa; phylum Chordata; class Actinopteri; order Clupeiformes; family Clupeidae; genus Alosa; species Alosa sapidissima. The sequence continues at coordinate 25,898,551 of NC_055957.1, read as the reverse complement.
ATCTTGAACTCTTTCCTTTGTAGGAGGGGAAGGTCTTTAAGGGCAATCATGCTTTCTGTGCTATGGGTGGTGTGTGAGGTGTTTGAGTGCAGTTGCAGTGTGTCATGTGGACTGCGAGACTGGCTACAGTCACGAGCAGTGGGTAGATTGTCTACCATGTGCGTGGTGGGTGGAGCACTACTCTGTTTTAGCTTGAGTTCATTGTACACAGCGAACAATTTACTAATCTGTGTTTCAAGATCTTTGGTCTGAGAAGCTAAATCTGTTGTCGCAGTGTGTGTACTGGTACCCTGGGTGTTCATGTGTGCAACCTCAGATGTCCCCGGTGACACTTTCACATCAGATACCACCTTCATATCAGACACATTAGAATCTCCACTACCCCCACTCTGACTATGGCTGTTAATCATTTCGTCAACCTGGTCTTTTAGCAGAAGTAACTGCGACATGCCCTCATCCTCCAATTCCAGTAAAGCTACACTGTCCATGTATGAGCACAAATACTCAATACCACTCTCGTCATCATGTTGGTGCAACTTAGCTGGGTCCTGGTCGGGTGTCGGCGTGATGTCAGTTGCAAGCTGGAACAGTTCATCAACAGACAGATGGAACAGTCCCTTCTTGATGGACCACACCAGCTTCTTTCTCTCGTGGCTCATGGTGGATGGTTGTCAGATGTCTGTGGTCCTCGAACTCCCTCGCTCTGGCAGCAGTCAGACGCCCTGGATTCGGACAGACCCTCTTCACTCTGATGACACGTCACCGTCTGGTCCACAGGTTCATGGATCACTGGACTGGCGTCCTCCAACAGCTGTCAGCGGTGGCGCCAATCCCGGACTCGAGCCCCCAAAATTTGTTACAGGTCCCAAATATGGGACTGTAGTAACAAATTTAAATATCCCATTAATGACCTGAAAGACAGGTGAAATAAAAGGAGATTTAGACACAGCAGCTTTCCATGTTTTCTCCCAAATCGCATCTGAGAGCGAGCGGAGGTCCGTTCCCATAGCAACCGGAACGCAACTGCTTGTGCCACTCCTTAAAGCGACAGTGTAAATATATATATATAGAGAGATCATATTCATTTACTGATAAACATATGACCAATGTGGTCACCTGTTTTGGGTGCGCCACACATGCATTTTTAAAATTCCTCAGATTCTGATTAATATGTATCACTGCACCCTCCTCCGGGCCTATTGTTAGCAGAACAAGTCACTCAAGTTAAATAAACCCAAGTTGGTTCTCTCCACACAAAGCTTGAAAACCAGTGATCAGTGCATCATTTCGTTTACAGAGACAACAGGTGGATTTTGCAGTCACAGTCTTTAAACCAGCACTCTCTACTCAGTAAAACGCATCATCTTTATCACACAAACATCTAGATAAGGACATTTGACAGGTAAGATGGAATAACATCCACATTTCCATCATTGGGATATAATACATTGTGATGTGTTTGCATTACACAAAGGGTCTGAGTGGTGCTAAAATGATACTGCATCTGAGGCAAATGGTACTGGGCAAAAGAGCCACCGGATGGATGTGAGCTAATGGTAACCAATGGCATCTTTGAAATGACTGACTAGTTTCACAACTTTAGAGAAAATAACTGATTGGTAATGCAATGAATGTAGCTGAGTGGTCTAGGGTGTTAGGCTGGCAATCGTAAGATAGCTGGTTCGAGACACATATGATGACTTGATGCTGCACATCGTGCCCTTGGACAAGGCACGTCATCTGCATTGCCTCAGTTTACCCAGCTGGGTATCGGGTACCGACTTTTGCTGGGGGTTACCTGTGATGGACTGGCGTCCCTTCCAGGGGGAATCTACGACTCTTATCCACTTAGCACCATGGACATAAGCGCCAGTCTGATTGGCCTCCATGGCTACAAATGGATTAACTTAATGCAATGAAAATATAATCGACTTTTGCAGATATGATATAGAATGAGTTTAATTGATTTGGCAGTTAGGTGGCAGGGCTCCTAACATTTTTAGGAGTACAAGCAGAAAATGTAAGGGTGCACACATTAAATTGACATGCTATGCAATTATACACATTTCCCCCCATCGTCATCCACAAATAGACCCTAGGCCATTGTTAGACCAGAACTTTATTTATAGTAAGTAATATTGTCAGGTCTTTAGTTTTTGTAAAGTCCCTAGCTGCTGCATTTTGTTTCATCTAAAGCTATTTTAGAAAATGCATAAATGAGTTTTTTCTAAATCATGTTTTGACAAAAGAACTCAATCTGATCAATTCTGATGTTTTTGAAGTGGTAAAAAGCTGATGTACTGTAGTTTAGCTTTCATGTGGCTGTTGACGTTTAGATCACTGTCACTTACTGTAAGGCACCAAGATTTTTCAGTATTCTTTGCTGTAAGACCTTTTGTGTGAAGCAGAGGGGCAAAACAGAATTAGTTCAGTTTCATCTATGTTCAGGTGAAGAAAAACCTGAAATGGCTAATTGGCTAATCTTTATTGAGGTGTATGTCATTTGAAACCTTGATAAGAGCTGTTTCAGTGCTTGGGATTGGCCCAAAAACTGGACTGAAAGTAATCAAAATAGCCAGTTTTGTCAAAAAGACCATTTTTTGCCAATATGGTAGATTGGATATGGGCCTGTACTTGTTTAACATGGAAGCATACAAATTATTCTTATTGAGTAGGGGCTTTATGGCCGCTGGGACCTGAAAAAAGCAAGGATACATTCAATGTGAAGCATGTCTACTGTGTGGAAGATTTGATATTCAGTACTATTTTTTCTAACTAGAGAGTAGTAGAGTTTTGTAATCTACCAAGCTAAACTCTGACATTAAGTTTAGTTTCCCTCCCTTTGTAGCTGGCGGTTACAAATGTTGGGTTAGTAATTAAGAAGATATGTTCAGTATTATTTGATCAATTTTACCTTTGAAAAAATGCAAAAGGTTGCATTTATTAGTTGAGAGAAGTTCAGGTACTAATTATGAGGGAGGATTTGAAGGGTTCAGATGCAAAAGCCTCTAAATGCCACCTATGTCAAAAATGAGATAAAGATGGTGAGGGGATGCTCTCCACACATAGTATACGCTAATCAAATAATTTAACTTCTAAACCCACTAAATACCACTCTCTTCCTGGTCTGAAATATCGATTTATAGGCAAAAACCTATAGGAGCCTGAATTTAAATGCTCATTTAAAAGAAAAGTGGTCAGACGGATTTAGAGGGTTTTGCATATGAACTCTTCATTTGTTAATTTCTTGATAGTTGAAAAGAGCACACACATTTTATTTATACTACTGATGATGTTAGAGAAGAAAGACTGTCTTGCTCTGCATATTCCAGAATTCTATGTGTCGAGCATCTCATAGAGGATCTGAAGTTTGTATTTGCGGCATTTTCTTTCTTTCTTTCAGTCTTCCTACACTCTCTTTTTAGGATTTGAACTGCTGAATTTTGTTTCATTGGTGCTTATGTTTGTCAGTAACTCTCTTGACTTTTAATGGAGTAATGTCATCCATAATATTCGTAATTTTTCAATTACAATTATAGTTAATCTTATTGAGCATGATTGTTGATTGGAGGTTTGTGAAAGTGCTTGCTGTGTTAACATAATACACGCTTAATAAACTAAGTGCATGTTGAACACTTGTGTAATCATTTATGATTCTCCTTCTTATCATCATAGATGTTTGATTAATCTGACCATACTTACCTAGAGCCTATTTGTGGATGTTAACAAGTTCAAACTTTGGTTTGAATCGAGCTTTGTTAATCGGAGTAGTTTTGAGCTAGCCCGTCTTTGCATTAACAACAGTCTTAAAGCCTGTATCGCAAATGGCATGAATTACCATAAAACAAATCACTATTAAACACATCGGTGGTGGTGTGGAGAGGGTCCCTACAGGCAAATCAAAGTATTTTAAGGTTTGTAAGTGTAAAGAACGGTTATAATGACTGTTCATGAAGTTAGTGCATTACCTTAACTCGTCTTCCAGTTGCCGCCATCTTGAGGAAAAGTACATACATGTCAGTAGGCTCATTCAGCACTGCATACTGCATGAAAAGAAAAGTTTTCAACTAGAGCTGGTAAACTTGGTTTCTTTTAAGGATTCGGGTTATTCTGAGTCGCTCACTAAATTGATCCGAGTTGTGTCACTTGTTGTGTCACTCACAGGGAGGCTACACCGGGTGTGTAACTAAAGTGTTCGTTAGTGTTGTGTCTGCGTCAATAATTAGCTTCCACTATGATCAGTGGAACTGGCTATACCAGACGTGATAGCGGCATGTACGTTTGAACAGAGCGATTTAGTTACGTGCCCCGTGTAGCCCCCCTGAGTTTCCTTGCTGATTGTCTCTAACCAATAACGTAGTAAGTTCTGTGGATTCACTTGGTGCAGATGTGTTATTTTTGAGTTGTTCTACTTATCATGCAGCCACAGGGAATGCCAGATATCCTACATTATGAAAGAGATCAAGGGAGGGAAAGACTTTATGACACTACCTGAAAACATGTTGTCAAGTAGGCCTAAAGAAACCTATTAGAATGGCTTGTTTGTTTTACCGAACAAATTGCCCTTTGCGGACAGAGAGGGTATAACATGCACTGTTCTATTATCTGATCTCTTCTTTTTATTATAGTGCATGAAAAATGCACTGTACTGTTCTTCCTAGGCTTCTTATCTATTATTATTCCACTGACCACTTTTTCTGTGGGCTATTAAACTTTAACTTAGAAACTTCATTCAAACTTTGTAACATAGGTCTTCTAAAGGACATGGCTGCTATGCATTCATTTTTGTAAACTTTATACTTGAGATATTAACAAAGTCAATTTCCCACTGACTTTCTATTGGGCATTATGACATCATAAAGGGTAGTTTAAACTGATTTGCCAACTGCCATCTGCCCAACTAGGCCCCATTTCTCTCTGTAGCCATGTTTACATGGACACTTCTATCAAAGATCCTTGATTACTAGCAAGATAGAGCAACGTAATTCGTTACTATGGGAGCAAAACGGGACAGTTCCGGTCTGCATAAGTGGGAGTGTCACCTTACGTCACTAAATAAACTTTCTCTCTTAATAAGCAATAAGAACAGGTAAACATAATTGTGTTCACAGTATCATTGTTTATAATCATGTATGATACCAAAGAATCATTCTTTAGGACGATATAAATAATTTAATTAGTCATGTGAACCGAGCTAGCTAGCTAGCTAACGCTAGCTTAAAATGCCATACAAGTGGATGGGAGTAGCTATGGCAATACAAATATGCGCTAACAAGTGACTAGTAGTTGAAGGACTTTGCTTAAACTTAATATACTGTTCCAAATTCGCTTGAGTATAAACTATCCACTTTAACTAATGTCAGTAATGTTATTCAGCTAGTTGTCATTTCAAAGAAATTACACTTCTCCGTTTAAAATGTTACCTTAGCTAAGAGGCTAGCTAGCATGCTAACAACCGGACAGTAACTGGCAGCAGCATGGTCTGATATTAAGTTATTTTATTACAAATCCGAACACTTACAGATTATGACAAAATTTTCCAAAAAACCCTCAACAAATCCAGAAAGACATAATGACCAATTTATTGGTAAAATTCCACAAGTCTCCATTGACATTAGTGCAGCTAGGGTTTACTCTGGTCTGCATAAAGGGGGATTCCCCCCCCCCCCCCCCCCTTGCAATAATCGAACGCGGAAATTGTCGAACGTTAGCGCGTCTCGCTCCGCTTTAACCCTCTCTGCTTCTATTCTTAGAAACGGAATAACGGCTCAATCAGAATAAAAATTGTCATATAAACACCTCAATTGGAATGAAAATTCCTGATCCGATCAGAAGGTGGTATAGTCCGCTCATATTCCGAACGAACAGCCATGCATACAGTCATTCGGATTGACTGCTGTATCTTCTTCAGGAACAGTAGGCAACAATGTCTATTCCGATCAAAGATTCTAAAGCGCTTGAGATCCCTTGATCGGAATTGACTTGTGGTTGTGTTGTGGTTGCCTACAAACTAACTCCTTAGTTTACATTACATTACATTTGGCTGACGCTTTTTTAGCCAAAGCGACTAACAACATAGTAAACAGTTTAAGTTTTAGAGCAGTTCTCAACAATTTTAGGACAATTTAAAAACATTAAATCATGCCGTTTCGCACTCTACAACATACGGAAAATCAGGACTTACTTGACTCAAGATGCTACCCAACTTCAGCTGGAGGTGGTGTGCCTTCATCCATGTAGCTATGTCTGAGAGGCAAAAATTAAGAAAAGTGTCTCTCTGACTCAAAAGTGGTAATCAGAGTAGTGATTTTTAGCAATGACACTGTTTCAGATGGGCATCCTGGAGGTTGTTCTGATGAATTAACCAAAGAGACTATTTCCATGTGCAACTCAGAGTAACTGATGTGCACTGCAATACACAAATTGTGCATTCGGCTAGAACTCCTTCATCAGTGTCTGACTCTGCACCCACTCATATCACTGTTCACCATCACAGGTTTACGTAATCTATTTATGGCCAATGTGGCTAACAACATCTAGCTAGGCCAATCAAAGCCGGCTCAAGACTATTTCAACTCACAGAGGGCACAGGTGCTGTGCGTACAATGAAATGTAAATCATTTGGGTAACATCAAAGCACAGTAAAAGTATTCTAATTGTTGCATTTTAGGCTATGGTTTATACTCAAAACATAAAATATTCAATACTGAGAAGCCCAGTACATTTTTGCATCTCTGGAGGGATTCACTTGGGGGGAGGGATTCTAAGGGGGGGGGGGGGGGGGGGGGGGGGTTGAATCCAAAGTAATTGAATCCATTTCAAGATGAGTCTGAAACATAACAAAATGTGGAAAAAGTGCTGTGAATACTTTCTGTATGCACTGTATATCGGCTGACCCAGGTTTGATTCCTGAGCTTGTCGATGTGTCTACTGTAGGTCTGTGTCGCTTTGAATGAAAGTGTCTGCTATACCAATCAACTTTAACTTTATATTAAAATTCAGCAGCAACTCATTGTATCGTTCTTTAGACCAGATGTACCCTAACTATATTTATATCATTTGTTTAAAAGGAAACAGGGGACAAGATGAAAGTGGTCCCACTTCTGTTCCTTCTCTTGATAGGTAAGTCAGAAAAAACAGAAGTCTTTTCAGCAGTAACGTATTTTGGCCTGTATAAGTACATTACAAGGTTTGTTACTAGGCAGTTTTCTTCAGTGTCCACATAGAAGAATCATGTACAATATGGTTAATGTGTAGGTATAATTCTTTATTGCTCACCTTAATGGTGTTGGAAATGGTGTTGTTTTCCATAGAAACCACTAGTGGGTGCACTTTTAACATGTTTCAACATAATACATACAGGTAATTAATAGATTAATACAGATAACTCCTCTCTTTAGGATATAAATTCAATAACATACATTGTTCCTTTTTGTTTTTATCTTTAAGGGGTATTCAAGGAAGTGCAAACAACAAATTCCACAAGTAAGTGCTTTTGCTCTTTGGGGAATATAAGCTAAGACAACCCCCACCATGCCTCAGACACCAGACACAACATGTACACAAAGATGTTGGAGACACTTCCAACAATCATAAATGAAGAAAATAAAATTGACCCAAAATTGGATCTTGGTGGCAAACTACATATTGGGATGGTGGAATTTGACAGCTTCTCTAACTAAGAAAGCTCTGTTTTGCAGGGTTGAAGTAAACCACAATGAAACATCACAAATATCACAAAAGGCCATTTGGTCAGTCTGGACTTTTCATGTCCTGAATCTCAAGCAAGATAAAGATCCTACCAGAGAATAATAGATCACTGGTCACTGTAAATAGTTCCAGACTTTCCAGAAGACCATATTAACAATATAAAGCTATTATTACCAGTGTATCTTGATTGGGATTCAAATGAAAGCAAAGCAAGTTACTTTATTAACTTTAAGACGTAGGTCTATTTGATTATTTAAAAAAAAAATGTGCAGCAGACCTGCGGCAACATGTATTCTTCAGAAATATAGCTGATATAAACTGAAATAAATGCTACAGCAGAAGTGCATGCACAAAATGTACACACATTATAAAGGGCATAATAAACAGAAAATACTCATAGGCCTATAGCCTATATTCATTATCTTTGAGTTCAGTTGAAAATAAGGAACTTATTGAGATATTCATATTGAGAAATATGCACAAGTGTGCAAAATGTAGCCTATAGAGCACATGTCGATGAAGTGCACCGAGCGCCGACATGAGTGCACTGCTATTTTATACAGTCTATGCACTGTCACTTGCCACACGCATCATTCAGCGCCGAAGTTTTTACTGGCAAACACTGGATGAACAATGGATTTTATTGGAGCGGCCGCGCCGACCAAATAGAACTGAATCGTGATTTAGGCTACACGGCGGCAAAGTGCGATGTTGGTGTGTGAAGTATTGAGGAAAATGGAATCTAATGAAATTGAATGTCGAAAGCAGATTGCGCAACACTTATGCATAGGTGCCAACTCTCACGCATTGGCCGTGAGACACATTTGATTAGTTTCACACACTCACACGCCACACCCCCGATTTCTCACGCTGAAGTGTCAACCCGGTCGGTCAGATGCCTGAAAAATGAGTTTAGATCTACCTGTTGAGCCACGGTTATGCTTTCAGAGACGGTGAGAGGGTTCAAGAGCACCCCCTGTCTGTGGAATTTTCTAAATTTTCTCTCATTTGCGATGCTTCTTCAGAATAGGCCTGTCAAACTCGATTCCTTTTAAGGATCCGGGTTATTCTGAGTCACTCACTAAACTGATCCGGGTTGAACGAGTCACTTGAGTCACTTGAGTCAGTATTGCTAAATCGCACAGAAATTCAGTCCTACGTTCAAGCAGTGCAGTGGGGTGCTTCATTTCGTTAAGTGCCTTCTCATGTTGGATGTGGATCCTCCATGATTTGAAACCAGGTTTTTGAAGTACTTGCATTTAGCCTTTAGAGTTTTGCTCTCCTGGTCAAAGTGCATCCACACATTGTTCATCTTTTTGGTGCTCATGTTCAGAAACTTTGATCTTATTGACGGAGAGGGTAGCCTATATTATAATAATTAATTATTTGTTGTTGTTTTGTTAACAATAGAAAAGTTTGCCTAGGTCTAATGCTACTCTGCTACAATGTTTATTACCACTACTATATACTAATAGTAGGCTACTAGGAATCTATTCTAATAAGTATTATAGGCTGCTAATACTAGGCAACTAATATTATTATTATTAATCATAGCTATACTGTTAGGTAGCATAATATAATATAATATAATATAATATAATATAATATAAAATAGCCTAATATAATAGCATCAAAACCTCCACCCACTCACAGGAAAGAAAGCAGTTTGAGCCAGACTGTTTATTTATTGTCTTAACCTAGCCTAAGCAATTGACTTTCAATGTAGACATAGAAATGTAGAAATGCCCTGCAGTGAATAAATTATTATTATTGTTATTATTATTATTATTATTATTATTATTATATTATTATTACTACTACTACTACTACTACTACTATTCTCATTAGGCTTATTATGACACGAGTAGAAACTAGGCTACTCGCTCGTCTACAGATCCACTCATGACAATGTAGCCGGCTGATTCGACTGACTCATAACAACATAACGTAACCGGTCCGCCCGGATGATCCAAATGACCCAGGTAGGCTAGCCTACTCAAGCAACTCCATACAGAGCAATGTTTCGGACTGTCTTCGCGACCTAATTGCATTTTAAAGTAGGCTATGCGTGCAGAATATATGTTATTTCAGAAGTGAAAGCATGGCTTTTGTTGTGGATTTTCTTTTAACCTTGACGAGGAGTTACTCGCTCCTCTAAAGATCCACTCATGACAACGTAGCCGGCTGATTCGCTGACTCGCACTCATAACAACATAATGTAACCGGCCCGCCCGGCTGATCCAACTGACCCGGGTAGATACTCAATCAGTTGTCTGCACGACCTAATTGCATTTTAATATGCTACATCTATACACCAAATCTAATTATGTCTAAGCTACATGCAGAACATTGAATGTTATTTCAGAAGTGAAAGAATGGCTTTTGTTGTGGAATTGCTTTTCACCTCGAGGAGGAGCTACTCGCTCTCGCAGATCCACTCATGACAACGTAGCCGGCTGATTCAACTGACTCGTACTCAACGTAGCCTAACCGGCCGGCTGATCCAACTAACCCGGATTGCTACTCAGCCGCTCCAATCTGAGTCCCATGGTCTGCGAATCTGCAATGTTTCCGGCTCTGCGGGAAGTTAACCAGTTATCTCGGACTGCCTGCTCACTCAGTCGCTTGAGTTGATTTGTTACATTTTTGGCAGCTACCATGGCTAGGGCTAGGAGGCTAGCTAATGTTGCAAGAGGTTTGTGTGTGGCGCTGTTTATCGTTTTAGATTGAATTGTAGTAGGACTCAACTGATCTGAGTTAATGATACTAGAGACTCGCGACTCATGGGTTCATTTAAAGACACGGGTGAAAGATCCGAGTGAGTCACGACTCAAACACCTTTACTTCAGAAGCTGTCCCAGGCGCATTCCCTCCGCATTTGCCCGGCTGCAGGACCGCCGTCATGCTATCCGGCAAAAGATTCTTTGGACGCCGCTATTTATGGATTTCCGGCTCCCATTGACTTACATTGAACACATGTAAACAAAACGTCAATTATGTGCTCAAACTAACGCCGCTGACTTATGAAAACCACCATTCCACTTTGATACGAAACTACATAATTGTACAACATTTATACAACAAAAATCACAGAATTTGGATCAAGTAATGTGGAGAAATCTTATGCAAAGTGTCAACCCCTAACAATGTGCCCATTGCCCAAATTTATGGTCGACTAATGTCGAATGTCAGAGTAATGACATTGAAAAAGGTACCTTAATGATACACTTTAATTTATAAAGGTACGAAGTATAAAAAGAAAAACACAATTTATCAGATGGATTACCCAAATAATTTGTAACAAAGTGTAACATTTATTCGAGGGCACATCTCTTCCCAGAACTATAATGGGTGTTGAATATCCACTTCTCCTGCACTTCGGGTCTAATAGCGGGTGAATTGTATGACCACCAGATGACGCCATTTCACTGCACCTCGGGCCTAATAGCTGCTGTAACTTCGTTTAAGTAATAAGCCTCGAGGAGCCGACGGTTACACTTGTTTTAGGGGCGTTGTTAGCCACGCTGCGCAAGCCGGGTAGGCTACAGGAAAAGCCCATAGGCTAAAAGTCGCGTGTGTTTGTGGTGATTTATTCCATGTATTAACAAAATAATAATGTAACATTAAAGAAATAGCCTACATAGATAAAAAAAAACTAAAACTAAATAATTACACCAAACAAGTAAAAAAGCTTTATCATTGATATATAAGCTTACTGAAAATCAAATATAGGCCTAGCCTACAATTGTGTTGCACAGACAATATGTCCTACAGATAATCACAACAGTAAGAACATAGGCTAACCTAAGTCATGACGACACGAGGGCTTAAGTCTTATGTTGGCCTATGACTACGTAGCCTAGGCTACCAAGCACGTCTGTGTCTGCGACAGTGAAATAGCTCCAATATTAATTGTGTCGCCAATAAATATATGCTAACATGAATCTCATCAGTCACCTATAGATAAGGGTTAGGCTATAACATATGTAGGCTATAATGTAAAAATAGGGTCATATCATATAATGTTGACTTATTAAGATGGGGGAGAGAGCTGGACATATTACACTGAACTAACTGTTCATTGTTGAAAATCAATCAAAAGTTTGTAGTTGATCCGGATGTCATTGGTCGCAAGGACTGTTAATGGGTGTATCCACAATTGGGACCTTGTTACAAGTTGGTCTTTCAGCTGCTAATGCAATCGGTGGCCGTCAGAAAACATGTTAGACAACTGAGGAATGAGATGCCACACATAAAATGTACAGTCAAACAGAACCCACAAACATCAATGGGAATCAACCAAACACTGCAGGGAACCATGTTATTGTCAATCAGCACTCTGCCATGCTAAATCAGACCCTGCTTATGTTTGTGCAGAGCAGAACAGATATTTGTAGATATGGTGCAGGACCTGTTAAGAGAGATTGGCAGCTCAGTCTCCCTCATATTAGTCCCTACGGTGAACGATGTAATAGCATAGTGCTGCTGCTTCTGATGTGCAAGACAAGACAGGGTATATATTCATAATGTGACAGGCAGCATGTATTTATCATTATGTTACAACCTCTGCACAACTACTATTGATGTTAGAAGAACAAAACAATACATCTTCAAATGTTCATTGCTTATTACATGTGTTATAAAAACAAAATCCTTGTCTGCTTTCTGTGTTTTTGCATGCACCTGTCTACAGGGGTGTAAAGACATATTTGTTCACCATGCACTTAGGCTGTTCTGAGTCATTGTTTGTATGTTATAGTATTTGTTGATTTCCATTTATTGCCCATTGATATTGCATTCACATTATTGTTTATTATTGCTATTCTCCTTATTAATGTAGTGTCACCAACATTTAAAATAATATGAACTGACATTTTTATTCATAGCCATATTTATTCTGCTCTTATAAGGTAATACAGTGCACATATTTATATTTCATTTATACTATTCTAAACCACCTTCTGAAAATCAACTGTATAGTACTGCACCATATTTCTTGACCTGTCTCACCACCTGCCTATACTGTAGGCTACTTACACCACCTTACTTACAACACTTTGAAGAGCCAAAAACAAAGCTCAGCACACCTGTTCTGTGCATCAGCAAAGTTGGAGGGTTAATTTATGAACTATCACTTCTAGCTGAAACATCA